>NW_027555958.1:82818422-83375922 GCF_003287225.1 Phascolarctos cinereus
CTTTGGGTAAACCCAAAGAGCCAAGTTTTGGGAACAAAAACTCATTATTTGGCAAAAACTGCTGGGAAAACTGGAAAATAGTATGTCAAAAACTAGGTATAGACCAATATCTCACACATATACCAAGTTAAGGTCAAAATGGGTGTAGCGTTTATACCTAATGGATGACACCATAAGCAAATAAGAGAGCATGGAATGGTTTATCTGTCAGATTTGTAGATAAAGGAAGAATTTAGGACCAAAGAAGATATAGAAAGCCATACACATGTAAAATAGATAATTTTGATTGTATAAAATAAAAGTTTTTGTGAAAACAAAACCAATACAAACCAAAATTATAAGGAAAGGAAAAAATGGAAGAATTTTTGTGATAAGTATCTCTGAGAGTCTTTATTTCTCAAATATATAGAGAACCGAGTCAAATTTATTAAAATACAGGTCATTCCTTAATTGATAAATGGTCAAAAGATATGAACAGGCAGTTTTCAGACAAAGAAATCAAAGCTATCTATAGTCATATGAAAAAATACTCTAAATCACTATTTTCTATTCTTTTGATTTATCGACAATCACTTCCATAAACTTTTGAGTTTTAAATTTTTCTTTCTCTCCTTCCCCTCCTCTCTCCCCAAGACAGCATGCAGTCTGATATAGGCTATACATATACATTCCTATTAAACATATTTTCACATTAGTGATGTTGTAAGGAAGAATTAGAACTAATCAGAGGAACCACCAGAAAGAGGAAACAAAAACACAACAGATGAAAAAAAATAGCAAATAGTATGCTTTGAGCTGCATTCAAACTCCATAGTTCTTTCTTAGGATGTGAAAATAGCATTTCCCATCATGAGACCTTAGGAGATGCCTTAGATCCTTGCATTGGTGAGAAGGGCTAAGTCTATCAAAGTTAGTCATCACACAACGTGGCTGTTACTTTTACAATGTTTTCCTGGTTCTGCTCACTTCACTCAACATCAACCATACAAGTCTTTTCAGGTTTTTCTGAAGTCCACCTGCTCATCATTTCTTATAGCACAATAGTATTCCATTGCATTCATATACCACAACTTGTTCAGCCATTCTCCAATTGATGGGCATCCTCTCAATTTCCAATTCTTTGCCACCACAAAAAGAGTTGCTATAAATATTTTTGTACATGTGGGTCCTTTCCTATTTGTATGATCTCTTTGGGATACAGCCCTAGAAGCGCTATTGCTGGGTCTAAATCACTATTGGTCAGAAAAATGCAAATTAAAACAACTCTGATGTATCACCTCACACCTATCAGAGTGGCTAATATGACAAAAAAGGAAAATGTTGGATGTTGGAAGGGGATGTGGGAACACTGGGACACCAATGCTATGTTGGTGGAGTTGTGAACTGATCTAGCCATTCTGGAAAGCAATTTGGAGCTATGCACAAAGGGTTATAAAACTGTGCATACCCTTTGATCCAGCAATACTACTGCTAGATCTATATCCCAAAGATACCAAAAAAGCAGAGAAAGGACCTATTTGTACAAAAATATTTATAGCAGCTCTTTTTGTGGTGGTTAAGAATTAGACATTGAAAGGATGCCCATCAGTTGTGGAATGGCTAAACAAGCTGTGGTATATGATTATAATGGATTATTATTGTGCTATAAGAAATGACAAACAAGACGATTTTTAAAAAAACCTGGATAGACTTACACGAACCAATGCTGTACACAGTAATAGTAATATTTTTTTTAATAAAGAACTGTGAATGACTTAGCTATTCTCAGCAATACAATGATTCAAGAAAATCCCAAAGGCTAATGATGAAGCATAGTATCTGCCTCCAGAGAAAGAACTGATATTATTTGAATACAGACTGAAGCATGTTATTTTTCACCTTTCTTTCATTTTTTTCTTTTATTCAAGTCTTGTACAAAATGACTAATATGGAAATGTTCTACGTAATTGTACACGTATAATGTATATCTGCTTACCATCTCAGAGAGGGGCAAGAGAGAGGAGGGAAAGAGAATTTGGAACTCAAAACTTTAAATAAAAATGTTTAAAAATTTAAAAACAAAAACAACTCTGAGATACCACCTCACAACTATCAGGTTGGCTAACCATGACAGAAAAGGAAAATAACAAATGTTGGAGGGGATGTGGGAAAATTGGAACACTAATGTACTATTGATAGAGTTATGAACTGATCCAACCATTCTTGAGAGTAATTGGAACTATGTCCAATAGGCTATAAAAATGTGCGTATCCTTTGACCCTGCAATACTACTACTAGGTCTGTATCCTAAAAGGATCAAAGAAAAGGGAAAAGGATTTATTTGTACAAAAATATTTATAGCAGCCTTTTTTTGTAATGGCAAAGAATGGAAATTGAAGAGTTGCCCATCAATTGGGGAATGGCTGAACAAATTGTGTTACATGTTTGTGATGGAATACTGTTATGCTATAAGAAATGATGAGCAGAAAGATTTCAGAAAAAACTTAGAAAGATTTATATGAACTGATACAAACTGAAGAACCAGCAGAACATTGTACAGAGTAACAGCAATATTGCAAGGATGATCAACTGTGAAAGACTTAGCTACTCTGAGCAAAGCAGTGATCAAAGACAATTCCAAAGGATCCATGACGAAAAATGCTATCCATCTCCAGAAAGAGAACTGATGAACTTTGAGTGTAGATTGAAACTAATTTTTTAAACTTTCTCTATTTTTCTTGTTTTTGGCTCTGTGTGTTTTCTTTTGCAACATGGCTAATATGGAAATATGTTTTGTATAACTTCCCATATATAATCAATGTGATATTTCTTGCCTTCTCAAGGGCTGGGGAAGGGGTGATAGGGATGGAGAGAATTTGGTACTCAACATTTCAAGAAAATAAATGTTAAAAAAATTTACATGTAATTGGAAACTATTTAATGAAATAAATTTTTAAAAATTTAAAGCATTATTCTCATGTAGCAAGTATGCTTTGGCTTGTTTTTCTCAGAGGCAGGCCAGCTAGAGGTACCCTGAGAGTGTTGAGAGTATCTCTTCTCTTGGCTAATGGCATTTGCTCTAGTCTTCATTGGTTGTGTTCTTCCCCACCATCTTGTGCCAGTGAGGACCACCCCATTTGCATTTTTACCACTTAATATCAATTAGCTTTCAAAAAGGGATATATCGTGTCCTTCAGAGAAGAACAATAGTGCAAATATTTACCTCCCCCCAACACTGGGGGCATACTTTCACTTATCCACCTTGGTATTTGGGGAGAATGAGATCTAACTTAACTCAGTTCCTACATACCATTTGTCCTACCAAGTTCATGTCCAAATTTGTTATAATTGCTGGATG
Organism: Phascolarctos cinereus; assembly: GCF_003287225.1. Lineage (NCBI taxonomy): Eukaryota > Metazoa > Chordata > Mammalia > Diprotodontia > Phascolarctidae > Phascolarctos > Phascolarctos cinereus. The sequence goes on from NW_027555958.1 coordinate 82,821,760, forward strand.
TCATGCCAAATTATCTTGTCTCAGCTTCTGCTGGGTTGAGTCTCAAAGGTCACCACTGAAGGTCATTCCTTAATCCTCTGAACACTGATGTTGAGCTAGCTTCGAAAACCAGGATACTAAGATGCAGCTCTTTTTTCACCTAAAATGAAAAGGTATATAACAAAGCAGGAAAATAACCCAAACCTGTATCCACAGGGCTATGTAGAGCACAGCCAAAGAGAAAATGACCAAAAAGATCAGGCTGAGACTATCTCAGTGCTTTTTGAAAATGCCCCTAGTTCTAGCTATGCAACCAATCAAAAAGCCTTCTAACCACGTTATTAGCAGACTGGAACTAATTAGCAGAACGTTCCACTAATTATGACTTTCCACATGGACAGACATTGATAAAGGCACCTTATGCACTAGCCCTGTTACATTAAGAAGGGGTCCTTAGGCTTCCCCAGACTGTGAAAGGGGTTCACGACACAAAATAAATTTAAAAACCGCTGTCCTAGAGTATCTCTCTTTTCACCTTTTGGAAGCAAGGTCTGTGCTTACTACCTTCACTTTCAAGTGCATAAATACTCTAATAAATATGTATTCACATCCAAGGCAACACTAAAAATTCCCAGCCCCACAGGAAGCGGGAGAAATCAGGCATGCAGAGACAAAAGAACCTCCCAATTACCAATCTATACACTCCTAAACCCCTCATAATCTGGCTTCCTTCCTGACCACTGGGGGCTCTCTCCCAAATTACCAGTGATGTAGTATTTATATTGCTAAATTGAATTGTCTTTTTTGAGTCCTCATTCTGTTTGAACTTTCTGTAGCATTTCACATTGAGTACCATTCCCTTCTTTTGTTTACTCAGTCTTTTTGACCTTGTAGTCTGTAACTCTACAGCAGCAGAAACAACAGCAGCTAGCATCTATATATCAATTTAAGGTTTATAATTACTTAACAAAAGTCTCATTTTTCCCCTCACACCAATTCTGGGAGTTAGTTGCTATTATTATCCCTGTTTTACAGGTGATGAAACTGAGACAGAAAGAGATTAAGTGACTTGCCCAGGGTCACATGGCTACTAAGTGTTTAAGTCTGGATTTGAACTAGTCTTTTTGACTGTAGGCCCAGTACGCTATCCACTGTACCACCTATGTGCCTATGATGCTAAAATACTTAATAAATTAAATTGATAATAATTAAATTATTATCAGAAGCAGCTAGTCTAATGTCATATAACAGATTTATTTCTGGAAGGGTCATTTGGTTGAACCCCCTTATCTTACAGTTGAGAAAATTGAGCCCAAGAGAAGTTAAATGACTTGTCCAAAGTCACATAGATTGGAGCCCAGGTCCCCAGGTCCCCTGACTCAAAGTCCAGGGCTCTTTACATTGCATCATATAGATTTTTACTTATTTTCCCACTTGCCTGGCTGTTCACTCTCTATTTTCTTTCTTTCTTTCTTTCTTTCTTTCTTTTCTTTCTTTCTTTCTTTCTTTCTTTCTTTCTTTCTTTCTTTCTTTCTTTCTTCTTTCTTTTTTGTTGGTTCATTGTCCTCTTCCTGCCTCCTAAATATGGGTGGCCCACAAGGACTCTTCTCTTCCCCAGCAATGTTATTTATTCTCATGGTTTGAGTTATTATCCCCTTAAGGCAGGTTGCTTCCAGATCAATGCCCTATAGCCTCCAACTGCCAAGATCAGAGGCCCCAGAACACAAAGCCGGTGACCAGGCCCCTGGCTCCCAGCACAAGAAGCTTGGGTCAGTGCCTCCTGTTCCCCAGCAGGAGAGCTCAATCTCTTTAAAGGCCAGGAAATAAGGAAACACCATGAGCAAAAAGAAACATAGGATAGATTCTTATTATGGGAAGAGTGAAGATCAAGGCAGAAATTCTGAAGAGCACAACATTGTCAACAAACCCACATCTGGAACCTCAAAAGGGAATATAAGTTGGTCTGAAGCCCACAAAGCTTTCTTGGAAGAGCTCAAGAAGAATTTTAAAAGTCAAATAAAAGAGGTAGAAGAAAAAATGGGAAAAGAATTGAGAGGAATGCAAGAGAGAGTCATTAGCTTGGAAAAGGAAGGACAAAAATTAACCATAGAAATTTTATTCTTCTTTCAACACTTGCCTCAGGTGCTATGTCCTTCATGGATCCTTCTTAGTTGCCCTTAGCTGAGGGAGTTCTCCTTCCTCATTCTTTTCTAGGTTGTATCATTTGGCTCGCTCCTTTTCATGACATGGATCCTTTAGGCAGTTAGGTGAAGCCTATGGATCTCTTTTCAGAAGAATATTTTTAAATGCATAAAATAAAATACGTAAGATTACAAAGAAAACCAATTATATTGAAGTACTGTTATCAAATTTTTTTTAAAGTTCATGGACTCCAGGTTAAGAATCCCTACTTTACCCTACATAAAACTTATTTTAATCTAGTCTTTATCTCCTCTAATAGAGCGTAAGCTCCTTGAGGGCAGGTATTATGTTGTTTTTCATCTTTAGCACAATGCTTTGCACACAGTAGGCCCTTGGAAAATTTTTGTTGAATGAATCATAAAGAAGCATTTTCAAATGATTTTGGTACATATTTTAAAATGTAAAACTGGTAATCAGACAAAAGCTGACACTGTTCTAAATAAATTATTTATTTTATTTAATAATTTATAACATGCCCATCAATAATATATGTAAGCAGAGAATATTCATTCACTACAAGTAAAGTGCCAAAAAATCAGATTAGAATCATCTTTCTCACTGCTTTGCCCCGCTAACATTTGGACAATCAATACTTTCCCAGAATCTATCCAAAAATTAAATTCAGGTCAACCATAGGATAGAGTAAGCATATGACTAACTTCATACCCATCCAGCTCAAATAACAGTAATAATTTCCCAAGGTTTAAACTTCTATTAAATACCATTAATGTGGCAAATATTCTACATATAAGTCAAATGGACCTTACAAAGAAATCAGTGCAGGAAATAGTCTTTTCTGGGTGAGTAGTATCCTCTCATCTGCTCTCAAGAGTTAAATCTTAAGAGACACTTGGAAGTATCCTAGTCAAATTAGCCTGTTGCAACTCAGTATAGGAAAGAGCTTTATGAACGAAGCTAGGTCTTTTCTAACGAGTATATTTTAAATTGTTGCTTATCAATAAAGAGTCTTGGAGCGCAAATGCTATAAAATGTACCAGATCATTAAAATAATCCCAATAATATGAAGTCATTTTAATAAAACATCAAATTAAAACAGCTTTTTCATCTTGCCAACCCCACTAGGCTATACCAGTTCTTGTTGTTGTTGTTGTTGTTTTAAAGATGCTTGATACTTTACACTGAAGATCAATGAGCTGAGACTTTTACATGTCCCAGTAAGGAAGAAATTTCTAGGACTGTTCCTCCTTGAAAAGCCTCCAGCATTCATTATGTCTCCATTTGTGAGACCGGAGACTATGTGGTTGACTACGAGGTAATGATAATATCAAGAGACAACTTATTTAACAAGGACTGGTACTACACAGTTTTCTGGTCCCTAAATCTATATAGGATTCTAAATCTACGCTCCTATTATCTAAGCTATTGCCAATATTAAGCACAGATTATTATTGTTTGGTAGTTAAATAATATGGAGGAACTCAAAGTACTCAATTAGAATATAATGGTTATCCTTGGTGTTTACCCTGAAAGGAAAAAAAAATTAACCAGTCTAGGTATCAGGAGACCTATTACATAGTCTTGGCTTTGCTGTCTACTAGCAATGTGAATACCTTGGGTAAATAGTTTTATAATTTGGGGGATGAGGAGTGGGAGCTTTCTTCATCTGAAAAATGAGAAGACTAGAATAGATTAAGCAATCAATGAACAAGTATTTATTAAATGCCTACTATGTGCACTGTGCTAGGGCTTGATGATATAAAGATGAAAATAAACTGTTCCTTTCCTCAAGGAGTTTATACTCTGATGGGGAAAACAACATGTACACAGAGAAGCAGATATATAATATATACAGAAAAAAATAAAATGGTCATTTGAGGGTGAGGGAGGCACTAGCAGCTGGAGGGATAAGGGAAAGTCTCATGGAATCATTAGCTCTTGAGCTCAGCAATAAAAAAGCTAGAGATTCTAAGAGGCAGCAAGGAGGTTGGAGAGATAGAATGCCATCTGCGACAGAGAGGAAGCAGGCTAGTAAATCTGAATTGTAGAGTGTATAGAGGAAATAATGTGTAATAAGCCAGTGAAGGTGGAACGGAGTCAGATTGTGAAGGGTTTTAAATGCCAGAGGAGTTTTTATTTGATCCCAGTGCCAATAGGGAGCCATTGGAGTTTCTGGAGTGAGGGAATAACATGGTCAGATCTGTTCTTTAGGAATATTGTTGTGGTCTAGGGGTATGAGGAACTCCAAAATATAAGGTGAAAGATGTGGGCTCTGCCTTGAATGAATTCGACCTGAGCCTTCTTTCAGTCAGATACAGGGTTTATTAAAACACCGATTGGGGTGAATGAGATTCCTAGTGACTCTGTGCTGTTGGCCAGATTTTAAGAAACTGAGCCAAAACAAGGCTTATTATATTGCCAATAGAAGCAGGCCAGACTCTTAGGGAATCCTAGTGATTTAATGGGGGCAAGATGGACACTTATATACAGTGGTCAAGGAGTGAACAACAGCTTGGGTGACTGGGAGATAACAGAGAAGGACATGGAAGGTCTGGGTGCCCCAGATAGATGCGAGGGACCTGGGCCATGTGGAAGGGGTCTAGATGGAAATAAGGGTGGGACGTGGCTGAGTGATCTGGAGGTAACAAACAATGAAGGGGTGGGCTAGGTTAGAAGTAACAAAGAATTGGAGACTGGGACAGGGTCAAAGCCACAATGCAAGGACAGTTGAAAGGATTATAGCCTCAGGTGAACTCCAGGGACTTGGGCCATAAGGGAGAGTCCAGGGCCTTTTAGGGGTCCATCATTAGCGTCCCATCAATATCACCCTGGAAGCTATGTGGAGTATGAATTAGAGGGAGAAAAATTGTTAAGATGCTCTTGCAATAATGTAGGTGAGACATAATGAGAGCCTGAACCAGCCTGAACATAGTGGCCATGTGAAGGGAATGGAGCTGAATTATATCCCTACCAGCTCTAACCTTCTATGGCTCTATGATCCAAATGTCAAGGACTTTTTCCCTTGTTTGTTACTCTCTGTTGTAATGTGAGAAAAACAACAACTCATTATGACAAGTTTCAAATACATGCTGACTCAGTAAGGTTAGGACCAAATCTCATCACAAGATAATTCCTAGTACATTCAGAGAAGACCAGGCCATAGCTCACTCTCAGTGACCATAAATAGAAAAAGCAAAGATGTTTCTGATTTGGGATTCCTGATTGCCTAAATAGAGACAGACAGAACAATTTCCCTGGGGTCTGAAAACCAAGGAAGGAAACCACAGGGTGTTACATCTACCAATTCACACATGAGGATGTGCAGAAATAGAAACCCAAGATGACTCTTAATTTCATGACCCTGTCTGAATCTGTTGCAGAAATAATCTATTTCAACGTGGAAGCATTTTTGCTCTGTCTCCCAGATAATAAGGTCAGCCTCAAAAATGATAGTAAGGATGGACTAGAATGGGAAAAGGCTTGGGCCAGGGAGACTCTCCAGCAGACTATTACAATGATCTAGGCTTGAGGATATGCCATTCCATCCACTTCTCCATGATGCCTAGTCTTTCCACTTCTGCTTTGAACATAAGGATATTACCTCCTTCTCCTCCCTCTAGCCTTCCCTGACTGAGGTCTTGCTATTAGGCTTTCTTCCTGCCTCAGGCTATGACTACTCTCTGAGCATTTGCTGATAGATGCTTTTGCTATTGTTATATCAATTTTCCTGTTTCCTGTGGCTGATCTGCTTAAGCCACTGACCTAAAATGGGGCTAAATCTCCTAAAGTTTGGGGAAGAAATGCTTCTAATATATCCAGAGTTTTCTATGAAGAGAGAAATAGCGTAATGGAAAAAGCAATGAACTTGGAATGAGGACATCAGAGTGGGCATAAACAAGTCACAACCTCTTTTTGAGCTTCCATTTTACCATCTGTAAAGTGGGGAATAACACTATTTGGCCCTCCCTACCTCACAGGACTGGTTCTTGGGAGGAAAGCACTTCTTCATATGTGCTGTATAAATATAAGTTATGACTGCTGCTGTTGGATTCTATTATGAAAATATATTGCAGGGCAGCTACATGGTGCAGTGGATAGAGCTCCGGCCTTGGAGTCAGGAAGACCTAAGTTCAAATCCAGCCTCAGATACTTGTCACTTACTAGCTTGTGACCCTGGGCAAATCACTTAACCCTGATGCCTCACTAATAAAAAGCAAAAACAAAAGAAAATACATTGCAAATGTTCTCCCTATACATGATTCTCTAGAAGTTGCTGATTCCTCTCAAATCTAAGGAACTTTGATTCCTCAAGAACAGATGGACTATTTCAGCAGGGAGAAAGAGTCTGTAAGAGAGAGATAATCTTAGTAATCTGTAATTAAAAAATAGTTATACTGGAAATGATTGGCACCAAGATTTTGTGGGAGCTGTCTATCTCCTGGCAAGAAACTCTCAACCAGAGTGGTACAATTGTATTAAGTTAAATACGGTAGGAATCCTGATGTTAGACTTGATGTGCCTAACTAATCGGTGTTCATGTATTACAGTCATGTCTGACTTTTTGTGACCCCATTTGGGGTTTTCTTGGCAGAGATACTGGAGTGGTTAGCCATTTTCTTCTCTAGTTTATTTTACAGATGAGGAAACTGAGGCAAACAGGGTTAAGTGACTTGCTCAGAGTCACACAGCTAGTATCTGAGACAGGATTTGAACTCAGATCTTCCTGACTACAGACCAGGCTCTCTATCCATTTCGTGATGCTTGATTAGAAAGTCAGACAATTGTGCATGATAGGCAAAAAAAGTGACATGAAAGAGATATAATGCTACATCCAGAAAGGAGTGTTAAGGTATTCGCCTGATGTTGGTAATCTGTGGACTAGATGACTGGAAGCTGGTTTCTGATGAAATATTGAGCAGAGTTGGAGTGTGCAGAGGACACAGGGTGTGCATGTTTGGAGGAGCAGAGAGATTCTTTACTTAATGTGAGTACATAGGAGTAGTGGGATTGTAGGTCCCTATGTTGTCAGTGGAGTGTTAATCATCTCTGCATGAATGGGAGGTGACTTTCAGGCTCAGATACCTTGTTCATTTGCAGATGAGTTTCTGGTGTTTGACTGCGAATGCCTGGAAGGCTTAGGTGCCCCCTTCACTCTACTCTGTAACTTGGGTAACTCTTAATTTAGCAGTATGGGAGTGATTGAAAAGTAAGGCATTGCACAGAAGTAGACTTCCCTAGACTACATCTGAGTTGAAATTTTTTTTCCTCCCTTTTCCTCCCCCCCCCCAAGACGGCGCACAATCTGACATAGGCTTTACATTTACACACTCATTAAACATATTTTCACATTAGTGAAGTTGTAAGTAAAAATTAAAACCAATACGAGGAACCATCAGAAAGATGAAACAAAACTCAACAGAAGGTAAAAATAAGGGATAGCGATTGGACTTCCATAGTTCTTTCCTTGGATGTGGACAGCATTTTCCATCCGAGGCCTCTGGAGATGTCTTAGATCCTGTAATGCTGAGAAGGGTTCAGTTTAACAATCTTAGTCATTGCATAACTGGCTGTTATTGTGTACAAAGTCCTCTTGGTTCTGCTCACTTCACTCAGCATCAGACCATATAAGTCTTTCTAGGTTTTTCTGAAGTCAGCATGTTCATCATTTCTTATGGCTCAATAGCATTCCATTACATTCATATACCACAACTTGCTCAGCCATTCCCCAATTGATGGGCATCCTCTCAATTTCCAATTCTTTGCCACCACCAAAAGAGCTGCTATGAATATTTTTGTACATGTGGGTCCTTTTCCCATTTGTTTGATCTCTTTGGGATATAGCCCTAGAAGTGCTATTGCTGGATCAAAGGGTATGCACATTTTTGTAGCCCTTTGGGCATAGTTCCAAATTGTTCTCCAAAATGGTTGGATCATTTCACAACTCCACCAACAATGTATTAGTGTTCCAATTTTCCCACATCTCTCCAACATTTATCATTTTCCTGTTTTGTCATGTTGGCCAATCTGATAGGTGTGATGTGGTACCTCAGAGTTGTTTTGATTTGCATTTCTCTAATCAATAACGATTTAGAGCATTTTTTCATATGACTATAGATGGCTTTAATTTCTTCATCTGAGAACTGTCTGTTCATATCCTTTGACCATTTATCAATTGGGGAATGGCTTGTGTTCTTATAAATTTGTCTTAATTCTCTATATATTTTAGAAATGAGGCCTTTATCAGAGAGACTGGTTGTAAAAATTCTTTCCCAATTTTCTACCTTCCTTCTAATCTTAGTTGCATTGGCTTTTTTGTGCAAAAACTTTTCAATTTAATGTAATCAAAATTATCCATTTTGCTTTTCATAATGTTCTCTATCTCCTGTTTGGTCATGAATTCTTCTGTTCTCCATAGATCTGATAGGTAAACTATTCCTTGTTCTCCCAGTTTACTTATGGTATCAGCCTTTATATCTAAGTCATGAACCCATTTTGACTTTATTTTGGTATATGGTGTGAGATTTGGGTCTATGCCTAGTTTCTGCCATACTCTTTTCCAGTTTTCCCAGCAGTTTTTTTCAAAGAGTGGGTTCTTATCCCAGAAGCTGGGGTCTTTGGGTTTATCAAATAATAGATTACTATAGTCATTGACTACTGTGTCTTGCATATTTAACCTATTCCACTGATCCACCTCCCTATTTCTTAGCCAGTACCAAGCAGTTTTGATGATTGCTGCTTTATAATACAATTTAAGATCTGGAATTGCTAGGCCACCTTCCCCTGCATTTCTTTTCATTAGTTCCTTTGATATTCTGGACCTTTTTTTTTCCAAATGAATCTTGTTATTATTTTTTCTAACTCTATAAAATAATTTTTGGTAGTTTGATTGGTATGGCACTGAATAAGTAAATTAGCTTAGGTAGGATTGTCATTTTTATTATATTAGCTCGGCCTACCCATGAGCAACTGATGTTTTTCCAATTATTTAGATCTGATTTTATTTGTGTGAAAAGTGATTTGTAATTGTGATCATAGAGTTCCTGGGTTTGTTTCAGGAGGTAGACTCCTAAATATTTTATAATGTCTACAGTAAGTTTAAATGGGATTTCTCTTTCTATCTCTTGCTGTTGGGCTTTGTTGGTAATATATAGAAATGCTGATGATTTATGTGGGTTTATTTTATAGCCTGCAACTTTGCTAAAGTTGTTTATTATTTCAAGTAGTTTTTTACTTGATTCCCTAGGATTCTCTAAGTATATCATCATGTCATCTGCAAAGAGTGATAGCTTTGTTTCTTCTTTGCCTATTCTAATGCCTTCAATTTCTTTTTCTTCTCTTATTGCTAAAGCTAAGGTTTCCAGTACAATATTGAATAACAGTGGTGATAATGGACATCCTTGTTTCACCCCGATCTTATTGGAAATGCTTCTAGCCTGTCCCCATTACATATAATGCTTGCTGAAGGTTTTAGATAATGCTATTTATTATTTTAAGGAAGACTCCATTTATACCTATGCTTTCTAGTGTTTTTAATAGGAATGGGTGTTGTATTTTATCAAAAGCTTTTTCTGCATCTATTGAGATGATCATGTGGTTTCTGTTGGTTTTGTTGTTGATATGCTCAATGATGCTGATAGTTTTCCTAATATTGAACCAACCCTGCATTCCTGGTATAAATCCTACCTGGTCATAGTGTATTCTTGTGATAAGTTGCTGCAATCTACTTGCTAGTATTTTGTTTAAAATTTTTGCATCTATATTCATTAGAGAAATTGGTCTATAATTTTCTTTCTCTATTTTGACTCTTCCTGGTTTAGGTATCAACACCATATTTGTATCATAAAAAGAATTTGGTAAGACTCCTTCTTCACCTATTTTCCCAAATAGTCTATATAGTATTGGAATTAATTGTTCTTTAAATGTTTGATAGAATTCGCATGTAAATCCATCTGGCCCTGGAGATTTTTTCCTAGGGAGTTCATCAATGGCTTGTTCAATTTCTTTTTCTGAGATGGGGTTATTTAAGTTTTTTACTTCCTCTTCTGTTAATCTGGGCAATTTATATTTTTGTAAATATGTATCCATTTCACTAAGATTGTCAAATTTGTTGGCATATAGTTGGGCAAAATAATTCCTAATTATTGTTTTAATTTCCTCTTCCTTGGTGGTAGCTTCCCTTTTCATTCTTGATACTAGTAATTTGGTTTTCTTCTTTCTTTTTTTAATTAAATTAACCAAAGGCTTATCTATTTTATTGTTTTTTTCATAAAACCAGCTCTTAGTTTTATTTATTAGTTCAATAGTTTTCTTAATTTCAATTTTTAATTTTTCCTTTGGTTTTCAATATTTCTAATTTGGTGTTTAGTTGAGGATTTTTAATTTGTTCTTTTTCTAGTTTTTTTAGTTGTATGCCCAATTCATTAATCTCCTCTTTTTCTATTTTATTTATGTAAGCATTTAGAGATATAAAACTTCCCCCAAGAACTGCTTTTGCTGCATCCCATACGTTTTGGTATGTTGTCTCATTATTGTCATTCTCTTGAATGAAATTATTGCTTGTTTCTATGATTTGTTGTTTGACCCAATCATGTTTTAGGATTAGATTATTTAGTTTCCAATTATTTTTTAGTCTATCTTTCCATGGCCCTTTATTACATATAATTTTTATTGTGTCATGATCTGAAAAGGATGCATTTAATATTTCTGCCTTTCTGTATTGGATTGTGAGGTTTTTATGCCCTAGTACATGGTCAGTTTTTGTGTATGTGCCATGTACTGCCGAGAAAAAAGTATATTCCTTTCTATCCCCATTCAGTTTTCTCCAGAGGTCTATCATACCTAACTTTTCTAAGGTTCTATTCACCTCCTTAACTTCTTTCTTGTTTATTTTGTGGTTAGACTTATCTAGTGCCGACGAAAGGGGGAGGTTCAGGTCCCCCACTAGTATAGTTTTGCTGTCTATTTCTTCCTGTAACTCCCTGAGCTTCTCCTGTAAGAATTTGGATGCTATACCATTTGGTGCATATATATTTAGTAATGATATTACTTTATTGCCTGGACTACATCTGTAAAAGAGATTGGTGCATGATGAATGGTCAGAGAGCGAGGGTCAAGGAATTAGGGACAAGGGATTCAAGGGTAGGAGACAATGTATTGTTGAACGGGTTCATGATAGGGCCAAGTCTGTGGAAAGAGGAAAGTTAAGCCAGAGTAAGTACTAGTAGAACAGAGAGGAATGGAATGACTGGAAGTTGCAATGAGGCAAAAGAATAGATTCAACAAGAGGGAAAGAGGCAGAGGGAAACAAAAGGATTGCTTATGATCACAGAGAGGAGTTTTGGAGTTCAGGATCACGGACATAGATAGCTATGTGTATATGGTGAGATCCAGACAATGATCATCCCTCTGGGTGGCTGAGGTCATGTCTGACTCTTCATGACCCCATTTGGGGTTTTCTTGGCAAAGATACTGGAGTGGTTTTGCCATTTTCATCTCCAGCTCATTTTACAGATGAGGAAACTGAGGCAAACAGGGTTAAAAGACTTGCCCAGGGTCACACAGCTAGTAAGTGGCTAAGGCTGGATTTGAACTCAGGTCTTCCTAGCTCCAGGATCACTATTCTATCTATTGTGCCACCTAGCTGCCTTAGAAGTATAGATCATTCAATTTAGGATGTTGGTTAAATGGGATGACAGGGCATGTGAGGGAACATTGGTGCATATTTTGAAGCCCCAAAATGGGAGGGTAGGTGTTAGGATGAAGAGGAAGACTGAGAACTAAATATGCTAATCTCCATGAAAAAGGAAGGGCCTAGGGTATAGAAGAGAGAGTATAGAGTTAGAAGGTCCAAGTCTTGAGGCTGGAACATCTGGAATATTGAGGTTCAAATCACCTTTGACAGTTATGAGCTTTGTGACACAGGCAAATCACTTGACCTCTGAGCCTCAGTTTCCTCATTTAGAAAATGAGAATAATGATACCTGTAATAGCTACCACACAGTTTTGTTATGACACACAAATATACTTTACAAATTTCAAGACTCTGTAAATAACAGTAATAGTAGTTGTTATCAATATTATTATTAGGATAAAGAACATATATAGGTAGAGAAAATCTCAAAGGAAAGAGTTTGATAAGTAATAGGGAGAGAGGGAAGGTCTATAAGAGGCAATGAGGAACACAGAGTATGCCAACTCCTGCTCTTGGCTCAATGTATAAGGGATATGAGAGAAAATTCATCTAATATCAGTGAGGGTGTCCAGAGATGTCGTGTAATTATCTAGAATGTGGCAGCTTTCCATGGATACAAGAAGGTTAGAAATAATGAGAGAAGATGTCTGAGGCAAAAATAAACTTATTTAAACATTTTTAAAATTAAATCTTATTTTTTAGTGAACAAAAACCTATTTTCTCTCCCTCCCACCTCCCCGCCCCTAATTATTTAAAAAAAGAAAGAAAAACAAAGCCCTTATAATATTTGTGCAGAGTAATCCATAATAAATTCCTTCATTGGCTATGTTCAAAAATATATGTCTCAATCTGCACCCTGAGTCATCATCTTTCCTTCAGGAGATGGGTCTTCTGGAATTGGGGCTAGTCATTGCAATGATTAGAGTTCTTAAGTCTTTTTAAAGTTTTTTGCCTTCAATGTGTAAATTTTTCTCCTGGTTCTGCTCACTTCACTCTGTATCAGTTCATAAAAGTCTTCTCAAGTTTCTCTGAAACCATCCTCTTACTTTCTTACAGCAGTATTCCATTATATTCATATAACATACAATATGTTCAAGCCATTCCTTCATTAATGGGTACCCCTTTAGTTTCTAGTATTTTACCAGGGAAAAAGAATGGCTTTAAATATTGTTGTACATATGAGACCTTTCCCACTTTGTTTGTTTTTTTTTTTGGAGTGGGGAGTATAAGCCAAACAGTGGTATCACTGGGTCAGAGGTTAAGCACAGTTTAATAACTTTTGGAGAAAACTTACAAAAGATGACATAAAAGGAAAATGACAAATGTTGAAAAGGTTGTGAGTAAATAGGCACATTGATGTGTTGTTAGTAGACCTGTGAATGGGTACAATTATTCTGGAAAGCAATTTGGAATCATACACAAAAAAAATTACTAAACAATATACCCTTTGACCCATCTCTCTACTACTCTGGCATATGGAGAAGGCACAGGGATTATGGGAAAAAGAGGCTGGAATTTGCTAGCCTTATGAGGGGGACTATTTGAATGGGACTTCCATTTTCAAGGGTCCTGTGATGATGGAGAATGATATCAGTTTGCTCTTTCAAACAAAGGAGAAATAGGGAGGGCACGTCAGGTGTTAGGTTGATAAATAGCTCTCCAGGGACAAGAGTGAACTCATATTCAAGTTCCTTTACCTCATTCCAATATAGAGGAGGATCATGCAGCCTACACATGAAGTAGATCTTGTTTGGGCTTAGTGGCTGAAGCCCTCTGCTTATGGAAAGACCTAGTGTCTGGGGGCACTGAATTACAGAGAGCTGAGAGCTCCTTTCCTTAAATGGTTGAATAGAGCAGGTAATGCCTCTACATGTAGCACAAGTTGCTAGGATAAAGCTTCCAATTCTAGTCCTTGAGCAGTAGTATTGATGTAACACAGAACAGAGTAGTTGTAGTCAACCAATAATTCAGGAATGGAGAGGTTTTCCAAATCTATGTTTGAGAGGGGTCAGAGTTAGAGGCCTAGTTTCCCAGAAATATTGGTATTAAAGAAGACTCCTACCTGCATGAATATTTGCTCATTAAAGGAAAGTTAGTGTGCTGTTATAATGGTACTTGGCAGAATAAGGACAACTTCTAAGCAGAATAGCAAATTCAAGGACAAAGAGGCCTCCAGGCACAGTTACTATGTGGCACAGGAATGGAAGCCCCACCTTCCCAGGCCCAGTGACAGTAAATATCCAGGGAAGAGTAGCTGCTAGAGCAGGAATTTTATTTAGTATTAGCAGAGGCCTCCACCTGACTGGATGCTTAGTGGTAATGGAGAGGTGTAGCACTGTTACAGTGATTCAGGGAAGAACAGATACTGCATCTCCTGTCGGAGAGGCAAACTCTGGAGGAACTATAATAGAAAGCTGCAGAGGGAATTGATCAAAAGTCATGGGAAGGACTGCTATGAAGGAGATGAATAATGTCTGGTGTCACAGGATTGCTAAAGGAGCCATGTGGAAAACAAAAGATGGTGTTTGCTGAGAGCTGGGGAGAACTATGAGGAGGAGTTCCTGACATTGCCTGTTGAGAGACTGTAGGCGATACTATACCTGGCAATGCCAGCAGGGGCAAGTAGGGGAGAACCTGCCTATCCATAAGTTGCTGAGAATATATAGACCTTTGAAAGGCAATTGCTCATTGAAGGGTGTCTTATTTTTCAAGCATTTTAGTGGGAGTTCTGTTTTGTTCTCTTTGACCTTTCATCTCTCTTCTATTTTGTTGAACTATATGGAAGTAGGGAGTTGGTCTCAGTATACTGAGGATGGAAATCAGTCCATGCAGAGATTTTCCCAGATTTCCCAGGTGGGAACTATGTATCACAAAACCATTACTCACAGTTGCACATGTCTTATCCACCTCCATAACTCTATCTCCTACCTCTTAGGATGCTCTCTTTAAAAACACATACACAACAAAAACAAAAACTAGAAGGATCTCAGAAAACACTCAACTTAGTTAAGTTGCAGAAGACAAAACCTGATTATTAACCTCTCAGAGAATGGAGGTACTGTTCAGAACTATAGCTAGAGGGAGAATTCCTAACCTAGAATGGGACAAGGAGTAGAAAAAATAAAATGGGAAATTTTGATTATGTGGAATTGAAAAACTTTTGCACAAACAAAATTAATGCAGTTAGGATAAGAAGGGAACTTGGTGATAGGGGAAAAACTCTTTGCATCAAATATTTCTGATGAAGCTCTGGTATCTAAGACATATAAAGAATTAGCATAAATATATAAGACCAAGTTGATTTTCCAGTAGATAAGTGACCAAGGGGTATGAGGAAACAATTCTTAAATGCTAATTTTTAACAACCACTTGAAAGATTGCTTAAATGAATTAATAATAAGAAAAATGTGACTGAAAAAAAACCACAACCAAACTCTGGGTTTCATTTCACACCCAATAAATAAACAAATGACAAAAGACAGGAATATTCAAAGTTGAAAGAAAAAAAATGCCCACACAAATATGTTGTTGGTGGAGTTGTGAATTGGTCCAGCTGTTCTAGAAAGCAATTTGGAAGTGACTAGAATGACTAAACCCTTTGACCCAGAGATCCCACTACTAGGAATATATTATAGGAAGGTCAAAGACAGAAAGTTCTCATATTCACCAAAGTATCCATAGCCACACTTTTTTGGGGGGGGTAGCAGAAACTGGAACAAAGTAGGTACCCATTGATTGGGGAAGGGCTAAATAAATTATGGTACATGAATATACTATGCTATAAGAAATAATGAATATGGAGCATTCAGAAAAGCACTGGAAGATTTGCATGAACTGATAGAAGTAAGCAAAACTGGGAAACCAACACATGCAAATGTAAAATAATATAACCAGTGCCTTTGTTTTTATATCACATTAATTTTTAAATATAACCCTTCCCATTGAAACTTGGCTAGATAAAACAAAGAGAAAAAAGTCTAGCAAAACCAACTGACACAGACAAATACAAAGAGTACAGAGAAACTGATGCAGAGTAAAGTAAACAGAATCAGGAAAACATTACATGTAACCACAACAGTATAAACAGAAAGAACAATAAAATGAAACCAAACATTGTATATTTATAAGGTTAAACTTGGCCCCAGAAAAGAGGGAAGAAAATGTACCTTCATCCTTCTGTTGAAGGGGTGGGGGGCCATGTGTGTACGTACGATGTTATATATGGTGTTGACCCTGACTGATGAGTCACATGGTTCTGCTAAACTATTTTTCTGCTTTGTTTTAAATTTTTATCAAAGAAAATGATCTCTAGGGAGGGGAGGGCAAAGAGATATACTCAGAAATGAAATGATGTAAGTGTGAAAGGAAGTAATATACCTTTAAAAAAAACACTCATCACTCTACTCTTTATACTGCCATTTATACTGTCTGTGAGGCACTGGGACCCACATATGCTCTGCCCCCCATATTCAATATAATGCAGACCAGACTCAGTGCACAGCTGGAGCTTTCCAGTCTCAAGCTTTCTTTAGCACTTACTGTCTCCTCTCTCTGGCTCTTACATTCGCTGAATTCTTTCATTGCTCATCATTCTTTCCCAGCCCTCTCAATGACTGTGCCACATTACTCAGTCCTGAACACTTACTGCATCACTTTGACACTGTGCTAACACTCACATGCTTCTTCTGTCTCCCCCCACCAATTCATTCACTCTGACTCCAGGAACACAATCTTGGTCCCCTCCCCTTCCTTTGCCACACTGAGGCTAATTTCTAATCGATGGCCAACAGCAGTCATGAAGCTGCTACGTGGTACCCTTTAAAAGGTCCAAGAAATGGAGAGCAGCTATGTGCACATAATTAACATGCAGCTTCCTTTCCCTTAGCCTCATCATCTTTTTAGTAAAAGCCTGGAAAATCAGAAAACTCCCCCAAATATACTTTGGCTTTTACTATCATGAGCCAGATTCTGAAAAGTGTGGTATAATGGAAAGAACATTGGTTCTGGAGTCAAAGGCCCAGACCTGGATCCAAACTCCAGCTCTATTTGTGAGTGGGACCTTTTGAAAATCACTTAATCTTCCTGGGCCTCAGTTTCCTCATGTGTAAAATGAGGGTGTTTTACTAGATGACTTCCAGGATACCTTCTAGTTCTAGGTCTATGGTTCTGTAACATATAGAAAGTATTTTCCTGGCCTATCTCATTGTATTCGATTTTAGATACAGTTTATGCTATCATTGTTCCAATTTAAACAGAAACAAGTATTACTGGGGCTCCAGGCCTTTCCTTATTTTCTTGTCTAGGGTAGGTCATTTGATTACCATGGGAACCTTTTAAGAGGTTGTTAAGGAAAAAAAAGGATTGAAGGCCATTTTATCTTTGATATTTGAAAAGAGATAATTATAACCTCTACTAACCCTCTGATAAAGTGGATCACTGAAAATCCCTCAGAGGTTTCTGGAATTCAAATTAATTCATCTGCTCAAACCAGCCAAGGTTTTTGTTTTTCACAGGAGTGGAGTGAAATCTTTATCACATAGTATGGGCAACTTCACCTGAAAACTTACATCCAACATATTCAGGTGTGTCAGAATGAAAGCCCCCTGAAATATCACTGTGATCATCACAATGGTCAGCAAAGCTACATAAATGACCCTTCTCGCTTTGAGGGATACTTTTTCTAAAGACCTGAATTTGGGTAAGCTGGAGTAGCTGATGTGTTTAGAGAGGTTGCAGAATACTTTAGGACTCATCCACAAAGTCCAATGACATCTATTCCTTTTTGGAAAACAGGCATTTATAAAGAGATCAAATGTAAGTGGAATGTATTCAGGAAAGTCCCCAAATCGGAGAGATCTAGGTTTGAATTTCATTGTTGTTGTTCTTGTTTGTCCTTTGCTCTCGAAGAGGACCATGACATCCTAGCGGTGTTGACCATAGACAAATAACTTAACCATGTGGAATCTCAGATGGCTCATCTTTAAGATGGGGATAATACTTCTGGTATACACTTCACAGAGTTGTTGTAAACCCTTTTAAGTCTTAAATTACTACATGTATGACTTACTATTAGTAAGACTACTATGCTTAGGTAGTGTTGTAAATCTAATGGGTTGTCGACGCCCTCTGCCACAGCACCCCTTACCATTTTTTTTTAATTTAGGAGGAAACAATCACTGCAAATGAATTTTCAGGTGGTGGAAACTACATGGTATCTGCCTTCTTAGTCTGTGCTGTAGTTATGGGGTGAGGTTTTATGATCCCAGATCTAGAGTTGGAAGGGACCTCAGAAGCTGTCTACCCTAATCCCCTTATTTTACAGATGTAATTCACTCAAGGGCACACCTGGTAAGATCAGACTGTCTTCAGGATTGGAACCAAGAGGGGAATTGTGGCCAAGAAGGGACGCTTTGATCTGGAAAGTTAAAACGGTAGTGAGTGAGGCCATAGGGAGTATACTGCCATGTCCTATCCAGAAACAAGGGGCAGAGTTTATTTTGATCATGGTTCATGTTTCCAGAACTGAAAGGAAGAAAAGCAAGAAGAGCACAAGAGATGGCAGTGAAAAGTAGAAGATGGACAGAGAGAAGGGAGTGATGTGAAGTATGGATAGCCAGGGGTATGCTGATAAATATTTAACAACCAGCTCTCTGGAAAAACCTGAACAAAGGATGCTCTTTTAAATTTAATCGACATTATTAAATATTTCCTCCATAACTATCTTAAGCCCAGAAGTTAACAAGGTAATAAGCCCTGATTTATAGCATTTTTAGATTTCTGAATTACAAATGTTTACACTGAAAATTCAACCATAAGCTCTCCCAAGCTAATTCTGGCTAGTTCCAACTAACTCCTAGATGAGGTTTTCCTGAAATAATTGTCTGGAAAGGCAGCCACCACTCAGGACTGTTGAGCTTCAGGAAATGTCTCCAGGGATAGTTGGCAAGGACAAGATGGCAGAAGGGATTCTTCTATTATATTTTCTTAGTGGGACCAAGACAAGTCTTTTTCTTCCAGAATAAAAAATAGTCTCTCTGCATCTAGCTTGGTGTCTCTGAGTGAAATGTGAAAATCCTACAGCCTTAATTTACGTAAGTAGTTATACATTCCTTAGTGAACTCAGAGGGCAGAGATCTTGAATTTCTGTGATGTAATGGAAAGGCAGCTGGCTTTGGAGTCAAGGAATGGCATGGGGCCAGAGAATACCTGGAATACTCAAGAAAAGGCATTGAACATTAATGCTAAATAAATTTTACTTGATCTCAACCTGTGATCTCATATAGATTCTTTTGTGAGGTTTGCTTAGAAACAAGATTTGGAGATAGTATTGGCCTAGCCATGTTAAGTAAAAAGCAGCTTTTTGGTCATTTGTAAGAGGAGATAGATTATTATAACAAAGTACCTTTATTCATTTCATAGCACCACAGATATGCAGGGTGTCCCAAAAAACTTAGTGCCATTTGAAGCTCTTTTAGCTTTACTAGTTTAAATTGGCACTAAGACTTTTGGGACACCTCCTTAGGTGACTAAAATTTAAAGAGCTTTTGGGAAACTGGAGGGCTAGATGGTGTATCAAAGATCATCTAGTCTAGTTACCTTGTTTTATAGATGAGGAAACTCAGGCTCATAGAAGTTAAGTCACCCAGGTTCTAAATGGGAAAGCTGGGACTTCAATGGGGGTCTTCTGATTCCAAACTCAGCCCTTTCCCCACTATACCCCAATCCCACTGCTTCTGATATTATTCCTCCCACCTCCCTATCCTCCCACCCCAACTCTCATGTGTGACAACAGAACATCCCTTTTAATCATATTAGGAACCTTTTTGCATATATGTGTAGAAGATATGTTTTATGGATGATAAAATATTTTATTCAGGAAACTGCCATTTAGCCCTTCATATATTGAAAATGCTAAAAAAAATAATAATAACACAAGTTTTGAAACAAAAAGCATAAACAGGAGAGGAGAGTGCAACAGAAAGAGCCCAGGATTTGGAATCAGAGAATTTGAGTTCGAATATGAGCTTAACTACTTCCTCTCGGTATGATTGGGATGCTATGGTGTCCCAGGCTCTGTTATTAACAAGTGGCCTCTAGCATTTACTACTCTATCTCTTAACTGTTTTAAATTGCAGTTTCCCTCTGGAAAAATGAAGAGGTTGGACTAGAAATCAGAACTTTTTAAACTTTTTCCACTAGAGACCCCTTTTCGAGTTTCAGCAGCATTTACTGGTGTTGCGTGAACTGAGGGCATGCACAGTACAAAGTGAGTGTGCTTTGTGTTCTGAACCAAGGCTGCAGTGAAGTTTCTTGATGCAGCATGGGCAAGCGTGCCAGAAACACCTCAGATTCATTACACATTTGATTTTTAGTTAATTTTTGGTCGTTGTGCGTTCAGAAACCTTTTAACAGAAACCAAATTTTTCGCCACCACATGTGGGGTCTCGACCCACAGTTTAAAAAGGGATGGACTACATGATCTCCAAAGCAACTTCTAGCTTTGAAGGCAGTCAGGTGGTCCAGTGGATAGAGCCCTAGGCCTAGAATAAGAAAGGCCTGAGTTCAAACCTAGCCTCAGACACTTACTGGGCAAGTCACTTAACCTCTGTTTGCCTTAGTTTCCTCCTCTGTAAAAGAGGGATCATAATAGAACTTACCTCCCAGGGTTATTGTGAGGATCAGATGAAATAATAAATATAAAGCACTTAGCACAGTATCTGGCACATAGTGCTGTATAAATGTTAGGTATTATTATTACCGGTTATATGACTCCAGGCAAGTTGCTGAACCCCTATCAGCCTAGTAAAGTGGGAATAATAACAACACCTATCTCTCAGAGTTGTTGTGAGGATAAAATAAGATATTTATAAAGCACACGCACGTGCACATGCGTGCGCGGCGCGCGCGCGCACACACACACACACACACACACACACACCACACTTAAATGCTAGGTATTAATATTTTTCCAGTTCTAAGTCTTTTTACTGGGGCTATCCCACCCCCAATCCTAGAATGTTTTCCCTCCTCCTCTGTCCCTCCTGACTTCCCTAGCGTTCTTCAAGTCCCAGCTAAAATCCTACTTTCTATAAGAAGCCTTTCCTGATTCCCCTGACTCCCCCTTATCGCCCCTCTCCCTTCCCCCACCTCTCCCTTCTCCCTCAGTCTCTCCCCACCCTCCTGCCTTCCCCCCTTCATCCACCCCCACCCTCAACCCCTGCTTAATGCTAGTGACTTCCCTCTGATTGTTTAGCAGTGGCCAGCTCCAAATGGCTCTCAGTGAGAGCATTTACACCTCAGGAATTAGCAAAGGCTACAAACCAGAGCCTGATTTATTGTTTTGTTTATTTTCCAGACTTAAGAAAGTAAGGTAGGAAATGTTAAGAATGCAAATTAAACTTAAAAGTGTGTCAAATGGTACTTCCCCCCACCCCCACTCCTAAGTACCGGTTGTTAAACGTTTACTAGCATCCCACTTATTCTAAGTCACTTTGGGCCTCCTCATCTCATCTTACGGGAAGGGTTTATGCTAATTGTTCTCTCAGAATTCTTCAAGCTCTAACTTTTCGATCTACAGATTTAAGTACAAGTGTTTTCTCCAATCAGGGACTGAAAAGAGTGATGTATGGATAGTGCTTCTTTCAGGGTTACCCCCACTCCCAGATTGTACTCACAGGTTGGATTGGTCCCCCAGGGGACAACTAACCCAGGTTCAAGGTACCCTGTGGGTCCAGGTTCCTAAAAATATAGCTTACAAGCCTCTACCAGTGCATTTACCTTTAATAGTCACCTAGAGGATATAATTAGCTCGAAGCAAAGACATTTATTGAAACGTAGTCATAAAAACAATAGTAACAAAACATCCCACCCGTAAACCTTGTGTACGTTTTCCAAAAACTACACATAGTATCAGTGAGAAGATTGGTTAAATTAAAGCAAGTTAACAAGCATTTATTAAGTGTCTACTATGTTCCAGGTAGTGTACTAAGCTCTGGTGATACAAAGTAAGGCAAGAAAGGCAAAAAGACATTTCTTGCCCTCCAGAAGCTCACATTCTAATGAGGGTGGTGGCAGTGGAATGCAAACAACTAGGTGCATATAAGTTATATGCAGATAAATTGGAGATAATCAGAGGAAAATCACTTACCATTGTGGGGGGGAGGTAAGGCTTCTTGTAGAAAGAATTTTAGCTGGAAACTAAAGAAAGCCAGGGAAGCCAGGCAGCAGATAAAAGAACTGGAGTGGGCAGGGGGAGGGGAGGGGACACAGCCAGTGAAAAGTCATGGATTTGGGAAATGGACATATTTGAGGAACAGAGAAAGTTTAGTGCTACTGGATCTCAGAGTACATGGGAGTAAGGTAGAAGAAGACTGGATAGTTAGTAAAGAGATAGGTTATAAAGAGCTTTAAAACCCAAATGATTTCACATTTGATCTGAAGGTAATAGGGAGTCATTTCAGTTTTACTGACTAGGAGAATGACATGACCATACCTGTTCTTTAGGAAGATCAATTTGATGAGGTGCACAGATAGGAAACACATAGGGCTCAGGAAATTCACTCCTTCGGAACTGTAGGGCATCACGTCCTGTCCCTTCTCATGGTGTTCTCATGGTCACTCAGTTGGTCTCCTGAGGTCAGTTTTTCCAAGTAGCTCAACTGCCATATGGCCAGGATTGACTTTCCTCAGAACTCACATACTTTTCCCCCACCCCCCTTTTTAAAAAAGGGTCTCAGGACCAACGCTTCAGCCAGGAGATGGCTACACACCCTTTAATTCCACCAAGCTTTACTGGGACTTTACAACAAAGGGATAGCAAGCGTATATACTTCTTTGAACTTTGTTCAAGACCTCAGCATCTTTCTATCTTTGTTACCTGTCTTTTACCATCTATAATTTCATCAGTTATTTGGTTATCTTATGTCCTTGGGGGCAATCTCCAATCATCCTGATATATATCTTGCCACTAGACCCAGATGGTTCTGGAGGAGAAAGTGAGGCTGGTGACTTTGCACAGCTCTCCCTCACTTAAATCCAAATTCATTTGCAAGTCATGGCATCACCTTCCTGATGTCATAGTCCTCTTGAAGAACGATGGATAAATAACAACAACAATGACAACTTCATCAACTGGGCTAAGTGTTTGTGTCATATTCCCATATCAGATGGTAAATTCCATAGAGGCAGGGACTTTGTTTTATATATACTTTGCATCTAGCACAGTGCTTTGTATACAATAGGATCTCAATTAATGCTTGTTAAAATGAATGGAATTGTTAGTAATATTTTCCACATACTTAATTGCTTTTGGAGATAGAAAAAGTCCTTGATGACCACTAAAAATATAAAAACTTTTTTTTAATAATCCAAAGGGTTTTTTTTTGGGGGGGGGAATAGGCAAAATAAACAACCATTGAACAAGCTGGTTTTTTTGAGCACGTATAATGGAAGCAAAACCTTTCAATAGTGGATAAATGATGGCAAAGAACACATATATAGCACTAATATATATTGCAGAATTTTGTGGTTTTTTTCAGTAAAGGTGATTAATTCATCAAATATATAACTAAATATGACTTAATTTTATATTTTTGTGATTTTTATATAAATAAATTAGTAAATCAGAAAAAATCTTTTGTAAGACTATATATCCCAACTTTTGGTTCAAAATTAGTAATGGTCACTGTACCAAGCACATATCCTGAAACTCATGGCATGAGATTCAAAATGCACATGGACAATTGTCCACTTTCCCATGGTGCAATGCAGTACTGAATATTTCATCAGAGCCCTATGAATAGAATTCATGAAACAGCAATGTTCACAGAAAAGGCCAGGGAACACATTCATCTTGGTTCTGGTGATAGTGGAACTGAATTGAGAGGATTGGATTTAGGCCAGGAGGATGGTAAATTCATGTGCTAGCCCAGCAATAATAGTTAGTGAGTAATTTGTTCCAAGCGGAACACCAATTCTGAGAATTACTGGGAAATCATTGAAAAGAATCAAAAGAAAAATAAATTATTTCTAATGAGTAATTAGGTAAATAGGTTTCAATAAGCAACAAAAAAATCAATGAAGTGAGAATAATTTGTCATTACACTTCTCTATTCACACTGCAACCCTCCTCATATACACGTTCTCATTACCATTACTATTGCAATAGTTTCTTGAAAGTTTTCCTAATTCCATTCCATATCCTTTAGTTTGTCCCTTGTATCACTGCTAGAATAATCTTTCTTATGAATAGACCTAGTCATGTCATTTCTTTGCTCAAACATTCCCAATTGCTTCCTTTTCCTATTCAATTTCTCAGCTTATGGATTCCTTTACCTTCATTCCTTTCCAGACTATACTCCTACCCTTCTTATAATACCCCCTAAAGTTATTCATCTTGAAAGCTCACTCCTCCTCTGGACTTCTTCCTCTTCTTTTAATTTTTATTTGTATACCCAGTGCTTAGCACAGTAACTGCTACATACATACTTATTAATTTGACTTGACTATGGAGTTAAAATTCTAGTCTAGGGGACCACTTGAGCAAATGAAGAAAGGCAGGTAATGTGTTTTTATGAACAAAGAGTTTCAAATAGGTCAGTTTTATTGGAATAGAGTATATTAAAGAATATAATGTGAAATGAGTTTGGAAAGGTGGAACCAAATAATGAAATTACTTAAATGCCCAATGCTGACATTTGTATTTTATCCTAGAGGTAATAGGAAGGCACTGAAGATTTCTGAGCAGGTAGGTGGCACGGTAATACCTGTGTGCCAAGACCAATTTGGCGGTTAAGCAGAGGAGAGGTTGGAGAGAGAAATAAATGGAAGCCAGGAAGGCATGCTTCATAACCCAGCCAGCTGTTCACTCCAGCTACCCTGCTATCTTTTCACCATCATTTCCCATCATCTGCAATATTAACTCTGAAATGAATTTCAGAAAATTGCCCCCAGTCCTTAGGAAGTGTTAACCCACTTCACTTTCAAGCTACTTCCCTGGACCTAACTGTCTTGATTGGTGAATAAATGAAGGTAAATTCAACTAGCTCACCTACCAATCTATCTAGTTCCAGACCACCAGATTAGACTGCTTCACATCCCATCCAGCTGTCTACCCCTGCATTCTGGCTTCTTTCCAACTGTCCTACTAATGTATATGCTCTTCTCCTTCCTCCCTCTACCTCTACCTCTGGGCGAAATAATTAAATCAACATTTTTTGCTATCATTGTCCCTTGAAAGGGCCTATAAATTGGCTGCTCTTTGGAACAACTCAGCTTCTCTGAGATTTTCCAAACACTACATTCTCTGGCAAATATTCCCATAGTTTTGATATCTTACACATTCTAATACAAAGTTTTTTAGAATACAAGAACTGTCACTTTGGGGGGGGTATTCTTAGTATCCCTAGCACTTAGCATAATGCCTGGCACTACTCTGTTGGTCTGTCTGTTTCTGTCTCTTTCTCTCTCCCTCTTTCTTTCTCCCTCTCCCTATTTCTTTCTCTTTTCCTCCTTCCTCCCTCCCTCCCCCCATCCCTCCCTCCCTCCCCCATCCCTCCCTCCTTCCTTCCTTCCTTCCTTCCTTCCTTCCTTCCTTCCTTCCTTCCTTCCTTCCTTCCTTCCTTCCTTCCTTCCTTCCTTCCTTCTTCCTTCCTTCTTTCCTTCCTTCCTTCCCCAATCTAATTAGCAGACTATTTCAACAATCCAAGTAAATGGTGATGAGTGGATGACCATGTGAGTGGGGAGGAGATGGAGATGAAAGATGTGGAGGTTGAATTGACAAGACATATACTATGAGTTTGCTCCTAACTTATATTTGTACTGAAAGGTTGGGTCCCTAGGCAAGTGATTACAATTACTCCCAGGGTTCTAAGGATAATCCTGTAGGTGGCTATTCCCCTAACACTAACTTATAAATCCCCACCACTGTGCTCTCCCTTAACAATCGGCTGGAAACTTAGTTCTTTAATAAAGGCATTTACTCAAATGTCATAGCATAAATAATAGTAACAATTATTTTTTTTCCAAAAGCCTGGGGCACAATCTCTTGTAAATAAAAAAAGGGTTCTGGGAACAATGGACACCAAGTTAAAAGTACAGTGTTGGTGAGGCATACCTTCAGGGAACACACATCACCAAGACAGTTCACAACTCCGGGACTACAGGGCTTCCAAGTCTTTCTTTCTCCAGAGGGTCCTCACAAAGTTCGCTGTGGGCAGTAACAATGGTGATGAATGAGTTGGTCCACTTGCCTGGGTGGCCTAGCTCCTCACAGGTCATGAAGTCTCAGCTGAAAGCCTTCCCCGGCCCCTCTTAATTCCAGTGCCTTCCCTCTGTGAATTCTCTCCTATTTATCCTGCATATAGTTTATATTGTGTGTGTGTGTGTGTGTGTGTGTGTGTATAGCTTTTACTTCTGTTTATATTACATTTATAATATATTTATTAAATTATAGACACAATTTGTTTCTATTACATATTTGTTTGCATATTGTCTTCCCATTCGATTTTAAGCTCCTTAAGGGTAGGGACTGTCTTTTACCTCTTTTTTGTACCCTCAGTACTTTGCACAATGCCTGGCATATAGTAGGTACTCCATAAATGTTTATTGATTGGTTGATTGAATAGATTAGTTTATTGTTGGGCTGTGTCAAGTAGGTGTCTTAGCTGCTGAGCATTTACTCAAATGGCATAGTGTAAATAATTCTTTGGCTCAGCTGCTGCTGGCTTGGCCCCAGCAACTTGCTAGCCACCGGGCTCAGCTGCTACATTGAAACAGGTAGGTCACTCAGCTACTATGAAGCTGCTGTTGGACTGGGCCAGGAAGGACACTCTGCTGCTGACTTTTTTTCAGGGCATAGCATCAATTCCCTAGACTTGCCACTTGATGAAGAATGTTTCAGGCGTGAGGCAGTTGGTGGCACAGTGGACAGAGTTCTGGGCCTGGAGTCAGGAAGTCAAGTTCAAATCTGGCCTCAGGCATTTACTTATCTGTGTGACCCTGTGCAAGTCACTTAGCATCTGTCTGCCTCAGTTTCCTGAACTGTGTAGTGGGGATAATAATAGCACGTAATTATAGGTAGGTTGTTGTAGGATCAAATGAAATAATATTTGTAAAGTGCTTAGCATAGTGCCTAGTACATAGTAGGTGCTTAATACATGTTTCCTCCCTCCCATCTGTGGTGCTACTGTGCTTTTTCAGCTAGGACAATGACCTAGGATTGACAGGATTGGCAGAAACTTCTTCGCTTTAGTTCCCTTAGAACTGAGTCTGAGAGACCAGGCTCAGAGCTCCTTTTGGGGTCAGATGCAGAAAACTGACAAAAATATGAATACAGTCTGTACCCTTAAGGCAAATTCATTGTCTCACTGGCAGCTTCACTTTCTATTGAGCAAATGAAAACTCAGACTCTTTCAAAGGGAGAGAATGTATGTTTTGCATCTAAAAGACACTTCTCTACATTTCAATGTCTATGTCTTTTAGGACTCCCAGACTTCAGAGTCTTATCTGGACATTCCCTCGTATACTTAGCAACTGATTAGATGTTTGGGCTAAGGGAGAATGAAGAGTCAAGTATATAATTCTAAGGTTATGAACCCCCATGACTTGGAAGATAGTGATACTGATGGAGTGATAGGACCTGGACCCCTAAAACGAAAAGACTGTATCTTTGAAAGCAGCTCAGTCCCTGAATTTTCCCATACATTTCAGTAGCCCAGATCATTGGCACCTCTGCCCAAAACAACTGGCCTACCCCAGCCCACCTAGATCACCTAATTAGCTTACTTGACATCCTTTCCCTGTTGCACCTTGCCCACCCTCACCCATTAAGTTACAAATTCCCTAAGAATCTGGCCTGCACTTATAGGCCTTACGATAATCTTGCCACTTTGACTGGGAGAAGCTTTGAGTGCATGAATTCTTTCCAAGCAAATTCCAACCTGTACCCTGACATTTCAGAGTTCCCAGCAAACCTCACACTGCATCATTACCCTTGATAAAAATGGGGGAATTTGGAAAAGGGATGGTTTTGGGGGGAAATGTAATAAGTATAATTTTGGACATTTTGACTTTGAGATAGCTATAGAACTTTTGGGTGGAGTTGCCTAATAGGTAATATGGGATTTCAAGAAAGAGTTCAGGGTAAGACACACACACACACACACACACACACACACAAGCCATCTGCATAGACATGATAATTGAATCCACTGGAGCTGAAGTGACCACCAAGGGAGAAAGTATAGAAAGAGAAGAGGGCCATGGACAGACTTGGGGATCCCTAGGCTTAGGATGGCATGATGATGTAACAAAGGTAATTAAGTATGAACACTTGAACACTTAATGAGTTAGGAGGAGAACCAGAGAAGTCAAGGAAGGCTAGAGTGTCTGTCTAGGATGAGTGAGGAGGCTGACAGTTTCAAAAGTGATAGAGATGTCAGGAATAATAAAGACCGAGAAAAGGTCATTGGATTGAGCAGTTAAGAGATTATTTGTAACACTGGAATGAACAGTTTCAGTCAAATGGTAAGGTTGACAGACAGATCCTAAGGAACTGGGAAATAGGAAGTGAAGAAATAGAGATGACATATATAGCCAACTCTATAAATTTGACTAAAAAGGAAAAGAGGTGATAGCTTGAGTGAATATCAATATCAAGTAGAGACCTTTTTAAGGAAGCATGTTTTTAAGTTTCAGGGAAGAAGCCAGTGAGTAAGGAGAGACTGAAGATAAGAGAAATATAAGGAATGACTGAGGAAGCAAATTCCTAAGGGAGACAAGAGGGAATAGGGTCAACAGCATAAATGGAGGGGTTAGTCTAAAAAAAGTGAAAACATCGCTAATAAGCAATGAGGGCTCAAATGAAGTTGTTGTTCAATCATTTCATTTGTTTCCTGACCCCATTTGGGGTTTTCTTGGCAAAGATATAGGAATGGTTTGCCATTTCCTTCTCCAGCTCATTTTACAGATAAGGAAACTGAGGCAAATAGGGTTAAGTGACTTGCCCAGGGTCACACAGCTAGTAAGTGTCTGAGAAAGGATTTGAACTCAGGTCTTCCTGACTCCAGGCCCAATACTCTATCCACTGTGCCACCAATGTGAAGTTAGATCATTTAAATTTTTAGTGAATCCAAACTGGTCCAGTTGTGTGCCTTTTCCCAAGAGTGTTACTGGAGAAGGTGGATGGTGGGGTTAATCTAGGTTTAAAGTTTGCCAGTGGTGTGACTGACAATAGGACAAGGGGACAAGGGATTCAAGGGTAGCTGGTTAAACTTTTTAGCCATAAAGTCAAGACTGTAAAGAGAGAGGAGGGCAGAGGAGGGGTATTGGATTCAGAGAATAGAAAGGGATAGAGGTAATAGGGGTCACAGTGAAGGCAAAAAATAAGTTTAGAGGAGTAATTCAGAAGAAGAGAAACTAAAGGATTGGAGACTGTGATCAAGTGGAGGAATTTCAGAGTTTTGGAACATGAAGGTGGAGCAGTTATAGGTAATATTGTATCAAAGGTATAACCATCCCTGTGTGTAACTGAAGTGCAGTGAAGACGAACGTCATGGAAATTTAAGAGGCGGATGAACTGGGAGCTCAAGATACTCAAGAGGAAATCAATGTGCTTATTGTCATTAAGTATTGGAGCAAGGGTTAGGATGGAAGGGAAGATTGAGTCAGGACCTGAATTCCTGGAGAGACTGAATAGAGATTGTCCTGGGGTCAATAGATAATGGAATCTACCAGGATCTGCGTAATGAATTTGAATAGCATGAATCTCAGGAGGAGAGGTTGCTGAGTGGTGGTAGAGAGGGGGAGATTTGAAGAGGCAAGAGGGAACTGAGAAGTATTTGCCCCTACTCCCATCCTCCACAACCAGTGAGTCAGGGTATATAAATAAAGTACACCTAATATTGGATGGGGTAGCTAGGGATGTTGCATCATGAGGAGGGAGTAATGTTTAATGAGTGTCAGAAGATGGAAGAAGAAAGAAAGGAGAACATTTAAGATGAAAGGGAGTTTAATTAGGGCGTAGGCATTCTAGAGAGCACAGTGGAAGGAAAGGGCAAATTTGGAGTGGAGAAATGGGTACGGGACTGAAAGAGAGGGCTGTTGGGGTTAGGGAACAGAGTTCAGATTTCAATAGCTAGGAGTTCAGAACCAGTGAGATGGGAAGAGTATGAAGGAATGAGAATGTGTTAACCATTGAGGACTGAATCCAGGAAGAGTATCGAGAGAGAGAGAGAGAGAGAGAGAGAGAGAGAGAGAGAGAGAGAGAGAGAGAGAGAGAGAGAAAGGCAATTCTTGCCTTCAAGGAACTTACATTCTAATGAGAACAGGTAACACCAAAAAAGAACTGAAAAGAGCAGGGTGAAAGGGGTGAATCTGGACAAACAAGAGTAGAGCCAAGGAAGAAGTGGCCATCTATTCTTAAACTCATCTAAATGAGCACATACTCTTGCTGCCATGTAAGATCAGCTGCTATAGTTGCTAGGGTAGAGGAAGAACTCCTTTCCTCAACATGGGATGTCCAATGATGAAATATCTGAGTACTAAATAAATGTTCAGTAAAGAAGACAAAAAGAGCAGACATTGTCCTTTCCTTTAAAGTATACCAAATGGTCAGCTCTTGCTGCTTTATGGTAAATCCTCTTCAACATTCACCTGCCTTGCGATAGGGTATATACATTTGCAACCGAAACCACTGGTTGTATTAGTCCTTTGGCGACTGCTTATCTCACTGTCCCATCTTATAAAAGGGTTGGGATTACTTCTCCTAAGTGTTAATAATAGTGTTTTCCAGTGAGCACAGTGAAAAGAAAAGATAGAGTGGAATAGGAACACAGGAGGGATGGAGCTAGGGTGGATGGGTAAAATGTAGTGGGGAATGGTGGTGAGATAAGAGACCTTCAGTCTAGATAAACTGGGACTCCAAATCACATAATCAGGACAGTATATTTTTCCACCCTTCATGGTAGTAAAGGTAATCCATTAGGTATCCATGATTAAGAGCAATCCTAAAGCATAAAGTGACAGGGCATTTTGGGGATAGGATGTAAAGTGGAATGAAGTAAAGGAAGTCTAAGCCATGATCTGAGACAAAACATTGTACTGAGGTCAATTCAAAGGGTTAATGGAGACAAAACAATCTCTATAGCTAGGCTGGAGTACAGAAACAGGCTAGAGAAGCATTCCACGTCTGGGTCAGAAAACACTCTGAAGGGTATTGGAAGAGGGTTGTCAAATGACTGGTTCACTCCAAATACCCATCTAATATTGCTTTCTTTTATGCCAGCCACACCTCCCTGGGTCGCTTGAGGTTACATCAGTGCAGCTATGGGGTCTGGATGGACATTGAGGTCAGACTATTCAATATGGTCTTTGACACATGTTCTATAGTATCATGCAATGGCAACTGTCTTCCCAGAGAGGACCTTGAGGCCTTGCAAGATCACTGATGCACACATTTGGGAATTGTTCTTATTAGATTGTCAGGGGCCATATTTTTGCCTTTTTTTTTTCCATCCCCTGAGCTTAGTAAGATGCCTG
Source organism: Phascolarctos cinereus (assembly GCF_003287225.1). NCBI lineage: Eukaryota > Metazoa > Chordata > Mammalia > Diprotodontia > Phascolarctidae > Phascolarctos > Phascolarctos cinereus. The sequence goes on from NW_027555958.1 coordinate 82,853,126, forward strand.
GCACATAGTAAGCTCTTACTAAATGCTTGTTGGCTGATAGATTGACTAACTGAGTAATGAAGGCAGGGAAATGAACTATTGTAACAGAAAACTTTTCAATATAAATGGAAATAGAAACTCTTTGTTAACTGGAAATAAACATGTTCTTTCTACTTAAGGGCTCACTGGGCTTCACAAAATAGTTCTAGTTCCTCTGGCAATTATTAATATGTTAATTAATATGAATAATTAATAATAATCATTCACATGAATAGGGAATGCTCTAAATTTAAAAATATTTATCTCACAAGGACTCTATGAGGAAGTAACAATAATAATTGTGCTGTGTGTGCCTCATTTCTACTGGGCTTCAGGGAGCACGTCTGTTCTGAAAAGCCTGCACTGGGCTTTGAGAGGTCTGAATTTGTTTGTCCTCCTTGGATGTAGATATGGGAGTGTGTTTTGGGGATTTAAACAGCCCTCCTTCTTCTTGGGCAACTAGGTGGTACAGTGGACTTTTTATGTGATTTAAGTCATTTAATTTCCCTGGGTCACAATACCCAGGGAAGTGATTCAATCAATAAAGAAATATTCATTAGATTAGACAGTGGATAGAGTGCTGGGCCTGGAGTCAGGAAGGCTTATCTGAGTTCAAATCTGGCCTCTGACATTTACTAGTGGTGTGAACCTGGGCAAATCATTTCACCCTGTTTGCCTCAGTTTCTTCATCTGTAAAATGATCTGGAGAAGGAAATGGCAAACCACTGCAGTATGGTTGCCAAGAAAACCTCAACTGGGGCCATGACACTACTGAAAAGAACTGTACTACAACAACAACCTCTTTCTTCTACCTCTTGCTCTTTTCCCCTTTTCCTCCCCCTAGGGTAATTACACATTTATATTGGGATCTCTAAAGTTGATAAAGTGCTTCACTGAGACCTTGTCTTTTCTGATCCTCAGACCTCCCTCCTTCCCTCCTATGAGCACCATGGTGCCCATTTTATCAGCGAGAAAAGCTGTGTCTCAGAAGGAAAGTGATAGCCCCCTTGGACTGCTGAAGTTTCCAAACCTTTTTATCTTGAAGATGCTCTGAGTTGAAGATTTCGTTTTTCCCTCGTGGTGTTAAGGTCCAAAGAAGGTCATCTCTTGAGGGAGACTTATCTTTGTAGGCTGCTTTCTGCCAGCCAGCTCTTTAAGAAAAGCTTGCTCACTGTCATAAAGACTTAGCCATGCTAAGCACTGAAACATAAAGTGGCTGTTTAGGGGAAATTACATGATGAATGGCACTGACCTTTTTTTTTTTTAAGAGGAGAGAAGAGGGCCTAGGAAAGAATTTTTCTTCCTTTCCAGGGCCGAAAAGAAGCATCATTTGCTCTCAAAATTTTGATAAATGAATATGAATAATCACCACTGCGTAGGAAAGCACGAGATTCTTTGGCTGTTTGTTGCACAGAGCCAAGGAAAGGTCAGAGCAGGTTCTCTATTTCCACGATCCCTCTCTGTTTGCTGACATGTGGAATCACAGAGTCTCGGAGTGGGAAGGAACCTTAGAGGTCATTTAGTCCAGCTTCCTCATTCTACAGAAGAGGCTTTGCGCTAGCTCCTCTGTACTATATGACTTCATTACGGAAGGAATGGGAATTTCCATCAGCCCAAAAATTTGTTTCAAAAGTACTACGGTTAAAAGCCATGCAGGTTGTTTAGAGCCAGATAGCAGCAAAGAAGGCAAATGTATTCAGGAGGAATGAGATGAGTGGTTTCGGGTGATTTCTGGAAGGCCATGGAGAGCAGAGAGGTAGAGGCAGACATCCCAGAAAGTAGGAGGCATCTTCTGTGCAAGCATGTTTAAGGGTCAGAGAAGCATCAGAGCAAGTTAAAGAGAGACAGAAGGAAGGTGAACAATGTTGGTAGGGTCAGCTGCACTCAGGCTCCTGCAGGCTTTTAGAACAAGAGACGTAGCAACTAGTCATTCCATCTGGGACTGAAGCCTGAAATGAGCCGTCCTAGTCTTAGACTACAGAAGCGGCCACTTGACAAATGTTGTTCTACATTTGGCCCAGGTTAATCTGCACATTGTCTTTTGAGGGAGGGAGGTAAAGTCAGAAGTTGTTTGTTTGTTTTAACTTAATGGTCCAACATCAGACTACAAATCGAAGGACTGCTTCTTTTTTTGTCTTTGTCTCTCCAGAATCTGGCCATTCATCAGTGAAGAGCATCGAGAGCATTGACTGACCGACATTATTAAGGGCCTACTATGTGCCGGGCACTGTGCTAATCACTAGGGATACAAAGAAAAGCGAAATTGGAGGTAATCTCAATGGAAAGACACTAAGGGTAAGGAGGATTAGGAAAGGCTTCTTGCAGAAAACAGAATTTTATCTGAGACTTGAAGAAAGCCAGAGGAGCCAGCAGGCATGGCTGAGGTGAGAGATAGTTTCCAGGCATGGGGGTATCCAGGGAAATGATTTGGGAAATGAGATGTGTGTAAGGAACAACAAGGAGGCCATGGTTATTGGATTGTTGAGTATATGGAGGGGGATAAGATGTAAAAAGACTGGAAAGGTAAGAAAGGATTACTTTATGAGGGGCATAGTAGGCACTTAACATTTGCTTGTGTTGTCATGTAGAATCACTTTTTGAAGGCCGAATTTAGGTATATTTGAGCCCACGGCAGGACTGTATTCCCAAAACTATCATCTATGCCTCTCCTCACTCTATCATGAACACTTACTCTAACCCCTCCCCTGCACCTTTGACCTGGTTGTGGACATCTAAATGTGTTTGCAGCTAAGGGCAAAGAATAAAAAATTGCATACTTTTTCAGAGCCAGCGGGACTGGACTAGAATCCTACCCAAGGTCATACTAAAGGGAAGGCCATGCCGGTCACACCCTTGGCTTGGATCTGGTTTAAATGTATGGGAATTGCAAAGAGGTAGTTGTGCCAGTGAGGAGTGTGGGAGGTAAGGAGAAGGAATCCTCCCTGCGTTTTGAAGACCTACTAGGAAGTGGCATTTGAAAATGCTCAATTAAATCCAAATTGCTGAGGAACAGCACAGTTTAGGGTTCAGTGATCAGGTCTGTTCTGAAAAGCCTACACTGGGCCTTGAGAAGTCTGAATTTGTTTGTGACCTTTGGGTACAGATGTGTGAGTGTGTGGCATTTAAATAGCCCTCCTCCTCCTCCTTCTCTTTTCTCCCTCCTCCTCCTCTTCCTCCTCCTCTTTCCCTCCTTCCCTCCCCCTAGGGTAATGACACATTAATGTCAGGAAGTCGCACAATGTCATATCCAAACCCCAGCAGAGATTTGAATACTGGGAGGACGAGAACAGTGGATTGAGTGTCACAGCTTCAGAGTGATGAATTTGGGGCATTGTTTCCAAGGCAGTGTTTGGCCAGCAAACCCACACTCGTCAAAACACTGGCAACTTAAGACTGGGAAGCTCACATGGGGAAAATCCAGTCAAAGGAATGTCTAACAACATCAGGGCAAATTTTAATTACTTTTTGTTCCCCCCCTGCCAAAATGTGCTACTCCATAGTAAATAGATTGACTGCTTTCCTTGGTCAAAGGGCCCTGGCAAGTCTCCTGTGCTCACAGATGCCCTTTCTGCACAGTAAGCAACAAAACTAAAAACTTTTTTGTTCAAACTGACATATATGCACACACACATGTATATGCATATATACACATACATATGTAGCATGGGCACATATATGTACATATATGTATATGTGTATCATACATTTGTGTGTGTATAATTATAAATAAATTCATGCATATATGTTTGTATGCTGTTATAGCCATGTTATACCTTAAGCATATTTTTTTTTAGAGAAAGGCTCCTCTTTATATGGCACTTTAAGATTTAATTATCATTTTTCTCAAAACAATATTGTAAAGTAGGAAATGCAAGTATTATTATTCCTATTTCTCAAGTCTCTCCCCATTCCAATCCATTCTTCACCCAGTGGAGTCAGCCCAAGTCTGACAGTATCACCCACCCTCATTCACCCCCAGCCTCCCGAGGCTTCCTATTACCTCCAGAATCAAAAATAAAATCTTCTATTTGGTGTTTAAAGCCTTTCATAACCTGGCCCCTTCTACCATTCCAATCTCTTTATACTCTATGAAAAGTTATCCCTTTTACGTTGCCTTGGTTAGGGGCTCAGAGCCCCTGTGATCTGGAAAATCTGCATAAATTTTTTGGCCCTCCTTTCCTGCCACAGAAGAAGTCTGAATTATTGTGGTATTAAAAGATAAACTATGTTGATGTTATAGAATGCTATGCATGTATTTGATGCATTTCTGAGTTTCTACACTTTTTCTTTGTTGTCTGCTGGCCTTCAGGGGTCTTCTGCGGTTTCCATAAAACTCCCCCAAATTCCTATGTCATTTCTTATGCCAGCTCACCGTCTATTGAAAGTACAGTGGGGATGTGGAAGAGAAAATTCCATCTCTAGACTCTGGGTGTTTTCAGGGGCTGTTCCTCATGCCTAGAATTTTCTCCCTCTTCATTTCTATCTAGCTGGAGGCAGATAAGTAGTGCAGTGGATGGAAAGCTTGGCTTGGAGTTCAAATAAACCCGGAGTCACTTACCTGTTGTTTGATCCCGGGCAAATCATGACTTCAAGTCCATCCTAAGTCTCTTACTAGTTGTGTGACCTTGGGGAAGTCACTTATCTTCTGTCTGCCTCAGTTTCCTAAACTGTAAAATGGAGATATTACCTGCCTCCCAGGGTTGTTGTAAGGATTAAATTCTAATATTTGTAAAGTGCTTAGCACAGTGCCTGGTAAATAGTAGGCACTTAATATGCTTCTCTCTAAAATCAGCTAAAGTCCCACCTTCTTCAAGAAACTGTTCCCAGTCCTCCTTAATTTTGGAGTCTTCCTTCTGAGATTATCTCCAGTGTATCCTATGTACATCTTGTTTGCAGTGATTGTTTGCACTTCATCTGCTATTACACTATGAACCCTAGAGGACAGGCATTGTTTTTTGCCTTTCCCTTTCTTTTTAGGGTTTAGCATAGTGTCTGCCCTGTAGGAGGTACTTAAAAAATGCTTGCTGACTTGCCTTAATTCATTTTATCACTGAAGGTCAGAAAGGTACAGAGACTTGTCTTAGGGTCACCCAATGAGAGGTGGCCAGCTGGGTAGAACACCAGCCTAAAGTCAGGAAGACTCATCTTCCTAAGTTCAAATCTGGCCCTAGACATACTTCCTAGTTGTGTGACCCTAGGCAAGTCACTTAACCCTGTTTGGCTCAGTTTCCTCATCTGTAAAATGAGCTGGAGAAGGAAATGGTAAACCACTCCGGTATCTTTGACAAGAAAACCCCAAAATGGAGTCACAAAGAATGTGACATGACTGAACAACAACAAGAAGACAGGATCTAAATCCAGATGTGTCAACTTCAGATCAAATGCTTCTACCAGAACACCGGCCTGCTGTTCTCCACTTTCAACCAGAAAATTGAAAAGCAAAGGTTGTCAAGGAATTTCTTCAGGGCTTCAAATTGGCTAGAAGAGAAAGGCCATTTTTATTTTTTATTTTCTGAAGAGTTTAAATTTCACTCCATGATTCTGATTTAGTGCAAATCATTCCTCCACCTTCTTTGGAGTGGAGGGGGAGCAGAAGAGGAGTGAGGCAGGAATGAGAAAGGTAAAGGGGGAAGAGAAAGAAAAACAATCAGAAAGGAAAGAATGTAGGAGAAGGAGACAAGTCGTTTCTAGTCCTACCCTCCTCAAGCACACAGTGGTGAGTTACCAGTTAGTTTGCTGGTTAGTGACAGATTTCTGACTGGAATTTATGGCCAGGGAGTTTGTAGTCTGGACTTACCCCTCCAAGCCACATCAGGGCTCTATTTCTGGAGCAGCCTGCTGTCAATCAGCATTTTCTTTGACCAATTATTCTGGAAACTGTACATTCTATATCATCACCTGTGCTTTGAGGGGTTTTGTAACAACAGTATAGCATTTATCTCTCCCAGACACCCCACAGGAGACAGCCCAAAGATGAACTCCCTAGAAATGGGATGTTGTCCTAGAGAACAGTGATGGTATCTGCTGGTATATTTATTTTCTTTTTAAACTGGGTCCAAAAGCAGCCTGCTCTTGTTATAATTGGAAATGTTCTTTTCTGTGGGGCTTGTAATATCTCTGTTTTTCCAAGCTAGTATCTATTTTCACCTTTCGAATTAGGGCTAAAGCAACATTTGTGAAACCTGGGCTCTTCCTCCCATCCCCCTCCCCCCTATTAATAATAAGAGCAAAAAGGCAAAATTCTTGACCTGGCACAACTGCCTCCTTTCTACCTTTTAGTCTTGTCTCACATTATTTCTCTTGACACATTCTTTGTTCCAGGAAGACTGGTCTGCTAGCTCTTCCCATGACATTCCATCTTTGACCTTATGACTTTCTGTAAGTGGTCTCCTATGGTTGGAATGCACTCCCTCCTTATTTCTGCTTCACAGAATCGTTGGCTTCCTTCAAAGTATCGTTCAGATACTACCATTATATAAGAATAAGAACTCCTTCCTGGCTCCTGCCCAATCTTTAACTATATTATTATTATTATTATTATTAGCTATCATTTATGTAATGTTTACTGTGCTCCAGCACTTAATACTATCTCATTTGATCCTCACAACAGCCCTGTGAGGTAGGTACTCTTATGATCCCCGTTTTACAGTTGAGGAAACTGAGGCTTTCAGAACTTAAGTGACTTTTCCAGGACCACACAGCTAGTTAAGTGTCTGAGGCTGGATTTGAACTCAGGCTTTCTTGACTGCAGGCCCCGTGCTCTATGCGCTGTCGTCTAGGAAGCTTACTTCCTTTTAAAGTCACTTTTCACGGCTTTAGAGATACTTTGTATTGGCTTATCTCTGTACGTGTTCTATTCTGCAGTAGAATGTAAATTCCTTGAGGTCAGGGACTATTTCACTTTTGCCTTGGTGTACCTGGTGCCTAGAACATAGAAGACTTTTCATAAATTACTGTTTACTTGTTGTTGAATAAGGTTATAGAGTTTGAGCTAAGAGGGACCTCAGAGACCAGCCCAAGCTATTTTTGCATGGCCCACTGAGCTAAGAATGGTTTTTATACTTTTAAATAGAATAAAACTTTATTTTAAAATGTAAAAAACACTTTCAGCCCTTGAGCCAGATTTGTCCCACCACACAGTAGTTTGTTGACCCCTGATCTAGTAGGACCCATTCATTTTACAAATGAGGAAACTAAGGCCCAAGAAAGTTATAATCTGCTCAAGGTGATATAGGTATTAACTGTTTGTTTTTGGCTAGGCAATGGGGTTAAGTGACTTGCCCAGGGTCACACAGCTAGTGAGTGTCAAGTGTCTGAGGCCGAATTTGAACTCAGGTCTTCCTGAATCCAGGGCCAGTGCTCTATCCACTGCACCATCTAGCTGCCCCTGTATTAACGTCAAAATAAGCTTTTGAATCCAGTTCTTCTGACTCCAATGCCAGTGTCTGATTGTACAATACTATCTCTTCACGTAGTGTTCAGCTATTTCAGTCCTGTCCTACTCTTCGTGGCACCATTTAGGATTTTCTTGGCAAAGATACTGGAATGGTTTGCCTTCTCCAGCTCATTTTACGGATGAGAAAACTGATGCAAATAGGGTTAAGTGACTTGCCTAGGGTCACATAGCTAATAAGTATCTGAGGCTAGATTTGAACTCAGGTCTTCCCACCACTCTGCCTGGCACTCTATCCACTGTGGCACCCCTATCATCATAATAATAGCTTATATTTGTTCAAGGGTGGCTATCTATTGCTTGTTAGTACTTTACAAAGTATTTTCACAAATATTCTCTCATTTGGTCCTTACACCCTTGTGAGGCAGATAGGACTTTTATTCTTCTTCTTCCTATTTTAAAGATGAGAAAACAGAGGCTTGGAAAAGTTAAATGACCTCTGTATTAGGAGAGAGCTGCTTGAATTAGTGAAAGAGATTCAAGACAGCTTTAGGCTTTTTACCAATATATTTACAAATGAGAAGAGAATTGGCAGGAGGTTGGGTTCCAGTCTGCCCTGCCAATCATCCTGGGTACTCTCTTTACCTCTCTTTCTCCTGCTTCTCATTTAGATGGAAAATTTTAAATGGTTAGGCAACTTTAGGCACTGGATCAATAATCTGCAACATATTCATAAGCCATTCAAGGAAAGATCATAGCAAGGCTCACCCAGCATTTCTTTTGAAATGCCTGAAAAATGCAATGGCAAGCAACATATCAGCATGGTGAAGCGCTTATTAACAATTAACCAGAGGCTAGATTCTCATTCCATCTAGCACAGGGGGACGATCCCCACAGAGCAACACAGGATGAGAATCTGGCTTTAGGCACTTAATTCCCTAATTCTACCCAGAGACCAGCTGATCCCACAGTAAAGAACAATATGTAAGAATAGTGAAGATTGCATTCTGGCTACATCTCATTATGATGGATTTCTAAAATGCAAAGCTAAGCTGCACATTAATACAGTGCAGGCTATGTGAGATGATTGCATCACAAAGACTGCTACAGAAAAGCAGATCAATCAAAGAGGGTAAAAAAGCATGTTAGGTGGATGCTTGTTGACTGGAATAACAATCACCTATAATAAGAACAATTCAGCTATTTAATAATGCAGCTGATGTTGTACATATAGGAGAAGGAAACCTGAAACAGAAAATTCAAAAGACAATAGAGAAACCAGTATTGTGGCTTTCCAAACTTGCCCTGTGACCTTGGTTGGGCAAGTTATGTCATCTCTCCAAATTTCATTATGTTGTTCAGTCGTGTCTGACTCTTTGTGACCCCATGCACCACAGTGTACCAGGCCCTTCTATCCTCCATTATCTCTTGAAGTCTGTCCAAGTTCATGTTCATTGTTTCCACGACACCATCTATCCATCATCCTCTGCCATCCCCTTCTCCTTTTGCCTTCAATCCTTCCCAACATCAGAGTCTTTTCCACCAAAGCCTATCTTTTCATTATATGGCCAAAGTATGTAAGTTTCAGCATCCTGGCTTCACCAACCTGCCATATGACCTTGGGTGGGTGAGTCATGTCATCTTTCCGCATTTCAGTTATTTGAACTGTAAAATAGGGTATCATAAGGAATGTCATAGGCAGCGGGATGCAGACACTAGAGAGTGAGCCTCAGAGTCAGGAAGACCTGGATTCAGATCGCATCTCAAATATTGACTCTGTCATCCTGAGCAAATCATTTAATCCCTTTGAGACTCAGTTTTTTCAATTGTAAAATGAGAATAAAAAATGGTGTCTAATTCATTGAATTGTTAGGAATGTTAAATTAATCATTTTTCTCATACCAATTCAATGAATTAACATCATTTTTAATCTCATGCTATAGTTTTCTGAGGAAGAAGAGAAGGAACTTAGTAGATTTGAAACACGGTATCCTTTTTTGTCAGGGATAAATACCATGTAGTGTTAAGTACCCTGAATCTGAAGTCAGAAGCCCTGAGTTTGAACTCTAGCTTTAACCTACTACTTATTACCTGTGGGCAAAGGACTTTACTCATCTGCAACTCTGTCTCCACATCTATAAAATGAGGGGGTTGGTTTAGAAAATCTCCAACATCTATTTTTCAGAATTATCTCTCATTTTGATCCTATTTTGCTCAGTATTCTAAAAAATAATTTTTTAGATTCAAGCCATTCTCCAAAAAGCTAGGTTGTGTGGTAGATAGTGCACTGGGCCTGGAGTCAGGAAGATATCAATTCAAATTTGGCCCTGAATACTTAATAGCTGTGTGACTCTGGGCAAGTCATTTAACCTCTGCCTCATTTTATCAACTGTAAAATGGGGATAATAACACCTACCTCCCAGAGCTGTTGTGAGGATGAAATTTGATGATATTTCTAAAGTGTTTGGGATAGTGCCTGTTACACTATAGCAGCTAAACAAAATGCTTGTTCCCTTCTTCATTTCCCCTTATTTTGTAATCTGTTCTCCCAGATTAGGTATACCTGTGCAGAATAGAAACGATGATGGGAAAATTCATATTGTACAGATAAAAAGTTCAATATTTCACACACATAGAAGGGGAAAAAAATTGAAAGGATCCTGCAAAAGCTAATATTAAATTCTGTACTTGGAAGCTAATTATCTATCTCTGGAAACTTAAAATAATATTACTAATAATTAAAATAATTCTCTAAGGTCAAAGCCAAGCCGTGGTAAAAGCTCCAAGACATAAATCTGAAGATTACCCTTGCTTCAGTGTTCTAGGGTCTGTGTTTTCTCAAATATAAAATGAAGGGGTTGGGCTGGGCCGTCTCTAAGGTCTCTCCTATCTCAATAATTGTGTGGATTTTTAATCAACCAATCAGCAAGCACTCTTTATTTTAAAAAATGAAATCTCATACTCAACTCCGATTAATATAACTAACAAGATGCTCTGTTACATTGGAAGTTCCTTGAGGGCAGGGACTGTCTTTTGTCTCTTTTTGTGCCGCAGTGCTTAGCCTATTGCCTGGCACTGACAGAGTAACCAACATACCTCAAACCTGTTGGTGAGTTAGGGGGATGTCTACCCCTGGCACAAAGGGTGGATGAGAACATCGTGTTCCAATGGCGACGAAGGCAGCTGAAGTAGGTGCTTTGGAGTGTTTAGAGTTTGGTCAGACATCAAAGATGCCAAAGTCTTTCACTGCATCCTGGGCCATCACCAGTCGTCCTGACTTTTGTCTTGCCACTGGACTTCAGCGTCTCTAGAAGAGACAGTGAAGTTGAGGACTTTGCACAAGTATGCCTCACTTAAATCCAATTCTTTTTTTTTTTTTTTTTAGGCAATAGGGGTTAAGTGAGTTGCCCAGGGTCACACAGCTAATAAATGTCAAGTGTTTGGTCTGAGGCTAGATTTGAACTCAGGTCCTCCTGACTTCAGAGCCAGTGCTCTATCCACTGTGCCACCTAGCTGCCCCTAACTTAAATCCAAGACATCGCCTGTGATGTTGGTCCTCTTCAACAATGGAGGACAAATAACAACAACAGCCTGGCACTTAGTAGATACTTAATAAATGTTTATTGATTTGATTTGACTCTACTTCCTGAAACCTTTAACAGGAGAGAATACCTCTTTGGTTGAGTTATAAAATCAGTAACCAGAGGTATGAAGTAGATGGAAGAAGCCCGTAATCCATTTTGGAGACATAAAATGCTTTTGAGGGGATTGAATGAAATCAGATGAAGATGCAAGTGAAATGTATTAGGATCAATTGAAAGAATTAGCTATCCCTTGGGGCTATGTATATATCATAGAAGGGATCCCTGCTTTGAATTAATCAACCTTTGAGAGTAGTTTAAGAAGACCCTGCCTGTAACAAGAGGACAGCAGGAGGTGAGACTGAATCTTTTCCCTATCCTGGACCAAAAGATGAGCTTGTGAACTTAGTTTGGGGTCAGATTGTTAGGGAGCCTAAGGGCAATTGGGAGTCACTGGAGCTGATTGAGTAAGGGAGTGACATGGTCAGATATTTTCTTAAGGAAAAGAACTTTGGCTGCTGAATGGAGGATTGATGGGAGCTGGGAGAGGCCTATGCAGGTACGTTAACATGGAGATGATTGCAACAGTCAAGCAGGTAAGTGATGAGGGCCTGAACCAAGGTGGCAAGTGTATGAGCAGAGAGAAGGGGTCAGATATAAGAGATGTTGTGGAAGTAAGAATGTCAATATTTGGCAAATGATCAGCTCTGTGGAGTGAGGGAGAGTAAGGAGTCAGGAATATAGTTGAGGTTATGACCCTGGGATGCTGGAAGAATAGTGGTGTCATCAGACATTTCTTTTTATGTGATCTGACCTCTCCTCTCCACGTAACCCAGGAGAGAGTCTTCTATAATTCTTACTCATTTGGTTCTGGTTTTGATTATATTGTAGTACTGGTGAGAAAGAGAAATAAATTCAAATAAATCCCTATGCGATGTTCCTACATAAGTATGAGAGAGAACTCAAGCTTCAGTATTCAAAGCAACTTGAAATAGTTATCTAGTTTGTAGATGTCTAAGTAAAAACATGGAGATTAAGGGAGATAAATCCAATCAACCCCTTCAGAGAAGGTGAGTTCTGCAAAGAAGAGACCCAAAGCACAAAGTTCCCCAAAGCACGGGACCAAAGCACAAACTATTCTTTCTAAATGTTTCTACCTACCATGTTCCTTTTCTTAGTAAAACAAAGGATTCAGTCTCTTCGTGAGACAACTCCCTCTGATTCCCACAGAGATTAAATACAGATAGAGAGGGGATCAAGGAGTGGTGAGGTTTGATCCAGAACAAACATTGGAAAATTTATTTTAAAAATAGAAAAAGACTTTAAACTCTCTCATCTCTCTCCATTGATGAAAAGAGCACCAAACTTACTGACTCTTTAGTAAAATTTTGTATTAATGACCTTGAAGGGAGAGAGAGTGTGGTTATGATGGAAAGAACATGAGAATTAGGAGACCTCTACTAGAAGCCTGACTTTGATACTATGTGACCTTGGCTAAGTCACTTAACCTCTTAGCCACAGTTTCCTCAATAGTTATACTTTCTGGCTCACAGGATGTGAGGAAAGTGCTTTGTAAACTTTCACGGTCTACATAAATATATAATTATTTGGTTATTATTACACACTAAATAGTAATGTTGTTACTAGAAGCAGCATTATATAGCAGAATGAGGCTAGTCTCTGAGTAAGGAAGACCTACAAGTTACCCAGGGAAGGAAAGTCAGGGAGGGAATTCAGGAAAGTTAGGGAAGGTCCAGGGTTCAAGTTCACAGACCTAAAAGGTATCTCAGCTGCTGACCAATTGTGATTACTTTTTGAATTCTGATAGCTAGATGATACAGAGCACCAGGCTTGGAGTCAGGAAGACCTGAGTTCAAATTTGGCCTCAGACAATTGCTAGCCGTGTGACCCCGGGTAAATCACTTAATCCTGTTTACCTCCATTTCCTCATCTGTACAATGAGCTGGAAAAGAAAAATAGCAAACCACTCCAGTATCTTTGCCAAGAAAACCCCAGAATAAGGTTACAAAAAGTCAGATACAAGTGAACAACAGTCATTGTGTATATTACATCAAAGATACAAAGGACCATTGCATCCTGGGCCATTGCTAGTCATGTAAACTTTTGTCCTACTACTGGACTTTGATGACTCTGGAAGAGAGGGAGGCTGTTGACTTTGTGCAACTCTGCCTCAGTTAAATCACTTCTGCTGTCACAGGTCTCCTTGAAATGAAGGTAGAACAGCAACTTTTTCAATCACCACACCTACCCATAGAAATCCATATCTTAATTAGTCATTCTCTTCGGAAAGATTCTAAGCAACTCTTCCCCACCCACCAATCCACATCTTTGATGCTAAAACAATTACCAGGCTTGGTTTAACAGAAGAAATTTCTTTATGTTAATCTTATAAGGAGGTTTGGGATGAAAACCTCCTCAGGCACTTTATTTGCATAGGGCCGATTTAGCAAAATTCAGTTTTTACATATTACCTTATACACCTTGCATTTTAGTTTTCAAAATAGCTTTCCTTCCCATTACCTTATTTGATCACCATTATGCCCTGACAAAGTAGGTAGGTCAAGGATTATTAGCACCCAACCTCTTAAAGATAAGGAAAGGAGTCTAAGAAAAGTGGGATGATTAGTCCCAAATCTAATAAGTGATTTAAAGACAAAGTAGAGTTAGAGAAAGCTACGCCCTCCCCTCCCCCAATCAGTTCTAAATAGGAGGCATTATTATATTTGAGCAGCCCTGCAATTTGATGAATGCTTGACTGGTTGTTGCTGTTCAGCCATATCAGTTGTGTCTGACTCTTTATGACTCCATTTGAGGTTTTTTTGGCAAAAATATTGGAGTAGTTTGCTGCATCAAAGGCCCGGAAATATCTGAAGCAAAATAATATAGAAGCCTATTGATTCATTGAAGTATTTATGTATGAAATTTCGGGTTAATGGAGTGATTATTTATTTTATAAAGGATTCATTTAAATAGTACGTAGCATGAAGGTATTGGAAAGGTATCTGGTTTGTAAGAATTCAGTCACTCCCATCATTTTCTGCATTGTTGTTTGTTGTTTGTCCTTGATCTCGAAGGGGATCATGACTTCAGGAGGGTGATGCCATGACAGGTAAGTGAATTGGATTTAGTGAGGGAGGGCTGTGCAAAGTCACCAGACTCACTTTCTCAGGAGTCACCTGAGTCCAGGGGTTGGACACACATCAGGATGCCTGGAGATGGCCCCTCTCCGTTATTCCAGTCTCTAAAGAAGAGAACACTTCTTCATAAAGACCAGCCCTTTGATCCAGTGCCTTCCCATCTTCTCCACCATATTGCTCCAACGTATCATCCCACTCATTCTCTGATCTTCACTTTCCCTATTTACTGGTTCTTTTCTTGCTTTCTACAAAAATAGCTATTTCTTTCATCCTTAAAGAATCCTTACTAGATCTCACTATCCTTGTTAGCTCTCTTCCAACACCTCTCTCCTCCCAAACACCTTGAAAAAGCTGTCTGTATTCAATGACCCCACTTCCTCTTCTCCTAATCTTTTCTTAAACCCCTGCAATTTGGTTTCTAAATTTATCATTCAACTGAAACTGCTCTCTCCAAAGCTGTCAGTAATATCTTAGCTGTCAATTCGAATTGTCTTTTCTCAATCCTTAGCCTTCTTGAATTCTCAGCAGTATCTGACACTGTCCATCACTCTCTCCTGGTATTCCCTTCTCTGGAGTTTTGTGATATTGTTCCCTCCTGGTTCTTCTACCTATCTGACCACTCTTTCTCAATCTGCTTTGCTGAAACATCTTCCACATCAGACCTAATAACTGGGGTGTACCCCAAAGCTCTGTCCTGGGTTTTCTTCTCTATCTTCACTCTCTTGATTGGTGACCTCATCAACTCCCATTTAGTGACCATGCCTATGTAGATTTGGTGACCTCATCAACTCCTGTAAGTTTAATGACCATGTCTATATAGATGACTCTCAGATACATACATCCAGTCCTAGACTCTCTCCTGAGCTCCAGTATTAGAGCACAAATTTCTTATTGGACATTCTGAACTCAATGTGCCACAAGTATCTCAAACACACAGTGTCTAATACATAACTCATCTTTCTCTTTTCTTCTAAACTTCCCTATTATTGTTGAAGGCACCACAGTCCTTCCTACTACTTAAGTTTGCAGCTTAAATATTATTCTCTATTCTTCACTTTCAACCTATTTATCCAATTAGTTGTGTCATCTTTAGGGCAGGGTTTGGGGGGAGGGAATTTTTAAAAAAAGAAAAAAAAAGGAATTTATATGATAGCTATGTTTAAAAGGAATAGCAAGTTGTACATAGCAGATTTGCAGTTTCATGTGCAACTGTCTTTTTTATCATGCTATGTTATGGAAATCCTTGTTTTATTCTATAAATTAAAAAGAAAATAAATTAAAAACAAAGAACCAAAGCCATCATTCTATTTCAAGCCCTTCTTTCCTAGACTATTCTAATAGCTTCCTACCTGGACTCTCTGTGTCAAGTTTCTCACCGCTCCAATCTATCTTCCAAACAGACATTAAAGTAATTTTTCTAAAGTATAAATCTGATCATTTCGTGTGTCAATAAATGCCAATGGTTCCTTATTACCTCTAAAATCAAATATAAAATCATCCATTTGCATTTAAAACTCTTCACAACATGGTCCCAATCTACCTTTCTAGTATCTTTAAACATTTTCTTCCATATACTCTATGACTCAGTTATATTGGCTTACTCGATATTCTGAACATATAACGTTCTATCTCCCGTTTTCAGGCCTTTCTACTGACTGTCTCCCATGTCTGAAATGAACTCCCTCCACTTTTGAAATCCCAGATTTTCTCCAAGACTCCTCTCAATCATTACCTTCAAAATGAAGCTTTTCCTGATACCTGTAACTTGTACATTTTGTGTGTATACTGATATATATCTGCACGCTGTCTTCCTCATTAGAATGTAAGCTCCTTGAGGGCAGAGTCTTGTTTCCTTTTTGTGTTATTGTTCACAGCACTCAGCACAATGCTTTGAACGTAGCAGATGTTTAAAGAAAATGCTTGTTAATTGTGCTAGGTACTAGGATTCAAAGACAAAATAAAGAAATGGATCATAAAATTTCTGCAGAACATTTCTATGCATAAAAGTACATTTATAAGAAGAACTCAGTGTATGCTATAGTGGCAAATGTGGCGCACTGGAAAAAATATTGGATTAGAATTCAAGAGATTTGGGTTCAAGTTTCAGGGGTGTGGTTAAGGAACTTTGGTTAGGTAAATTCCCCCATTGCGGCCTTAATTTTCCCATCTGCAAAATGACTTCTAATTTAGTTTCCTCAACTATAAAATGAGGATAATAATGGCATCTATCTGCCGGGTTATTGTGAGGATCAAATGAGATAATATTTGTAAAGTGCTTAGTACAGTGCCTGACACATAATAGAAGCCTAATAAATGCTTAATTCCCTTCCCCTTTCCCTATGTCCTTTAATATATTGCCCTATTGATCATCCTGCCTCTAGTCTCTCCCTTGTCCAATCCATTCCCCATAGTTGCCAAAGTGATATCACGGAAGCACAGTGGCTGACCCATAGTAAGCATCTGATACTCTCTTTCTCATTCATTCATTTATTCATTTTCTTTCTCTTTCTTTCTTTTTTGTTTCTTTCTTTCCCTATGTCTCCCTATCACACCCAGGCTAAAAGTACAGCGGCCATTCATTTTTTGATCTCACTGCTGATTGTCACATCGGCTTTACCAGCTCTGTTTTCAGCCTGGGTTGTTTTGCCTCACGCTTCCCAGAGGCTCACCATATTGGTGCCAAATTTAGTACGGACACCCAATAGGTCTCAGAAATGTAGTTCAGAATCCTGTGCTCAAGGGATCTATCATTCTTAGCCTCTCTAGTAGCAGGTATTGCAGATGCATGCTATCGGAATTGACTCATTCATTCATTCTTAACATGAAGCATCAAAAAAGAATCTTCTTATGTCATTACTGCAATTGGTCCCACTCCTTCCCTTCCCCACCCTACCTGGTTTGGCACAGTGGTGTTGTTTTTATTTAGTCAGTCATGTCTGACTCTTTGTGACCCTGTTTGGGCTTTTCTTGGCAGAAATACTGGAGTAGTCTGCCATTTCCTTCTTCAACTTATTTAAAAGCTGAAGAGACTGAGGCAAATAGGGTGAAGTGATTTGCCCCGGGTCACAGAGCTAGTGTGAGTCTGAGGCCAGATCTGACCTCAGGCCCTCCACTACAGCCACCTAGCTGCTGGTACATGGTTTAGATCATGACATAATCTAAATGTAAGATAGTAGAAAGCAAGCTGTATTTAGAATCAAGTAACCTGAGTTTGAATCTTGGCTCTGTCGCTTCCTTTGTGACCTTGGACAATTCACTTGACTTTGGGGAGCCCAAATGAAGGGGTTGACCTTAGATGAGCTCTAAGCCTGCTACCAGTTCTAAACCAATGGACTTGAGATCCTTTGGTCTTAGCTCTTTTCTGGCAACCAGTTTCTGCTTAAAAAACAAAACAAAACAAAACATATCTATCTGTCTATGTATATATACACATATATGTGTGTGTATGTATGTGTGTGTACACACATACACACGCACTCACACACACATATCCATCAAACTAATCCAATACCGCCTGGCTGGCAACAGTTTGCTTGGCTTCTTGTACATTAGGTTGAATCTGGCATTCCTGAGAATGCTAAGAGTTCAGAATAATGTTGAAATCCACCGAAACCCATAACTTGACTTACATTAGCGAGAACTCTCAAGGAGGCTATTCCGTCTTCCCCGGCTTTATGCAAGTTCCCAATGAGGGGAGCATTATTTCCTTGACAATGTGGCTTTAATAGCTTGCACTCAAGATTGGACCAGAGCAGAGCAGCCTATTGAATATTCTTTAGACAGTTATGCTTACGCTGAATCCTGCTGGCCCCAAGCCCAAATGTCCGCACATTTCAAGTGCAAAGCTAAATGGCTAAGAAAGAAAGAAAGAAAGAAAGAAAGAAAGAAAGAAAGAAAGAAAGAAAGAAACAGTGGGAAAAGTCCCAGGCTTTCAAAGCATTTACATGACAGGAGACTGGGAAGGTACCTGAAGGGAAGAAATGCTAGGAATCTTGCTAGTGTATATTAATTCTTAAGCACATTTCTTTCCTATAATTCAAATTCATTATTCATAAAAACATGCATTGAAAAGAATCTCCAGTGTACATTTATATTATTCCAGCTGGTTGGAACAGACAGAAATAGGATTGAAATTAGAATGAGGTAATTGCTCTCTTTTTGATAAGCTTCCACAGGAAAGGAGACAGGAAAGAATATTTTAAAAGCTGCAAGTCTTCATATGATAATGGGAGTGACAGACTTCCCTAGGTTGCTCTAGGCTAAAAGAAGAATGACATTGTTCTCACAGTCTCTCCCTCCCCTTAGGCTCCCTAGCTCTCACTCCCACTTTACGTAAGGCTTCTGTGACTAGGAGGTCAAATAGAGAGTATTATTGCCATCTTTCCCCACTGATATTCATGGTTGAATCCTTTTTTAAAATCAGTAAAATTTTAAAAATAATCTTCATAAAAATTAAAACTCAGCCTAGATGATGTGGAAAAAATGAACTATGACCAGATCGCTCCATTTATTTAGGGAGGTGTGGTGGTGTAGTGGGTAGAGGGCTGAACTTGGAATCGGGATGAGTTGAGTTCAGATGTCACCTTTGACACTTTCAAGTCTCTGAGCCTCAGTTCCTTTGCCTATAAAATGGGAATAATGATAGCTGTAGTACTCACTTCATAGGCTTGTGGTGAGGCTCAAATAAGCTATTTAAAATATTTTGTCAACATTCAAGTAATATATTAATACTAATTATTATTATTATTGTTAACATCTGCATAAAAATAAAAATAACAAAAATAATGACAGCTAACATTTATATAGTGATTCCTGATGGGGTGTGGCCCAAGCCGAGGTCTTTGCCCCTTGCCCTAAAGGGAATCTGGCTCCCCTTTTGTCTACAGGCCCCAGCCCCTCATCTCCCTTTGAAAGCCTTAGCCTACCTTTTAATTTCATTCAGATACCTTTCAGTTCCTTCATTATCTATTCCCATTGTCTATTCAATCTCTTAGACCTTCCAGTCTCTGGGAATTCTCACCCAGACCCTTTTCCCAGACCCTTCCCTGGTCACTCAAAGTATATAAGATCTACCCTGGCCCTCATTCGGGGCTGAGAATCTCAGGCCCACAAGGCTGAGAACCTCTCATGCCCGCCCATCCTTATGGGTGTCACCCGGCCTATATGTTTTACCACCAATAAACTTTTCCTCTGGCTGAAGAAGATTTGAGTTGAATTCTTTCAGACAGGGCCCAGTACCACGATCTTGGGGTCCCAGCACCCCAAAACCCCTAGACCTCTTCAATTCCTATATGCCAGGTGCTGGAGATACAACTAAAAAGAAAGACAGTCCCTCTCTTCAGGGAGCTTACAATCTAATGGAGGTAGGAAAAGTGAAGGGAAAGAGAACAATAGCTTGTTCTATGGAGTCAAAACCAAGCAGAGCAACAGATGCAAAGTGGACCAAGTTGAAAGCCCAATTTTTGCACTCTACAAAGGTAGATTCTGGGGGCAGTTTGATACTCAGCCCTCCAAACAGAGGGAAAAGAAATCTGAGGGAGGTGATGTCAAGGCCTGAGTTAGAAGCCGAGTGATGAGATTAGAAGTGATAAGCTTATCCTGGGAGGGGCATCTTGTTAGTGCTATGGAAACCAGGCAGCAATAAGTGCTATTGTTTTTCCCATTTTACAGTTGCGAAAACTGAGGCAAACAGCAAAAAAAAGAAATTCCTGTGCTGGAAGTGACTTGCCCAGGGTCACACAGGTGGTATGTATCTGAGGTCAGATTTGAGCCCATAGCTTCTGGATTCTAGGCCCAGTGCTCTATGACACTGTGCCACCTTATTACCACCAAGATGATTAGTTCAATTCATTGCTAAAAAAGAACTCTAATAGGGCAAAAGATCTGTAATGAATCATTGTGAACACTTGTTCCATAGGGGGCAGACCATAACTTCTTACATACTTTTGAACTCCAACCACCCCACCCTGAATCATGTCCACCCAGATCCCACTGGGATCTCTCCTTCCCAGCAGTATACTGTAAAGATTCTTCGGTCTGGCCACCCACTAGGCCACAGAATTCACCCAAGTGTGCACACGTATAAACACACACACACACACACACACGCACCCCTGTATGTATACACATACACACATATGTGTATGCATGCATACTTTTATATATATAGTATATATGTGTATATTATATACTGTATATTATAAACTATATATACATGGAATAACATTTATTAAGTGTTTAATATGTGCCAGACACTCACTGTACTAAGTTCTAGAAGTACAACAAGAAAAGTAAGATAATGCTTATTATTATTTTTTTTTTTTTTGTGAGGGCATTTGGGGTTAAGTAACTTGCCCAGGGTCACACAGCTAGTGAGTATTATGTGTCTGAGGCTGGATTTGAGCTCAGGTCCTCCTGATTCCAGGGCTAGTGCTCTATCCACTGTGCTACCTAGCTGCCCCAACAGTGCCTCTTTTCAAAGAGCTTACGTTCTAATCAAGGGGCAATATATACGTATGTGTGTGTGTGTGCACACGCGTGTGCACATGTGTACACAATATACATATATATGCTTATATCATATGTATATGTATATATCGTATGTGTGGTATATAGATTTATATACAGTATATACAACATATATATAGGTTTACACATAGTATATGTTAGATATACTATATAGTTATACTGTATACTACAAACTATAGTTTATAATATATTATGTGTATATGTCTCTGTATATATAGTTATATGGTTTCCTTTCACTAGAATATAAGCTCTTTGAAAATAGGTACTGTTTTACTTTTCTCTTTGTATCTTTAGAACTTTGTACCAAGTCTGGCATGTAGTAAACACTTAATAAATGCTTTTCCATTCTATTCCAAGATTTTACAAGTTGCAATGTAACTGTCTATATCTATGTATGTATCTATCACCCATTTTTTGTGATGAACTTTTCTGAACTTCCTTAGGCTGATCTGCAGAGGACAATCTGTCACCAGTCCTGTGCTGGAAGCCCTTCCAGCTCTTGGTAGGCTGTGCCAGATTTTCTGCTCCGCTTTCATAGCCTTTTTGAACCCTGGTTCAATTCCCAACTGGGCTCAGGTATCAGAAGTAGATTTTAGTGGAGAGCTAACTGATATCTAGCACATCTTGAATTTGCCATGTCACAACTCATTGAATCCTGTCATACGTCAGGACCTCCACCAATAAGAAGCATGCCCAGCTAATGAGAATATCAGAACTATGGAATCTTGGGTTTGTTGAGTACAAAAGCTTGTGAACTGCTACTTTTTAGAGTCTCCTGCTCAGAGACAGCAGGGTTAAGATCTGGGAATATCCCTGATCTCTTTTGGGTTGAGGGTGGGCACACTGGGTTTAATTTGGGTCTAGGGAACCCCAAGGATGATGCTGTCAAGAAGGGCTGAGCTTGGCTGTGTCTAGTAGCATCCATTTAGTTGTGCCCCTAGATATTGCAACAATTTTCCCTCAATTTGTGTTTCTAAGATAGAGTTCTTTTAGGTTTTAATCCCAGTTATCCCCATAATTCATTGTTTTCATCAAGTTGGGTTTTTTTTTTTTGGTCATTGGCCATTTAAAGACATCCTCAACATGGATCCCATGTAGCTTCCTAGGAACCTCATTTTATATTCCTCCCCTTCACATTCTCTATTTCAGTAATATTGATTCACTAGTTCCCTTTATGTGACATTTGCTGTTGCACAGGTGGTCCACCACACCTGGAATGCACTTCCTCCTCACCTCTGCCTCCTAGAATCTCTATCTTCCTTCAAAGCAATACTCAAGTACTACTTCTTGAAGGTTTCTGCTTATCTTTCCATTAGCGAGTCTCTCCTTCCTGAAATGACTGCATAACTTTGAATGTATTTTGTATTAACTGATGTGTTTATAGATATTCCTCTCCCTTCTCTCCCTCAACAGAATATAAACTTGTGGTCAGGGACTGTTTCATTTAAATATTTTGTCAGAACCAAGAGGTAGCTATGGGGTAATGGATGGAGAACTGACTTGGTAGACAGTAAGACCTATGTGACTAACTTCTCAGTGTTCCAGGCAAGTCTCTTAAGATTATAAATTGCAGTGAAGGTGCCTACCAGCCTTGGTAGAGGGATTTTGCTCATCTTGCAGTTGGCTGTATCAACGAAGTCAGTAGTGCAGTCTCTCTCTCCTATCCATTATCCTCAGTAATAAGCACAGTGCCTAGCTAGGTGCATAATGAACACCTAATAAATGTTTGTCACATTGAGTTAAATGAGTCTTACACCTGATTAAAAAAGGTTTGCCATTAGTGTTAGCAGGCAAAAGTTAAAACAATGCTCTGTATTTGACTTTCAAGTCACAGAAGTATTATTTGAGGAGAGGAAGCACATTCAGGGAGTGCTCTGAAGGGCAGGGAGAAACTGAGAAAGCAATATTTTATTGAAAATAATATTAGCTCTCAGCTATAATTCATCCTATTCGAAATAAAGCAGCAACAATTTAATCACCATATAGGGCTGCTAGGTGGTACAGTGGCTAGGATGTTGCCCTCAAGTCAGTTGGACCTGAGTTCAAATTTGACCTCAGATACTTAATAACTGTGTGACCTTGGGCAAGTCATTTAACCACATTTGCCTCCATTTTCTCATCTGTAAAATGAACTGGAGAAGGAAATGGCAAACCACTCCTTTTTCCAAGAAAACCCCAAATGGGCTTGACAAAGATTAGGACATGACTGAAATGACTCAACAACATTTTTTAAATTTCAGAATACAAGAAAAGTGGGGGAATTTCATATATACTAGGAGTGTGTGAATTTGGAGGGCATATCACTTGCATTTCACTGTCCCCTGAATGTACTATATCCTCATCAGGGTGACTTTGCTCATGTTATTCTCCTAGCTGAGAATGTCCTTCCCTCATCCTCCATAGGTCCAAATCCTTCCCATCCTTAAAGTCCCAGCTCAAGTCTCAGCCCCTCCATAAATCTTTCACTGATTGCTCATAGCTCCCTTCTTGTAAGCTTTATTATCTATGCCTCTCAGTGCTCTGCACATAGTAGGTACTTAATAAAGGTTAAATTGGATTTGGCATTTACACAATGCATTGCACTTCTGCAGGCATATTACTTAACTTTTTTTTTTAAAGGCAATTGGGGTTAAGTGACTTGCCCAGCATCACACAGCTAGTTAAGTGTCAAGTGTTTGGTATGAGGTCAGATTTAAACTCAGGTGCTCCTGACTTCAGGGCTGGTGCTCTATCCACTGCACCACTTAGCTGCCCCAATTACTTAACTTTTTATGTGCGTGTGTGTGTGTGTGTGTGTGTGTGTGTGTGTGTGTGTGTGTGTGTCTATGCCCACATAAGTGGTCTAAATATATAGATGAGCCTCATGGGTGACATGGATATAATGGATCTGAGATCTGTCTTACCTTTACAGAGAGCAATAGAGCCAAGGGCCATCTACATCAATGCTAGTTCTAGGAAGTGAGGAGCAAGCAGTTCTCAAGAGTGCAGTCTAAGCCATGGATATTGGGCTAGAGTTATAACCAACTGTACCCCTCAAATATTAGTAGTCTAAGGGATGATAGGTTCAGAACTAAATGCCTTTCCCTGATTACTCTGAAGGTGGAGGCTTACACTCATCAATTATATCCTTCTCAACAAATACTGATTACACAAAAAATCATCACAAATAGCAAAAATTGAGTAAATCCATTTGTCTAAGCAAAGAGGTTGATTGTTTGGCCAGAGCAACTGTTAAAAATATCTACTAAATTGTAGAGGGGTTGTAGTTTGTGTATACCTAGACCGGTATAATATAAAGAAAGTTGGATTTATAGTCAGAAGCCCTGAGTTCAAATCTAACCTTGATAAGCCATAGTGTCTCTGGACCTCTACTTCTTTCCTTATAAAATGATGGCCACCAAAGTGCCTTCCTGTTCTAAATCTATTATCCCACGACTATCTAAATCAATGGTCCTTGAAAGTCAATGTTGAAAGAAAGAAGGTCTTAAGTGGTAAAAGTCCTCTCTGACTTTGCCTGCATAATCTGTTCCATGGTACTGTTGTGGCTACCTTGATTTTCCCTCCTCAGGCTACCACATAGTAGGTATTTAATCTACATTTAGTAAATTGAATTAAATTGAGTCAAATAATGCAAGAGTAAGAAAGAGAGAGCTCATATACTGCTACCTGCTGTTGAGAATGGACAACCATATGTGAAAAGAGACAGCTCTGACTAGGCAACAATAGCTGCCTGTGTCCTTTCTGGCTCCCTTGCCAGATGTTATTTCACAGGTGAGCAAAATTTTTGATCATCAGGCATTCTTCAGAGTGCTCGGTGAAGTAACCTTATTCTCTGAAGGCCAGAAGTTTACAAATATCTGAGCTATGGGGACATTGTATAAACATGTCAATCTCCCTCATTCTTCTACTGATAGGAAATGGAGTGTGGGTTGGTTCAACCTTCTAGGCCCAACCTTTTTTTATGGGCTCTGAGGCTCCTTCTGTTGGATGCCAGCCAAAAAGTTCCCTCAAGTATCTTGGCTTTTTTTTTTTTAGTAAAGCAAACATAGATCCAGTAAACTGAAGTAAATAATTGCTTGGGGAATTAAAAGGGTGAAAACAAGGATAGACATAATCAGAAGGCAGATAATTACTCCATTAATGTGGAAAGCGATTTCTGAATACATTATTGCACTGTAGAAATAAATACAAGTTGAAGGATTTTGAAGGGCTAAGAGCCCATCAGTAATGCTATGAGTCATGGGGAGAAGGCTGGAGTGTGATCATAGGAGTCACAAGTACAAGCTAAAACATCACCAAAAGGTTCTCCATTTGTCTTTAAGAGCACTCGTTCAGGGAAGACTTGAGATGTATTCTTGATTTAACAGGAAATCAGTAAGAAATGTTATTTATGTTCATTGCATGAAAAAAAGATAAAGAGCAGTAGATGTGGAGCTAGGAAACCTAGGTTCTAGTCCTGGTCTTACCATGAATTACTGACATAAACTTGGGCAAGTCACTTTACTTTCTGGACCTCATTTTCCTTTTCTATGCAATGAGAGAGTTAGACTACCAGCTCTAAATAACCTTAAAGCTCTAACATTCTATGACCTAATTTGACATTTACTATTTGCAGACAGGGAAGTGTTCATCACCACAAGCTGGTATTGATTCATTAAGAACAAGAAATGCTAGAGAAATATAAAAAACTCTTCCTTTCTTCCTTCCTTCCTTCCTTCTTCCCATTGAAGATGATCTCAGAGGAAAGGCACTAAGATTAAAGATGACTTCTTGTAGAAGATGGGAATTTAACTGAGACTTGAAGGAGGCCAAGGAAGCCAGGAGGAAGAGAAGTCGAGGGTGGTTCTGGGTATGGCAGGACAGAGTGTGAAAATGCCTGGAGTTGGAAGATGGAATATTATGTTGGTAGAACATTAAGAAAGTCAGTATGATTGACTCACAGAGTACCTGGAAGGAAAAATTTATGGTGTAAGAAGACCGCAAAGGTAAGAAGGGCTAAGGTTATGGGGGGGAGGGGTTAAAAAAGAAAACAGATAATTTTATATTTCACCCTGGAGGTAATAGTGAGTTACTGCAATTGAATGAGTAGTGGAGTGCCATGATCAGACCTGCGCTTTAGGAAGATCAATTTGATAGCTGAGTGGAACATGAACTGGAGTAGGGAGAGACTTGAGGCAGGGAGACCAACCAGAGATTTTTGTGATAGTCTAGGTATGAGAGGATGAGGGTCTCTACAGGGTGGAAGATGTGTCAGAGGAGAGGGGCATATGTGAGCGGTGTTACAAAGGTAGAATCTATAGGACTCAGCAACTAATTGGATATTTGGGGGAGGGTGTGTGAGAGAGTAAATGATGAACTAAATCAATTATGATGAAATTTAATAGGAATAAATGTAAAGTACCATGCCTGGGGTCAAAAAATCAACTTCACCAGCAGAGGATAGAGGAGATAAATCCAGAGCACTCAGAAGAATCTGAGTTGTTCATGAGAAAATGTCCTTTAGTGGGTTTTAGTGGGCTGCAATCCTAGTGCGAATCATTGATGAAACAAATCAGCCCCAAATCCTAAATTCATCATGTTTAATAGAAGTAATATCTAGAACAATGGAAGTGATAGTCAATTCATTTAAATTCAACAACCTTTTATTAAATGCCTACTATGTGCAAGGTAGGTTTCTAGGCACTAAAAATACAAAGGTAAAACTGAAATATATTGCCCTTGTCGTCTTGGACCTTATATTCTACTGGGGGATACAACATGTGTAAACAGATAAGTAAATAATATGTAATTTGGAGAGAGAGAGAAAGTAATTTTAAATACCCCAGTCCAGGGCTAGACAGGGATCACCAGGTCAGGTGTAGAATTGCTAGTAGGCCATATTCAACCTCTTGCAGAAGTAATAGCTAAGAAACGGTAGCATAAATAATCAGAGAAGAACATGGGAAAGGGCTGGAGTAAGGAAAGAATACAGAAAAAAAAGCTCAGAGCTGAAAAGGGGCAGCTGCAAAAGAAGAGAACCAAATAGCAATGCTGGAAGTGAAAAAAAGAATCTGTAGGCCAAAAGCTCTTGGTGGTATCAGGGTCTGGGTATGGGGCATTGGGGTGGGGGGAGGTTGTGGGAGAAAGTTAAGGTTCCGTAGCCAAATAAAAAAGGTTTAGCTGTACATTGTGAGTGGTGGTAGGTTGTTTCAGTTTACTCTCTGGAGAGCCCACAATGAAGTCAACCCTGAGCCCTCTATGGGTATTGGAATAATAGACTTTGGAATGGTGACAGCAGGTTCACAGTTGCCTGTTGTTGTGAATGAACCCTTGAGTGACAAGAGAATGTCAGGACCTTCTTCTGATAATGGTTATTTGTGGAAATGGTGTGTTAGGGAGCCTGGTTGTGATGAAGAATATGGAGGAAGGAAAGTTAGTGTTTAGTTATAGTGGAAGGAACCAGAGGGTGATTAGTTAATGTGACTGTGTGGAAACAGGGGCAGAGGGCATGTTAATTGTGAGTCAATCCATGTGTTTGTTTGGGTTTGGACTTCTGAAGAACTCAACATGGTATCTGGGACCCTGCAGCACACATCTGAAGAGGGATCAAATTGCTCTTCAGATAAACCTACATTTACAGCATGGGGAAGAACACGGGGAGACTGAGAATTAAGGCAGCACACGAAGGAATATACTTCTGCACTACATTCAGCCTTTGAAATTATTTGGGTGCCAGGTCCTCGTGGTGATCCCTACAGAGTGATTCAAGTTTATGAGGAATATACTTACAAGCCCTGCAAGGTGTTTTATCTGATTGGCACAGTTCTGATCCCTTGTAATCTCCACCTAAGAAGAGAGGGACTAGTTTGGCATTGGGCAAGAGACAAATGGAACTAGAATTTAGCTCACGTGTATAAATACATCTATGCCACATATTAGGAGTGTTATACATGTCTTCTTGGTTATGGAAGCTTGCAGAAGACCATTTAAAGAGTAAGGAAATGTTCTCTCCTTTGTCCCTCTTCTTCTCCTTCATCCCTTCTTCAACCCTTTCCCTTCCGTGTGTTTATACAGAGTATAATTAAGAATCATATGCTTCTCAGATTTGCTGTCTTCAATAAGCATGTTAACTGGATTCTAATCCTTTTCATTTTAGTCTCTCTGCTTTTATTGTATTTTCTTGGTGTGTTGACTGTTAGTTTTCAACGATGAATCTTGGGCTTTTCACTTTGAATATTCTGCATCTCAAATCCTGTTTGTACAGTTAAAATTGTTTTTACTCTTGCAGATTCACTAAAAATAAAAATAGAATTAATGGCTTTAAAAAAAAATTGGCCAGTGCCTTATTGAGAGGCATGACCCACCTCATGATTTGAGGTGCTGCTGATGCATGAATTTCTGTCTGTTGAAGTGGGGCTGAGTGATGGACCAGGTTCCTGAGTCAGATTTGAATCCATTCATTGCTCATATCCTAATACTTTCAGAGTGACTCCAATTTGGAGACATTACCTCCCTGAATGGAAGAAACATATTAAATATAGAGTATGGTAGCCATTTCTGCTGGCAGATTAAGAGTTGATAGTTTTCCCTTAGTAACTTTTTGCTTTATTCGACTTTGCTTTCTTAATCTATGATAAAGGTAGCTTCTTTCAGGGTTTTTATCAGTGTAATTGTTAACACCTGCATTGAGGAGGCCATCCGCCTTGACATAACTGCCATCTCCCATGGTTACTGAATATAGGTTAATTATGAGAAACCCTCCAGTATATAGGCCTCCCACTTAGATAACTGCCACCTGTGTCTAAAGGCACTGAGTCTCCAATTTGTGCAACTTCAGCTGCTTCAAAGACAAATCATAAATTCAGAAAGACTGTCCACAGGATCAGTTACATATGTCTTAGCTTTCCAAACCTTTAAGGCTAGATTGGAGATGAGAGTTTGTTTATATGACATAAAAAGCAAGACTTTTCTTTATATCCACAAGAGCAACTCAATCTGAAATTTTACTCTTCTGAAGAGGCACCAGTGCTGATGATACAGGACATTTAAAGAACACTGTTGCCTGCCTCCCGTGGATATAGGAGTGGAAGAAACATGAAGGCTCATCACAGGTCCAGGAGGAATACAGGATGCAGTCATATTTCAGTTCCCTTCTTTGTTATCCCTTGACCTGGCTACTGTTATGTCCTTCACTAAACCCTGATGGAATGAACATGTAAGTTATGTGTTGGGCTCTGCTTCATACTACGGTGGTAATGCTTACTACATTGCCATCCATTTAGAAAGCAGTTGCTGCTAAATGCTGGGGAAAGAGTAGGAGAGATTGAGCCCCTATTTATAGCATCTAAAATGAATCCAGGTTGGCTAGACTTTTTCATCCCAGTCAGGAACTTAAAAAACAGATGATCTTTGCCTTTGCAGGCTTACCAAGGAATATTGCATGATGTACATAGTAGGTCATGACTTTGAATTTACTGAAAGGAAACAAAGAGGGGGGCAGAAAAGTTATACAGTCTGTGTGAAGCTGGCGAAGGGCATGTCAGTGGGGATAGGAAAAGAAGGGCAGAGGCAGTTAGAATGGGGTCTAGAAATACTGAGCTTCTCCTAAGACTGCCAGTGTCATTGTCTACTGAAGCTGAATAAGATGGGAGCTCTAGGTTGGAAGAAAAGCCTTCATGGATATGGGCTTTTCCCCTTGGCCCAAGAACCTCAGCAGCCATCTTTATCCTCCTTTCTTCTTCCCATTTATTTAGGCCAATCTTTTTACTGTTTTAATGGTGTGGGTTTTTGGTTTTTTTGTTAAGCTTGATTCATTTAGAGAAAAAGAATTCGTTCTTCATTTTCTTGCTGATTATGATCTTAAGTGTGATCAGAATATGGACCTCTGAAGGCATTTCCTTGTATTTCACTCTCTTTGCTAGCTATCAACATTTAAGTCTGCCTTGAGAGGCTATAGAACTTTTCTGAGTTTGGTTTTATGAATGACCCTATGAAGAACCGCAAAACTTGACCTAGGGGTCACTTAGATTTCCTCTAGAAGAATGAGCTGGTTGGAGTCACAGTATCACTGAGGATATGTGATATTTCTGGAGGTTAAACTATTCTCTTTTTACCCAAAGGAAAAGGAGCTAGGAGAGACTAGAGGAGAAAGTTCTACTTCCTACACTCCAAAGACAGCAAAGAAGAAAAGGACATATGTACGTAAAAACATATAACAGTTCTTTTGGTAGTAGCCAGATAATTGAAATTAAGAAAAAGTGTCATCTTGAAGAATGGTTAAATAAATTGTCATATGAATGTAAAGGAATATTATTGTTCCATAAGAAATAACAAAGTGGATGGTTTGGGGAAGAAACTAAGATCTCTATGAACTGATGCAGAGCAAAGTGAGCAGAACTAGGAGACAATTTTACAGTGATAGCATTAGAAAGGAAAAAAAACTTTGAAGGACTTTAGAACTCTAATCAATGCAGTGATAAACCAGAAGATGGAAGATGAAACAGCCACTTACCTACTTCTAATCACCTAATAGTTATGAATTTAAAGTGCAGAGAGAAACATATTTTTAGGCATGGCCAATGTGGGAGTTTGCTTTATTTATCTCTGAATGTTTATGATGAGGGGATTTATTTTGTTTTGTTTTTTGTTATTGCTCAGTTTGGGGGGGAGCAGAGGGAGGGACAGATTGATTACAAAAGTGTGTAAAAATAATTAAATAATATGATAATCAAATCAGTCAAATCAAATAATCAAATAAACTCTACCTCCAAACTTCTAAGAGTTTAAGAGGTAGAGTTAAAGAACTCTTGACTCCACCCCTTTCTTTTTAGGAAAAAGTAGTAAGAAGAGTACAGACCTTTTTGTATCATATTGCTACGTCTTATTATTAGTTACTTTGTACACTCTCTCCTATGATTCTTCTCTTTCAGTTTTTTTTTCTTTTTGGTGAGGCAATTGGGGTTAAGTGACTTGCTCAGGGTCACACAGCTAGTTCTCTTTCAGTTTTAATCAGCCCTTTATTGGGTGGGCAGAAGAGCAATTTTCACCAAGGTCCTCTTCAGGCAAAAATATAAAGCCACCCTCACTACAGTTCTTCAAGAAAAGATGGAGAATTATTATAGCAGCTGTAGGGCCATTTATATTTTAGTAAAATGTTTGGCCTTCAGCTCGAACAGATGCTCCCACTTAGGCCAGATGGACATTGCTGAAGAGAGGAGAGCTGCCAGCAACCTCAGAATGGATTTCTGCCCAATGAGAGACAGAGAATCGGTTCTATAAAGGTCTAAAAACCTCTGTTACTTGCTTGATGATAACTGAGAACGAGTGCTTTTGCTGTTGTTTATTCATTGCACATTTATTGAGAGCCTATTCTGGGCAAGGCACTATGCTAGGTGCTGTGAGGATAGACAAGAGAGTCCTCAAGGAGCTTACCATCTAAATAAGAGTAATATACAAGTAATATGATGAGACTACATCGTGAGAGAAATTATTATTAAATAATGAATTATCAGGGAGATCCAGGATTTTTTCCCTTCCTGTATCCTCATTCTTTATTAGGTCAAGCCAGTGTCTGAAGGACATTGCTGATAACGACATTGGATTAACTTTCTCCTCAGTCATGTTCAGACCCCACTCAAGTGGGGAAGCTGATAGCATTCTACTAAGGCTAGGGGATAGATCTTTTGTCTAGACTACTCCCCAACCTGGGGGTGGTCTGGGAGGAAGAATGATCACAGTCATGTCCCCTAGCCCCTCATTAGAATAAGTCCACCTCTCATTATAATAGTTGTTCTTGCCGCCCTCAGGAACACCCACTTTTCCAAGGGCATGTGAGCATTGAATTGGTTCCGTGAGGGGTCTTTGACATTCGAGAGTGTCACTGACCCCTTTTATTATCTGCTAGCAATAATTAATAAAATGATTAACTACCTGGAAATTATGTCTTAAACTTTTTATACATCACAATTGCATTTGTATTTCCTGAAGTCTTGAGATCTGTCCACCAGAGGCCCCTTTTTATAATATCATATGGTCATAGATCCATAGCTAGAAGGAACCTTGGAGTCCAACCCTCTCATTTTATGGATGAGAAAACTGAGGCTCAGAGAGGTAAGTGACTTGACCAGGTTCACACAACTAAACAAAGCCAAATTTCAGCCAACAAATCTTTTATTTGGCAAATATCTTATATCTTGTTGAAGAATAGAGGTGATGTTGGTTTCTTAAAAGCTTTGCCAGTGAAGCATATTCTCTGGAAGGCCCTGCCAAGTTGGAAGGGCTTTGAGTACGAGCCTAGTGTTGGATTATATATCTGTTTTCTGAGCACTAGTCTGGCTATGTCCAGAGGGACTCATTTACTGGCTGAGTGATGGACTTTTTGGTTTTAGCTGCTCTTTAAGACCTTCTGTGTAGTCATAGAGATGAGTTGTGATCCTCAAGTTTACCCTCACTTTAGTCCTTCCTTTACTCAGCTGTCCAAGTGATTTCCCTAAAGAACAGATCTGACTATATCACTCCCCTATTCTTTAAGCCCCAGTGGCTTCCTCTTGCCTCTAGGATTAGATATAAAATCCTCTTTTGGACTTTTAATCCTTCACAACCTGACCCCTTCCTATCTTTCCAATCTTCTTACACTTTACTCCCCTTGATCTACTCTGTGATCCAGAGATACTTACTTCTTTGTTATTCCTTGAACAAGATAATCCTTCATCTCCCAAATCTGGGCCTTTTCACTAGCTGCCCTCAATGTCTGGAATACTTGCCCTCCCCACCATTAGCTTTCCTGGCTTCCTTCAAAACTGGGCTCACATCTCACCTTTTCCCACCCTCTCTCTTCTTCTCAGTGATTATCTCCACAGTGTGGAGATTTACCACATATGTATGTATACATACTCATATATATGTATACATACTCATATGTGAATTACATATATAATCTTGTATGGACATATTTGCATGTTGTCTCTCCTATTAGAACATGAGGTGCTTGAGAGCAGGGACTATGCTTTTGCCTTTCGGTGTATCCCCAGCAGTTAGCACAATGCCTGGAATATAGTAAGTGTTTAATAAATGTTTGTTGATTGATTGACTTTGAGGAAACCCAAGATTTTATAAGTTGAAAGAAATTTTGTATGGATACTGACCTTCGGGTTTCAGGTTTATAGACAAAATGATAAATTCTCAGAGTAAACTTCTCCTTATTGAAAATTGGCTTGGAGATCCTTAAAAATCCACAAAAATCCTAAATTTTATTTTAGCTGCTAATCTGTACGCGCTGTTAGACTCATCCAAAATGAAATTTAACACAGTCCTTATACTATGAGAGATTTTGTGTGATAGCCTATACTAATGACAGTCATGAACATTAATTTTTTTAAAAAATACAAGGAAATATTATTATGTGCAAATGTTCTCTAGGGTTCCAAGGACTAAAGAGTAAGCATATCAACAAAACATTGTGTTAGAATTTATCTGTTTGGTTAATGAGTGTACATAAAAATATTCCTTCACAATTATGTTAGGAGAGTTTGCCTTTTAGTAGGGAGGTGGAGGACTATGGGTGTGGCATATTCTATATACTGTTGGACAGTCACTGTGACTTGGTTTTACTTAACTATTTTCTTTTGATTAAAGGAAGAGGTTAATTGTATATCAGTGTGGTGATGATGGTAGAAGAACTATATCTGGAAACGACTGTGAGAAAAAACAGAAGGTGTCAATAAAACTAATTTAAAAATACATATTGGGAAAATGTTATTAGGACAATATTAAAATATAGCCCTATAAAAAGTATGTATTTTTAAGTAGCCAACAAAATGATAAAGATCATTGACAACCTTTAGAGCTGATGAATCTGTCACCTCCAGCTGCTCAGTTAATCACTCAAAGACTTAAGCAGTTTAAAGGTACAAGGTTCTGCATCTGAAGATGTTAGAATTAAATCAGGACTTAACCTAAGTCCAGTGTCAGAATCTCTCAGTCTTGGAGGCCATCTTTAATCCAACCCCTGCCCGTCTTTAGACTTTTTTTTTTGCCACATTCAAAGACGGATCACCTAATGTTCACCTGAAGCTGTATCCTGAGAGGACTCTTACTACTTTCTGAAAGATATTCATTCTGCTTTTGGACAATTCTAATTGTTAGCAACTTTCTCCTTCCACCCAGAAAAACCTGCCTCTCTGTACCTTCCATTCACCTTTCCTAGTTCTGTCTCCTGGGGCTAATGAGAATAAATATAAATGCTTCCCTATAGGACGGCCCTTCAAATATTTTAACTCAACTTTTGTGTTCTCTTAATTCCTTTCTAGTCTAAACAGCCTCAGTTCCTTCAACTGGTCTTAATATGTCAAGTCTCAAATCCCTTCACAATCTTCATTGCCCTCTTCTAGGAGCATATTATATGTTAGTTTGTCAATGTCCTTCTTCAAAACATGGCATCCAAAACTGAACAGACCAGAGAGACTGATATCTTTTTCTTTAGCAACTCATTATCCAGGAAGGTTCTTTCAATTTAGTGTGCCCAGAGGGTGAGTGAAAGGAGTAAGTAAGGGGAGAAGGGTGAGGGACATGGGAAAAGTCACTTGTTTTCATCTGGAAAAAAAATGGAAAGATGGGGAGAGATGAGATCTAGTAGAGGGGTACATTGGTAATGAAAGGGGTTTCAAAACAAAGGGTGTATTTGTTGAGACATTTTTCATTCATGTCTGGCTCTTTGGGACTTCATTTGGGGTCTTCTTGGCAAAGATACTGGAGTGGTTTGTTATTTCCTTCTCCAGCTCATTTTACAGATGACAAACTGAGGCAAACAGGGTTAAGTGACTTGCCCAGAGTCACACAACTATATTTGAACTCACGAAGATAAGTCTTCCTGACTTCAGAAGACCCGGTAATCTATCCACTATGTCACTTAGCTGCTAGGGTGGAATGAGAAATAAAGATAACAAGCAGCATGGCATAGTGAATAGAGAATCCGCCTAGGAGTTAGGAAGACCCAGATTCAAGTTCCTTTTACTAGAATGTATCAGCTGTGTGAATCTGTCCAAGTAACTTAATCTCTCAATTCCCCAAGGGACTCTTCAAGACTGTAGGTTTCAGAGAAGGTGTTGATTAGAATTGGAAATTGAAGTTTCTTTATTAGGAGTTCCCTACCTCAGTGACATAAGCAGACCCACCAATGAATGAAGATAATCCCAAACTTAGTTGGACCTGTGATCTTGGTGCTGGTATTCCTTCCACTGGGTAGTTCTCAGCTCTTCTTCATATCTTTCTGTTATTCTTGCCTAGGTTTTTCTGTAGATCTTGTACAGAAGATCTAGTGAATGTAATCAACCTTTCTTCTATTTCTTTCAATATCTTGGGGGAAACCATGTATACTATAATTTCTTTGTTCATTTATTTATTGGAGGGTGGCGGGGAGACAATCACAGTTAAGTGACTTGCTCAGGGTCACATAGATAGTAAGTGAATGAAGCCAGATTTGAACTCAGGAAGATAAGTCTTTTTAACTCTATCCATTCTGTCTTTAACTTTAACTCTATCCAGCACTCTATCTGCCGTACCAGTTAGCTGCCCTGCCTGGCACATAGTAGGTTTTCAGTAAATGTTTATTGGATTGGATTTGAAAAAAAAAATCAAGCCCTAATTTGTAGCTTTTGTCAATTTATGAAATATAAAATTTATGAGGTATGAAAATTTAACCCCTGCCTCTTTCAAGTCATTAGCTAGCCCCAGTGCACCAGTGCATATAAGGAACTTGAGGCTTAGGAAGGTAAGGTGATGATTGCTTCAAGTCATAAAGCTAGGAAGTGGTAGGATTCAACTCTTATTTTTTTATGTTTCTGTTTCTTATGATAGCTTTTTCTTTTATATCACCTTCATCCCAGTGACCCTGCTCCTCTCCCCTATCCCTGCAAGTGTGTCATCCTCTGTGACAAAGATTTTAAAAGAAAGAGGGTGAGAAAAGCAGTTCAGCAAAATGAAGCAATATGTTAACCATATCTGACAGCACATATGATATTTCTCACCCATAGTCTTCCACCTCTGCAAAGAGAAGGAAGTTCTTAACTTGTCTTCAAGGCCAAGACTGGTCATTATAATTACGTGGTACTTAGTTTCATTTAAAAAAAATTCTTTCCATTTACATCGTTGTAATCATTGTGCATATCATTTTCTTGGTTTTGCCTACTTTACTAGTCATTTGGCCATAATTAGGCTTCCTCTGATTTCATCATATTTGTAATTCCTTATAATGCAGTATATTCCATTACATTCATGTACTACAAATTGTTTAGCTCTTCCCCACTTGATGGACATGTACTCTGTTTCTAGGTCCTTGCTCCTGCAAAATGTGCTGCTATGAGTATTTTGGTGTATATGGGACATTTCTTTTGTCTTTGACCTCCTTGGAGTATATTCTTAGCAGCGTGATCTCTGAGGAACCAGATATTCTGACTCTGAATTCAATATACTTTCCATTACACCCTGTTGCCTTTCCTGTCTAATCCTCTAATATGTAGTTATAAGAATGTTATTTTGGTGGGAGAATCATTACCTGCCCTCTGGTTACTAGAGGAAACAGGAAATGAGATTTTCATGTAAGGGAGCTAAAAGCCTGAAAAGGCATTAAACAATTGCTGATCATAATTACTTGATGAATTCTGGAATGTCACTGAGGTGGGGAAGAAGTACAAAAACCTTATTCTCTGGGTTTGCTTTTGTCTCTGTGCCCCATCTCCCACTTTTCATCTACTTATCTGTATTAGAAGGAGGCAGGAGTTTTAGAGGGACAGCTAGGTGGTACATGGATAGAGTGCCAGGCATGAAGTCAGGAAGACTCATCTTTGTGAGTTCAAATCTGGCCTCAGACACTTACTAGCTGTGTGACCCCGGGCAAGTCATTTAACCTTGTTTGCTTCAGTTTCCTCGTCTGTCAAATGAGCTGGAGAAGAAAATAGCAAACCACTCTAGTATCCTTGCTAAGAAAACCCCAAATGGGGTCGCAAAGAGTTGGACATGACTCAAATGACTAAACAAAAAAGAAGGGGGGGGGATTTAGAATTGAGAAACTGGGAAACCCTGAACCCCAGAGGCTTTGGGAGCATGTCAGAAGAATGCTAACTAGATGTGCTCTAGCCATTAGAAACAAAAATGAAAGCAAGGGGGATGCCTACCTTAAACTGCTTTGAGGCAAAGAGATCCAAGCTCACTGACCATTACATTTAGTTGAAAAGTGGATTAAGCCAGAGGACACTTCCAGCCACCTGGGAATATCTTTGCTCCTTAAGATTTGGCACATGGGGTAAAGAATCTTCCGCTGGATAAGAATGGTTTTCTAGACACAACTTTGAAGGGAATAAGATAGACAACTCCTTGTGAAAAGATAAAAGTGGAGAAGACTTATTCCTCTTTAGAGATAACTTTTGCTGGGCCTAGGAGTGAATGTAAGGGCTGCTTTTCCAAAAAATTGTAGAAAGTCAAAAGGATTTAAACTAAAAGGACACTGGCCCACTTTTCATGTGAGGAAGAGATAACTAAGGGCCATAACAAAAGGCAGAAGGTGGAAGCAGAGCAAAGCTTCACAAACACTAGCTCATTGGAGCCATGCTTGACAGTGGTCAGCAGAGATAATGCATTTAATGAAGCAGAATCCAGCAAAGATAATATGCTCAGTAGAACTATTCAGAGAGTAAGCCAGGTAGAAGTAGTGTCATAATATCACCAGGAGACATCAGAGACTTAGCAGTAGTGGAGGTATGAGTTTCCAGTCTCTATGTGTTTGGCCTGGACATATTGTTCCCCACATTTGTGGCTCTCCATGAATGTTCCTTATTTGTATTTACATTTCCCACTGATAGTGTATGTATTTGTGGGAGAATGTGCCTCCGATTTATGGAAGAAATATTTTATTGGTACTTTTCTTACTATGACATTTCATTTTTGTTTTGAATTAATTGTGCCTCTGGCTAACTAGTAAAAGTTAGCTTATTGGCAGATTTTCCTGAGTTGCAGTTTTGAGATGATAATGACCAGCATAGTCTATGGTAGCCTAGTCTAGGGTACCCACTTTGTGATTTGAGGGGTGGTATCGCTACATACCATAACAAGACATACTTGAATATTTTGAGAGGACTTGATGATGGGAAATAAGAAAGTCATTCTAGGAATAGATTCAACTTGGGGAAAAGCTCAGAGTTGAAAATGTGTGCGTTATGTGGAGGGTGGGAGAATGGGAGTAAGGAGAATGATCTATTCATTTAGAACTTGTTTGTACTCCAAAACTCCAATGGTTCTGTGATCTCATCAACATAGGGATTCCTTTCAATAATGTTAATTACAATCCATCAAAGTCTTCCTGTCTTAGGCTACTCTTCTTCATGACTTCCCATAAGTTTGTTCCAGAGGTTCACCCAACTTTGACATTATGAGGAATGAATAGAACATGGGAGCTGGCTATCCCTTACATGACTGGGTCTTCTCCCATACCCCCCCCCCCCACATATATTTCTTTGATGATATCCTTTCCAGATTCGCCTTTGTAGTTCCTTCTTGGTAATGAGTTGCAGCCTGCTCACATCCACATGTATCTCTCCACTGACCTTTGGATGATATTTAACTTAATTGTTTTGGAGACTTGTGTTCGGTTAACTTGCAGCCATCCAAAGCCACTAGAAGAATATTGGTGTTAAAAAAAGACAGGCCTTTGTTTCAAAGAGTTGCTTAGAGTCACGACAAGAACTTTGCAGTTTCCTAAAGGCCATTTAGCCTGCTCTCCTCCTACTGTTTAATTCTGGCCCCTGCTCATTGTCTATTTATAGTGTCTGTCTAAAGCAGGGGTGGGGAACCTGCAGCTTCAAAGCTACTTGTGGCCTTCTTAGTCCTCAAGTGAAGCCTTTTGACTGAGTCTAAGTTTTATTAAGGGGATTTGCTCTGTGAGGTTTGGATTCAGTCAAAGGGCTGCACTTGAGGATGTAGAGGGCCACATGTGGCCTTGAGGCCTGAGGTTCCCCAACCCTGGAACACATATATTCTAATAGATGTTCTGTATAGGCTAGTCATCTAACTGCATATCACCTATAAATTGCATTTTATTTTTGTTATAAAAATACAAACTCGAGGTCAATCTACCATGATTCATAGCCAGAGCTATCAGATTGTGTAGTATTTTAGGTCTGAAAGCCCCTTAAAATATTGGCATTAAACTCAATCGAAGAGACCAAAAACTCTCCAATCTGGAGCTTCATTTAAACTGAGAACTCTGTTTAGTACATACAGCAATTTTAAACAACACTTCATGGCATTGTGAACCACTCATGATCTATTTTCGGTATTTAAAAATACTCCTCTAGATTGTGCAGATGGCGTGCTATTATTAAGGAACACTACACGCGGAAGGTCCTGGCACTATTGTTCAAATCCTCAAATGCATGTTTGAATTCAATGAAAGAACGTTAGGGCTGTTGGGAAGCCAATCCTGGTATAGCATTTATAAGTCATGGTATAACAGGCAACTCAAAACTGGGAAGGGGGAAGGGTGGTGGCAGGGGAACAGAAAAGAATATATCCAAATAGGCAAGCAACCTCACTGTGGAGGAAAATGTCAAAATAATGAATTTCAGCTGCGAATGAAGAAAAATCATTTTTTATCAATTACAGAATAAGTCTTCTGCCTATGAGAAAGCCTTATGCTACCAAAATAAGTGTCTAATGGTAGGTTAAGTGAATGAAATAAAGCTTGAAAAAGACCAACTTGGGTCCTGAATTGTGAGAATTAAAATAAAGTTTGGGGATAAGTCTAGAATTCAGGGGTAGGAAACCTGCAGCCCTGAGGCCTCAAGTTCCCTATCCCCAGTCTAGATAATTTCATTTTAGAGCTATAAATAACATGTAATAGTAGAGGCAGTTCATTCCCATAAAAGTTCAGGTTGTTTTGTGGACCTCTGGTCCAATGTTTGATGGCACCCAGAGATTATCTACCAGGTCTCTTGATTTCTATTAGCTGTACTATCAGACCACTTTGCCTCTTTTTATTGATACATGCATCTAAAGGCCTCAGGTCTCTATATCCTCCGCACCTTCCTTGCCAACTGCCTCATTGCCTATACCAGAGACCAGAGACCGTGTCCTGGAAGAACTTCTGCCCTTTCTCTCCTAAAGGGATTGCCTTTTCCAGACCACTATTTCAGGAAAACCTAGCCATATTTTATTTTATTTCCTCCTCTCCAGTTTTCTCCCCCACAGCCTCCTCACCAGTGCCAATGCTAAATGTATATATATTTTTCCTCTGCTTTTCCTCCTCCACCCTGTTCTAGAACCAAAGAACCTAGATCAAATCAACACTGTTTCTGAATGGGGACTATTCCCCTGAGGCCTCACTAACCATCCTTGAGAGCAGGAACTATCTTACTTTTTTTATTTGTATCCCTGGGGCTTAGCATAGTGGAAGCCCTTAGTCACATTTTTTTTTCATTCTTTTCATTCATTCATTCATTCATTCATTCATTGTAATTTTCTGAACCAAAGTGACTTTCTCTGGCCATTTCTCCCAATTAGAATGTAAGCTCCTTGAGGGAAAGTGTTGCCTTTGCTTTTTCATCTTGATCCCTAGCTTGGCACAATGTTTAGCAAATGTGCTGCTCAGTCCTTTCAGTTGCGACTGATTCTTTGTGGTCCCATTTGGGGTTTTCTTGGCAAAGACAATGTACTGGTTTGCCATTTCCTTCTCCAACTCATTTTATAGATGAGGAAACTGAGGCAAATAGGGTTAAGTGACTTGGCCAAGGTCAAACAGCTAGTAGCTGTCTGAGGTTGGCTTTGAACTCAGGTCTTTCTGATTCCAGGTCCAGTACTCAATCCACCGCATTACCTAGCTGCCCCAAGACACATAGTAAGTTCTTAATAAATGCTTTTTCTTTCATTTGTTTATGAACAGTTTCTTGGAGAAAACAATTGTTAGGCATTAAATAAGGAGAGGCCCAAGTAGCATATCTATTTCCCATCCATACAAACTCTTTATGAGATTCATCTACACATAAATCAAGAGTATCCTTAATGAGGATGTTAGAAGGGACCAAGAAGGCTTTCCAAAGTGATGTTTTATGATGTATACCACATCTTTACAATTTCTCAAGTGATTGAAAGATGTGGAGAATATAAGATCTCACTCTACTTGTTATTTGGTGTTTACGAAAAATCATTTTCATTTAGTATAGCAGACCATTGCCTTAGAGGCTCTCTTCTAACAAGGTATCTTCCACGTATACATAACACTCTTCGCTACATCGAATGTGTTAAGTCCTATCAGCAGGCAATGACCACTTCTCCCTTTAGGGTTTTACAAGTATTCTAAAGGGGCTAGGATTTCTACCACTATGCCTCAAGAGCTGCCATCCATTGTACTTCCTATCAGTTATGGACCAGATTTAATTTGGTTTAGGAAGGGGGTATTTACTAGGATGTTGTAGCAGAGATAGTTGGCACAAAAATAACTTCCCCCAAATTCTGTAACATGCACTTCCGTAATTATACATAAGGTCCATGGGTAAAGTGGGCTCATATTTAATGAGCACACATAGCAAAGAGGTAACTCACAACTCCTGGTTACTAGATATCTGTTTCTTCCTTTGTGGAATCCTCATGAAATTCCCTTTAATGTTATTCTCTGTTGTGCCCCAAGGGTCGGCATCCTTGTGGAGTCCTGAAGCTCCCTGTGTGAGGACACTTAAATTGATTCAGCAGAGATGCCTAGGTTTTCCTTAACAGTTGGGGTGAGGCTTCTTGCTGTTCTGCATGTCCAACATTGCATTTCCTTTCTCTGTATTTGCACAGCCTGTGCCCCAATGCACCACTTCTCCTTTCTGCATAGTAGAACCTCCCTTTTGCGTTTCATGTGTCACCTCCAAATTCCTCCAGCCACCCTGGAGTGCCTTTCCACCAGGAATAACATTGTATGTATTTTGCATTCACTTTTATGTCCATATTAGGTGGACACCCTGTGGTGAGCTTATGGAAGGACATGGAGAGAGTTGCACAAGATAGTCAGGAATTGGTGGGTGATGATCTACAAACTTCCAAGGGAAACTTCTCACTTAATGAAATCGCAGATACATCTGAGTACCTGTCCTTTCCCCAGCAGACTGTAAACGCCGTGAGGGCAGGGACTGCTTGTTTTTGTCTTTGTATCACCAATGCCTGATACAGTAGATATTTAATAAAGGCTTTTTAAATAAAAAAAAAACGATTGGGGTGGGGAGTGTGCACTGTTTACATATATATCAGAATAATTTATTATTTGAGATTTATAACAAGAGAAACAAGCCAATTCAACAGCTCTGTGATTATAAACATCAGGCAAGACATCAGGCATGGGAATGGATGCTTTCCAAAGGTATTTATTTGCCACTGTGATGGAAGAGCTTCTCACAGAGTACAAGTTGAAAAGGAATTTCCTATGGATGGTGAGGTATTCTGGATGCCCCAGAAAAGGAATCATGAGGAAAATGTATGATACTAAGACAAGTTGGGTTGGTCATGTGGGAGATCAAAGGATAACAGGTAGAATTGCATAGTGTTCAACTTTTTATCCTTGCATATTGGGTGACAAATACATGGGAAGACATTGATGAGAACCATACAAGATGGGCAGACCTGGATGAATTGTGATCTTCATCTTTGAAGGGAATATCCAAGTTGATGTGCTCACAGATTCACCTGAACACTGAGTTTAAAGTAGTTGAAGAAATACAATACACTTCAATTCTTGTGGATTGTATCTTAACCGATGCATTTCTGCAGAACAGAAAATTGATTTAATATCCAATCTGATAAACCTTTATTAAGTACTGTGGTATCCGCAATTGCCTAATCTGCAATTGCCTACTCTGCAAGAAGAACCACTGAGGCAGAGCTCCAAGTCAATAGCACTTTATTAAAGTGCCACCTCTAATTAAGCACACCTCAGATCTTCCTCACAATCTGAGATGCCCCTGGTCCTCAGGACCTTGCTTTTATAGGGTTTGATATCCAAATATGCAAAAGAAGCATGGTGAAATACAGAATCTCATTGGTTGATAGACCTTGCTCTTCAGGGCCAAAAATAACCTATCAGCAAGGAAGTCAAGGGTTGGGAAAAGCCTGGGACATCCCTGGTGATTAAGTGGTCATAAAACGGTCACCTGCTCATGTTGGGCAAGAGAGAGAGGTCTGGAGGTACAAAAATAAGTTGGGGGACTTTCCAAAGAATCAAGGCATCCCAACCATGCTAGAGTTGGACTCGGAATTTGAGCTAAACAGGATGGAGATATCGTGGTCAGCATTCTTGTGGTGAACAAGTGAGCTTCATAACTGATAAACAAGTAGTGAACATTACATTAAAGTTTAAGGCTTGCTATAAAAGCCTACTATAAGAACCTCTCTTATCTAATTATCCATATAAGATTTATGTAAAATATCAAACTGATTAATACTGATTAGAATAGAGTAGGGGTCCAAATGAATCATTCCTCATGGTATCTATTATATGCCACCACTATGCTAAGTGCTGGGGATACAATTAATAAAAAGAAAGACAGTCTTTAGCCTCAAAAAGCTTACAGTCTAATAGGGGAAGGCAACACACAAAAGGAGAAAGGAAAATGGGGAGCAAAGGTGGGAGGGAATGAAACCAGGAGCTACCTAGTGCAGGGGCATCTAGTTTCATGAAGTTGATCTGTTTAGAATCATTTTCTTAAAAAGGTATTTGGAGGGGTTTGGGGGAGAGCTCAGGCAAGTCCCTGCCTTTACTCCGCCATCTTGGCTCCATTCCTCCTGTTCCATTAAGTTGAAATCAAGCAAAGCAGTAGATGCAGAGTGAAGTAAGCCCCCAAAAGTACAGCGTCTGCCCTCTATAAAGGAAGGCATTGGGAGATGTTTGGTACTCTACTCTCTCCCCTTCAATAAGTACAAAGAAGAAGCTGAGGGAGGTGGTAGCAATGTGAATTTGGACTTCAGCTGATTGATAACCAAGAAAATAATGAGCTTAGAAAAAAGAGAAGGAAACCTATTTCCTAATTTTCTAAGGGTGCAGGCTATCATCCCTAACTTCACTTTAACCTTGCACTTGGAACCTGGAAAGCCTCAGCTCTGATAGGTGAGCCTTCCTCTTATCTTACCAGAAAGCAGGCCTTCATGCTATTTTCTGACCATCTCTATGCTTTTTAGATCCCCTTTATAATGTTGTCTTCATTAGAATATACTTAATAGTTAATAAACATGTATTAAGTGCCTAGTAAGTGCCAGGAACAGTACTAAGAGCTGGGTATACAAATACAGAAAAAGAAAGGCAGTCTCTGTCCTCAAGGAGCTTACAACCTAATGAAG
Source organism: Phascolarctos cinereus (assembly GCF_003287225.1). NCBI lineage: Eukaryota > Metazoa > Chordata > Mammalia > Diprotodontia > Phascolarctidae > Phascolarctos > Phascolarctos cinereus. The sequence goes on from NW_027555958.1 coordinate 82,897,135, forward strand.
GAAAATAACACACAAAAGAAGGGGAGTGTGTGAGGGGGAGGTGGCAGGGTGGAGAAGTCAATCAGAGAAGTTCCAAACTAGTATAGCCAAGTGAGAAAAGAGAAGTCTGAGCTGAGCTCTGTTCTTAAATGGTCTGGAATTTGTGGCCCCACCCTCCAATTAGAGAAGCCCGGGGAAAGATGAGGCAGAGCTACAAGGCTGATAAGAGGAGAGGTTATCCTAATAATGAGCTTCTGGGGAGTGCATGCAGCAAGGGGAGGAATGAGGAGAATGTAAACTCCTTGAGGGTGTGCATTGTATTTCTTGCTTGCATTTATATCCTCAGTCTCTAGCACACTGCACCTAGCGCACAGTAAGTGTTTAACAAATATCTATCCATCCATCCATCTACTTATCTATCTATCTATCTATCGATTTATCTATCTCTAGACTGGTGATCCCAAAACATGAGGTAAAGATCGAGAGTATAAAAGGGTTTTAGAGGACATAGGTCAGATACGATGGTTTAGTGCAGGCTGGAGCTCTGAAATGGCACCTAGGAGTGATCACATTAACTCACTATAAGCATATCAACTAGAAAATTCTTCAAAGTGGGGAGTCCCTACGTAGGTGTGATGTTTCAGTAGATAACCAAAAACTTGATAAAGAGATTCTGGGCTACTTTAGTAACTTGACCTTGTACCTGGAAGTCACTTGGTCCTCTTAGATCTCTCTGTGGTAGTTCAGTCATTTCAGTAGTGTCTGACTCTTTGTGACACCATTTGGGGTTTTCTTGGCAAAGATACTGGACTGGTTTGCCATGTCCTTCTCCAGCTCATTTTACAGATGAGGAAACTGAGGCAAACAGGGTTAAGTGACTTGCCCAGTAAGTATCTGAGATAGTGGGCACTTGATATGTGCTTATTGACTGACATTAATTCCTTATTCACATCTATACAGGGTTGGCTGGTTATGAAGAATTTGACATAGAGCTCATTTTCCCCTAGGACAAACTGAGGAGAGAGGTCTTGCAAGTTAACTTGTCCCCATTTTAGCGATCGTAAAGATAACGATGATGAAGTGCAGTGTAGTACAGCGGGAAAAGCCGTAGATTTGGAACCAGGGGTCCTTGGTTTAAATCTAAGTTCTCCACTTACTACCTATGAGACTGTGGGCAAATAATTTAGCCTCTTTGTCACCCAGTTTAAGCTATTAAAACTTAAATTAATTAAGGTATTAAGACTTAAACTGGCACTGAGACTTTTGGGACACCTGTATTTGTAGCATCTGTCCTATGGAGTTATTAGGAGGGTCCATTGAAATAATACACACAAAGCATGTTTTAAGTCATAAAGCATTGCATATGTGTAACTTAGAACTCATTGAGTCCTAAATTATGACGTAGTTCAACACCCTTGTTTTATAGATAAGGAACTGGGGTCCAAAAATTTGGCCATGCTCCCACAGGACTCTTTAAACTCTTAAGGCTTAAACTGGCGCTGAGGCTTTTGGGAAACCCTGGATTATAATTCTCAGTTTGTGGATGTGGAAACTGAGGCTCACAGTGATTGGAAACTTTGCCCAAGGTCATACAGATAGATTGTGGAAAAGCAGGAATGTAAACCAGGGTTAACTTCCACTCCACCACCCCCACTCTTTAGGAAATAAGGTCAGATGGGTGATTTATTACTAATAGTTATCATTTCTGCGGATTAGAAAAGTGAACACTCATCACTTTTTTTTTCTTTATAAAGCTCATTTATCTTCACAACATTCCTGTCAGATAGAGCAGCAGCAAAAACTTTACCAGAAATGAAACAAAAAGTGGTTATTGGTCCAGCCACCTTAATGAGAGTCAAAGGCAGATTCAGGAACTTGGCCTTTCGGATGGCTTCCTGCCATCCAAAGTTGGAGCTGCTCTGAGTTTTCTCTTTTGTGCTTTAAAAAAAAGAGAGAGCCTCATTTCACACCTGTGACCTAATTGCTGCCTGATTACATCACTACCAAGAAACAGGCCCTTTCCTCTCTTGTGTGAGCCTGGTTAGGAGACTGAACAGCTACAGCACAGTTTTAACATTCCAGCATGAGTGTATGGGATGCAATTGAAACTACAAGATAAAACCACCTCTATGAATTGTGAAGAGCAACCACAGACACCAAAAAACAACCATGCCAAAGAACACTTCATTTACGGACTATCTAGGTCAGATACAAATGAGGAGGATGACACTCCCTTCAGGCCCTAGACCCAGCTGCCATCCGCCTAGCTAGCAATGTGACTGCTGTGATTCTATCCCATGAAGTACTACCTCTAATCAGTCTGCCCACTGAAAATGGGGAAGGTACCTGACCTTGTGTGTCACCATTAGTGCCCTAACAGATACTCTTGTCAACTGGAATTATTAATAAGGATGAAGCCCAGCTTGAGTGATAATCCACATGTGGAATGAATATGTGTCCACGTGAATGTGACTCACATAGCAGCACATATGCCTTTAGAGAAGAAACACAGATATTCCCACAGAGACACTTGACAGCACAGTTAAGAGACAGACACACACTTGTTTCCCGAAGAGTGAAACTAAAAAGAAGGATTGTTTTATTCAATGGGAAAAAAATGTACTTTTGATTTACAGCTTATGACATAAATCATACCGAGAAGACATAACACAGTGCCCGATAATCTTTTTAAGTGAGGTTGTCCATCCCTCTGTTTTAGAAATTGACAGGAGCCCTAGGCAGAGTACTGCTTGGGAACTTGTCTTGGGGAGATTTTTGTTGAAAGACATCCCAGGGTGTGTACACGTGGGTGAATGTGTACCTGAATGTGTGTGGTGGTGTTTGGGTTGGAAATCAGCATGGAAAAGCAAATATTAAGCGAGCAAGACCTTAGTTTCAAGAAGAATATTTTTAGAAGCTGGAAATAAAATTTAGGATGACATGCTGTCCCTGAGACCTTTCCCTATATTATTCCTTCCTCTGATCCCTCATCCCAGATTGCTGAGTTGATTTTTCTGAAAGTGTTCCTAATTCTTGGACTGCTAGAAAGCAACTACCTCATGGATCCATCTGTTACAGCCTGCTCTCAGTCAGCCCTCCTTTTTTTCTTTTCAGCAGACTGTTGCTTAATACCTGAATGGTGATTTATAGGTTTTTTCAAAATTTTGTGTGATTTTATTTCTTTTTTCCTTTTTTTAAAGGAAAAAAAAATAACACAAGATTTTCTTCTATTTGATACTTCCTTATCCATATCAAGTTTTTGGAGCTGGAGGTTAGAGATTTTTATTGGCATTTGTTTTGCTTTCAAATTTTAAAATTAATCTTTTCAAGATTCTCTGCTGTTGTCTCTCTCCATCTTCCTCTAATCTTGGAGGGAGGAGAAATGGTGACCCAGGGTCATCCACAGGCCTCTATGTTTTGCAGATTCAACATTACTTGAAAAGCTCCTGGGAAATAGGTTGCAGCTCCTCTGAATCTTTGAACCTAAATGGGAATGACTGGGTAGTTCTTCATTGTGAGGGCATGGGTGGGAGACTACTGGGTGACTCCTATGGAGGTAATTGAGAAGAATTCCTCACTCATTTACATTCCAACACTATCTGTGGTCATTTTTATCATTAGGATCTTACTTTATTGTTCCTATAATGAGGAAGGTTCACTCATTTTAGTCATATTGGACTCTTTGTGATCTTATTTGGGGGTTTTCTTGGCAAAGATACTGGAGTGGTTTGCCATTTCCTTCTCCAGCTCATATTACAGATGAGGCAACTGAGGCATACAGGGTTAAGTGACTGGCCCAGGGTCACATGGCTAGTAAGTGTCTGAAGCTGGATTTGAACTCAGGTTTTCCTGACTCCAAGGCCTGGCACTCTACCCCACTGCACCACCTAGCTGCCTCCGGAGGATCTTAGAAAGGACTTTTCAGCTATATATACTCTGTAGTAGTTTAGTAGTGAATTGGACAAGCCTGGTGTGGGACTATATACCTGTAATGCCTTCTACTAGGAAGCCAAGGCTAGTAGATATTCCTGAGCTCTGGACTTTTGAACTGCAGTAGGCTACGTAGATGTCTGCACTAAACTCAACATTAATATGGTGACTCCTTAGAATGAGGAGAGCCAGGTTGCCTAAGGAGGTGTGAATAGGACCTAGTCAAGGAACAGAGCAGGTCCAGGCACTCATACTAATCAGTAGTGGAATTGAGCCCATGAATAGCTCCTACATTTCCAGCCCGGATGAGATGTGGAGACTGTCTTAAAAAAAAAAAAGAGTGAATCAGATATAGGGACAGAGGAATGATGAAGAATATTTAGTGATCCCTTCTTTAAGACGAGTGATTTTGCTCTCTATTCTGTAAGAGCCTTTCATAGAACTGTACATGGACACAATGCTCTGCTTTCCCTAACAAGCATAAAATGAGATATGACAGCAAGTTGAGTTTGGTGCATTTCCTTCCTCTCCCCCCATCAAATCAAAGCAATTTCTACTGTATCAATCAATTCGCCTCTTTGACTCGGAGTTTTATAGGATCATGGGATCACAGATGTTGAGCTAAAAGGAATCTCAGAGGTTACCCAGTCCATCTTCCTCTTCTTACATATGAGGAAACTAAGGGAAGTTGAGGGATTTGCCTGAGGTTATAAAAATATTAGGTATCAGAAGGAGGATTTGAACTCAGGGCTTCTAGACTCTAGGACCAGTGCTCATTTCCTTGTTTTCTCAGCTGTTGAATGAAATTAGATCAGATTACCTACAAAGCCCTTTCCAACTCTAAAATTCTATAAATCTATGAACTTGTGGAATTTATGCTTTCCACAGATTTTGACTTACTACTGGACCTGTGAAAGGCCAAAGCACCTGGCAAACCTCCAACCTGCTAGCCATGTCTTCTGTGTACTGGGCAGGCAAGTTTTACAGGCGGCTACCTACAGCGGCTGAAAAGACCAAGACCGGTTTGCCTACCACCTCCAAGCTGCAGGAATTCTGACCATCCGTGGAGTGATGTAGCCAAGTTAATTCTGGAACATATTGGCATTGTTCTCACCCATCAAGGAGAGAAATCTGCTTTCCACTTAATCATGAAATCCATATCTCAAGCCATTTAAAAAAAAAAGGTGATTTCAATAAAAAGCCAGGCAAACTGGAGCAAAAAGCTTATGCCAAGAGAGGACATCTGCTGTATCTTTTTTATCTTCCTTTCTCTCTGAGCCAGAAAGGGAGAGGGGTGAACGTGGAGATTCATTAATTAAGGAAACTGCACAGCCTTCCTGCCTGTTTCTATTTTTATATAAGGGAATAATGCTCCTCACTCCTCACTTGCAGCTCGACCAATAGCTACCCAGATGAATAAATGAACCCATTTCCCAAGTCTTTAAACTTTTATTCAGTGAAAAAGTACAAAGACTCTTGTGTCCACATGCCTGGTTTGCCACCACTCTGAGCATTTGGCTGCATGAGGTCAATGAATGCTGTGAAGCTGAAGGTGGAAGTCCTGATACTACCACATGACCATCACATGGCGGGGCGGGGATTACTGGGGCAGCTACTAGTACTCGAACTGACCAGAAGCAAGTCAGCCAGAACATCACATGGGTTGTATAAAGCTATCAAGACATCTGGTTCTCCCTTAAGACACCATTGGGTATTGCCTTCTCTTCTTCTGCCCTCTCTGATGCCCTCCACCCCCCAACCCACCTCCAATCCCTGATCCAATTTTGGTTTGACATTTTCAACATCAATCCTCTTTTGCCGGGAAGCTATTTTGAGTACATACCATGTGATATGGTGGAAAGTGAATTGGATTTGAGATCAGGAGACCTGGCTATGGGCCCCAGCTCCAAGCCTTGTGAGTTGTTCCCAGAATCAAATTGGTTCATGTATGTGAGGTGGCTTGAAAACCTTTGAGCACTCTATAACCATGACAATGAATGAAATGATGATGGTGGTGGTAGGAGGCGGCATGTGTACAGGTTAGAGCATTGGACTTGGAGTCAGGAAACAGGGGTTGGAATCCCACATCAGATACTTGCTCACTGTGTGACTCCTTAGGCAAGTTACATAACCTCCTTCAACTGCAGCTCCTTCATCTATAAAATGGGAATAATAATAACACCAACCTCAAAGACTTGATATGACCGTCACATGAAAAATATGTATCAAGCATTTAGCAAACCTTAAAGTGCTATATAAATGTGAGCTTCTATTATTATATGACTATAAGCAGCCTGCTTCACTTCTTTTAGACTCAGTTTCCTTATATTTAAATATAGGGTTAATAATATGAACATTAATATGGATAACCTATATCAAATTGTTTACCATCTCAAGGAGGGGAGAGGGGAGGGAAGGAAAGAGAGAATTTGGAAATTTTAAAAATGAATGTTAAAAAATTGTTCTTATGTGCAATTTGGAAAAAATAAAATATTTTTTAAAAATAATACTAATATTTATAGAATGTGAGAAAAGTGCTTTTTAAACCTTAAGCAATACTATGATTTAAAATTTTTTATTGTTTTTATTCTGAACTTAAGAAACAAAACAAGCATTTCCACAACATAGTAAAATAGAAAAAAAATATTATTGTACATGAAACTACAAATCTATTATTCTATTCCTTTAAAATACATAATAAAATCATCATGTAACTTTTTTCCTTTTTTCCTCTCCTCCCTGCCCCCTCAAGATGGCTGCCATTAGACACAAACATGTATCTACATGTAAAGCTGTTCTATACATACATCTATTTATCAGTTCTCTTATTATTAACTAAGTTATTATTATTAATTATTAAACAACTAACAAGATTTAGTGGTTAAAGCCCTGGACCTAAAGTTGAGGAAGACCTGAGTTCAAATCGTGCTTTATATAAGTACTATCTGTGTCACCTTAGGAAAGTAATTTTACCATTCTGGGCTTTATTTTCCTCAAATGTAAGATGACGCAGTTGGACTTGATGATCGTTAAGGTCCTTTCCAGCTCTAAGAGTTTGATCCTATGATATATAAATGTAAAATGTTGCATATGACCTTATGTTTTAAGAATAAAAGAGAAGCCTAACAGATGATCTTTGCCCTCAAAGAATTTACAGTTTTGTTGGGGGTAGACAAGACTTAGACTCATTCAATCAACATGGAACAACTCAGGGTCAGTGCTGAATTTTGTGCTGCAGACTCTACATTCAATGGGAATTTTGAAAAGAGAGAGGTTTTGCATGTGCTGAAGAAGCTGGGGAAGACTTCTTGAAGAACCTTGAAGGATGGATTGGACGTGGGCAAAATTGAGTATGAAATATGGAGGCATTGAAAGTGACTGAAACGTAGGGTTCCTATTGATGAGTAGTAGGAGAAGAGTTTGGGGGAGATAGGATGAGATTAGATGCTAGAAGGTCTTGAAAACCTGATTATAGAGTTTGTTCTTGGGGTGATTGGAGACAAGGTTCTGTTGTAGGTAGGTTTGGTAAGCTCAACATGAGGATAAAAAGCACTACCCGTCTAAAGTCATAATACTAATAAGAGCTAGGCTTTACAAGTGTCCTAAGATTTCCAAAGCACTTTACACATGTTATTTCGTTTGCTCTTCACAGCAATCCTGAAGTCAGATATCTTCTCTGTTTTCCAGATGAGAAGGCTGAAAGAGATTAAATGACTTATTGAGGATCAGAAGGCTAGTGTTTGAAGTAGGATTTGAACTCAGGTCTATGCTGACTACAAGGTCAACACTCTACCCACTACACACCTAAACAAGCAAATAGTGAGAATTGGGAAGGTGGTGATTGTCTGATGCCTGATGATAGAAAATAAGGAGAATGTTGTTAATTCATTTTTTAGTCATGTCTGACTCTTCATGACCCCATTTGGGGTTTCCTTGGCAAAGATACTGGAATGGTTTGCCATTTCCTTCTCCTGCTCATTTTACAGATGAGTAAACTGAGGTAAACAAGGTTAAGTGACTTGCCCAGAGTCACAAAGCTGGGAAGTGTCTGAGGCTGGATTTCAAGTTAGGAAGATGAGTCTTCCTGATTCCAGGCCTAGCACTCTATCCACTGGGCAACCTAGCTTCCCTTCAAGGAAAATGTAGAAGATGCTATTTCTTGGACTTTTCTTGTTCATTATGGTTTTATGGTTTTTTCTAAAAGCATTATGGTTTTAGAACTAGGAAGGATGTTAGTGATTAGCCAGTCCAACCCCTTTATTTTATTGATGATGGCATGAAAGTGAAGTCAGTCAAGATGTGGACCAACTTTTCTGACTCCAGATTTACTATACTTTGTCTGGAATCACAGAATCATCCAAGAGGGTCACATGGTCAGAGTTCCCAGGGTAGATAATTTAAATTGTTGTCAAAGTTGGTGCATTGAAATGATAAAGAGTAGAAAGTTATCAGTCAGTCAATATACAAATACCTATTAAGCTGCTATGTGTGAAGCTATGGGGATATAAAAATAAGGGCTTACAATGGGGGTAGGGGGAATGACAATATAGAAATATGACAAAATATTTTTAAAAAGCTAAACAGAACACAATTGGGGTACTGATGATACCATGGGAATTAAGAGGAGGGAGAAAGTGCTACATTGAGGAATTCCTAGGAAAGGCTTTATATGCTGAAATGATTTGAGCTAGATTTTGAAGAAGGGTGAGATTTAGATAGAGGGGGGGGCTTTCAGAACATCATAAAAGGCATGAACAAATATGAAAAGGTGGGAAAGAACAAAGTTATTCTGGCTGAGATGAAGTGGTCAGTTTGGGAAGTGAACAAATAGCATAGCTTCTGCAGTCACTGAGGTATTTGGGTCCAGTTCCTTCCTGCTTCTTTTGTGACTTTTAGGGCTCCCCATGGGTTCTGTCTTTTGGGTTCACCCTTATCTATGTGTTCTTATAGAGTCAAGGTCTGTAAGGGAAATTCTAATGTTTTGTATGGCTATGAATTGTGGGACTGAGCTAGGAACACAAGTTGAATTAGTTATGATCACTATGGAAACTGCTTAGGCTGGCATTGGACCCGAGGCTTAGCTGATTGGCACGTCCCTCAGAACATCTTCTGAGGCATTTACTTCCCTCACAGTTAGAGTCCAATATTTGGGGAAGGAAGCAAGAACTATCAGTAGGAGTCAGGACAAGTAAGCCTGCTTTTAGTCCCTCCAACCTCTCTCCACTTCTAATACGACAATGATATTTCTGGTCCTTCTAATTTAATGTATGATGTATGGGAATTCTTTTATGCAAACTAACTGCAAATTCTGAGGATGGGGACAAAGGGAAAGGAATTATTAATATATTCAAATCAAATAGCTCTGAGCACAGTGAGCATATTTTAAAGGCAGGGAAAGATTAATGTATGCTATTTTATGTTTCATTTTGAAGAATTATGTTTAGCTGTGACATTCTTTTCAGGGTAATGTGTATATAGCACTCATTTTTCCTAATTCAGAAACAATATGCTGGGTTTCTGGGTTTTCAGGAACTCTTAATTAGCATGCTGAGTCTCAGGCTTAAGGGAAAGATTTATCAAACAAAGCATGTCTCATAGAGAGACAGAGAATTAATTGGTGAAGACCAGATTGACATCTCAGCTGTGTGGTATGATGACCATGTAATAGCACTAAGAAAGCTCCCCCTACCATATGTAAATGAGGGAAGAGAGTAGCAGATTTTTCTGAGCTCGGGTATGTGGTGAGGTCAGGTCATAACTTGAAGAGAGAATGCCATTTTGTTCACTGCAGAAGCCTCCTGCCAGAATATTGCCATGAATGGGAAAACCAGTATAGACAAACTCATGACTGACCTTGCTCTCTTACCATGACTGCCAACAAAGCTCATTTGTTTGCTCTGTTGAACAAAGTTGCTGTGTGAATGTATCTGATTGGAAGTTCAATGTTGATTAGCACAAGTTGCTTCCATTTTTAGGCCTGGGTTAAAGCAAACAGGAAGTCTTCAGCATTAGATAAACATTAGTTAAGTAAATACTATAGTTCTAAAGGACAAAATAACATTGATGTGGTAGCAATTCTCAAATAGAAACTATGACATGGACTCACAGACAACAGATTCTCACATCTTGCCTCTGGGTTCGTTGACTTCTTTCTGAGTGGGTTATTTTATTTTTCCCAGGCAGAAATTACTGGGGACTCAGAACTGTGCCAATAGGATATCACTTCAGCCAGGGATCTCTCCTCATTACTCTTCAAATGCTAATACTGCTGCATGGGAAGGTGCTGTAATACAATGATCCATCTACTCTTGGGGCTTGAAGCACCAGTAGAGAATCTTCAACGGTAGCCCCAGCCTGATTTCCCCACTGACAGACATCCATACCCAAACCCCTTACAGTAGAGCCTCTGAAAATGTCTGAATCCATTCCAGCTACACCCTTCACTCTTTTCCTTGGTGTGCTCAAATTGATCAACACTCTTTCTCTCTAATTCTCTTCCTCTGTCTGTCTCCTCTTCCCACTCTACTACCACCCAGTTCGACTTCACTCTTTCAATAAATTACTCCATGTTTGGTCACAAACATATTCAGGGTGCAATTCTCTGCCACCATGCCAAAGATGCTTGATTACTAGCATCAAAGAAACACTGATGTTCTTTAAATGGAGGAATTTACAGACATACCTAACAGCTACAGTAAGCTTCCTATCCTTACTACCTTCCTCCCACAGCAATCTGCCTTTCAATTCTATGAACACACTTAAATTTATTGTGGTCATCAGAGGTTATATGCCACATATCTATGTGTTCTTATAGAGTCAAGGTCTGTAAGGGAAATTCCAATGTTTTGTATGGCTATGAATTGTGGGACTGAGCTAGGAACACAAGTTGAATTAGTTATGATCACTGAAGCTCCTGTTATAGTTTAACCCCTCCACATTTCATTTATTCTTTCAATAAACCCTTATTGAGTATTTAATAATATAATATATATTTATAACATATGCCAATATATTATATAATCTATACTTATAATATATGCTAATAATATACCTATAATATTAATTATATTATAATATTATTAATTATTATTATTATTATATGTATAAGGCACTATGCTCCATGCTAAATTTTGAAGATGACTGATTTTGAATAAAGACAAATTTAATCTTATCTGAGCTTTTATTTCCCTTAATGCCTAGCACTATGCACTGTATATAATAATAATAATAATATGATGATGATGATGATGATGATGATGATAATAACTAGTATCCAGATATCACTATAAGGTTTGCAAGGTGCTTTACAACAATTATCTATTTTTATCCTCACAGCGAACCTAGGATGTAGGGGCTATTATTAACCCTATTTCACAGGTAAGGAAACTGAGGTTAAGTGACTTGCCCAGGGTTACACATATAATAAGTATTTGCAGTGGGACCTGAACACAGGTCTCCCTGGTGGAGTCCAGCTCTCTATCCATTGTGCTACATAAGTAAGCACTTAATATATATTTGCTCACTAAACTCCTTAGTGAACATTTCTTGATGCCACTAGAAAGCATCAAAATTCATCTTAAGTTTAGTTTGTGGGCCAATCTAGGAGTATGCAATAGGCTCCAGGATCTGATGGAGGATATGGTTAATGTTGCTTTGAAATAAATCACAAAACAAGTATAGTCGCAAGATAGAGAGATTTCGTTTCATTAAGTTACATTTCATTAAAATCTATGCACCTATTAAAATTATCTCTTGGGGTAAAGGAAACACTCAGAGGAGCTGCTACTCTGGACTTAGTTCTATTCAACAAGGAGTAACTCCCTCCCCTGCCCCCAAAGCCCAGCCCCCCACCCCCAGTCCCTGGAGTTTCTTCTCCAGAACTTTGGAATGGGAGGTAGGGTGGTGAGGAAGAAGAGGCGTGGATTAGGAAGCCAGGTAGGATGGAGGTCTACAAGGGTAAGCAGGCTAGGAAAAGGATTGCCAATGCATGGTGAGTGATTTGATACAGGCTTTTTCAGGTAGGAAGTGTCATGTAGTGGGAAGAAGTCTGGCTCTAGAGTCTGGGGATTTTGGTTCAAATCTTTGCTTTGTCACTTGCTACCCATATGTCACTCAAGCTCTCTGGGCTTCAGTTTTCCCATCTGTAAAATAAGGAAAATCTTCTAAATAACCTCTAAAAGTTCTTTCCAGCCGGAAATCTATGATCCCATGAAATGACAGTCAATGCACTTGAAATATTTCTTTTATGACTGCATTGAAGTCTATACTTTCCAAAACCACTGAGTTTGTGGCCATGTCTCCCTTGATAGAAATGATTTTGGGGGCAAAACCTTCTAGCAGATAGTATGCTATCTGTACGACCTACCTAGGGTTTTCCATTTGATTCTACAAAAGCCCATTACTTTTAAAAATTTTGTTTGTACAATATTGGAAATTATCCTGCTACTAGCCTGCTTTGTATTTGGGTATAACATCATGATATTTTTAAACCTAATTAGAACATACGGTAAGAAAAAAAAATCTACCTCCATAATGGAGACAGCAAAGGTAGAAGGGTTGACTGTTATTTTACCACTCTGAAAACCCATAAATAACATGCCTTGTTAAGACAGGAAACCTAGGGATGGATTTGAGACACGCTTGTGACTTGGTTCACTAGGGGTTTGTTGTTAAGTTGTTTCAGTCATATATGACTCTTCATGACTCCATTTGGGGTTTTCTTGGCAGAGATATTAGAGTGGTTTGCCATCTCCTTCTCCAGCTCATTTTACAGATGAGGCAACTGAGGCAAACAGGGTTAAGTGACTTGCCCAGAGTCACACAGCTAGTAAGTACCTGAAGCCAGATTTGAACTCATGAAGACGGGTATTCCTCAACCCAAGTCCAGCGCTCTATCCAATATACAACCTGGCTGCTCTTCCACTGGGGTTAGATTCCTACAAAAACAGAGCCATAGCTAGACATGCTTGTGCCATACACAAATACCACAGACTTGTATAGAGTTAGCATGAGGTGCCCATTTGAAGAAAGTGGCATGAAGTGTTCACAGTTTAGTGGGGTTGGGGGAGTGGGCCCTGAAAGGGAGGAGTACACCCCTATTCATCATGTTAGCTTCCTATTTTAACGGATTATTCTTGCTAAGTAAGTGTTAGGATCTGTTGTCCAGTGTTTAACGGGTGCCTGCCGCATAGTAGGTGCTTAATGAATGCTTGTCGACTTGGCTTATTGGCTGTTTCTACAAGGCTGAAGTATTTCACGTGCTGTCAGTGCCCTTAGGCAAAGCCTCAACCACCCTCTTCTGGTTAAAGGGTAAATTCTCATAATGTCTAACTACCGTAACATCAGAGCTTACTGCATGGTCACTGCTCTTCTTTCCTGTGCCCCAGATAAATATGAGAAGGGCAAGTTACCCCTCAAGCCTCTGAACAACTACGCAATTACCTTCTAAGATAGTGTGATCAGCTCCTAACCTGGGTTGTTAACAGAGATGTGACTAGTCAAAGAAATTGGCACCATTGCCAGGTTCGTATCTCACCTTATTTTTACTCTAAGAAAATCTTGTCTTATTTCTTTCCCCAGAGACATTAACCTTTTCCTTTCACAACTTCAATCTGCTGTGTGTACTGGTAGTAGAGGAGACATGGCTAAGCCAGAGGTTTGCTCAGAGAGAAGGGATGTTCTGAAGACTGAGTCCTATTTGGATATCTGTCTTACAAGGGGGTAAAGAAGAGAAGTGGTCACATCATGACCTTGGGCAAGTCATTTAGGCATCTAGGTTGGGCAATGGGTAAGTGCCCTGGGTCTGGAGTCAGGAAGACCTGAGTTCAAATCCCAACTCAGACACTTTCAATCTATGTAACCCTGGGTAAGTGACTTAACCCCTCTCTGCCTTAGTTTCTTTATCTGTAAAATGGGGATAATAACAGCATATACCTCCCAGGGTTGTTGTGAGGATCAGTTGAGATTTTACACACACACACACACACACACACACACACACACACACCTCAACCTTAAAGTGCTATAGAAATGTTAGCCTTTATTATTATTTAATCTCTCTGGTCCTCATTTGCTCATCTGTAAAGAGATGGGGTTGGACTAGATGACTTTTAAGTTCCTTTCTAGCACTCCATCTATGATCCTATGACCCAAGAACGTTGGTCTGATTAGGAAGGCCCAGGAGTAAGTATGGGAACTAGAAAGTAAGGATCAAAGTGCTAGTAAGGGCAATTTGAATGAGGGTGTGCTGTTTTCTTTGGAAGTCCCCAACCTCTAGGGCTTTCACCTATGCTGGAAGTTTCACCTCTCTCCACCATCCCCCTTTTCCACCCTCACTTCACTCCAACCCCTCCCCTAGCCAAACTTTCAATAGCGTAACTTTCCTAGCCTGTGTTAAATTCACTCAATGATTTTATTCCATTTTCTTAATTTCTTGTGTCTCTGTCCAGTGGTTACTGTTTCTTGTCATGGAGACTCACTGCTTCTCCCAAACCTCCCACAGAAACCACACTCGAGAAGAACGAGTACAAGTAGTGGAAAACAGCATTTAGTGCAAGCTACTTCTGACTGGCAGACCTGCTAAGTTCTAACCACATGGTGGCATGTCTGACATTCTGGTAAGTACATTCAAAAACTTGAATCCTGGTGCTTACTATTGAACTGTGGAACAATTAATCAATCAGTAAACATTTAAGTGTCTGCTACACGCAAAGCACTGTGCTAAGCACTGGGTTTACAAAAAGAGACAAAAAAACAAAACAAAACAAAATGGTCCCTGCCTTCAAGGAGCTTACAATCTAATGGGGGAGAGAACATGCAAACAAATATATATAAAACAAGCTATATACAGGATAAATAGGATATAATTGACAGAGGGATGGCAATAGAAGTAAGAGGGGTTGGGAAAGGAAAATGAGAAAGAAGGAAGGGCAGCCAGAAAGAAAAAAATGTGATAATAGGAGAGGTGAGTGTGTGTGTGTGTGTGTGTGTGTGTGTGTGTGTGTGTATGGTCGGGTGTAACTGGGGATTTCAAATCCAGAGTCTCTGACATTTGTCTTTTGAAGGGGCTCTATCCCTGGAACAGATTGACAAAGATCCTGCCTTCTTCCTGGAGAAATCTGAACTGGCTACACTTCCCTATGTGGCCATCGATGCTTAGTGTGATATGTGACCTTCAGTTGCTTAACTTTTCATCTCCTCAGTGTTCCCCATCTGTACAATGGTCATGATAATATACTTACCCTTGAGTTAATGTTTTTTAAGTGATTTGAGCTCCATGAATAAAAGGTGACATTATAGTATAGAGATGCCAGTAATGATTTGAAAGTACAGTAACAAGGTGATCAAGTCAGGGACTGGAGGCTGTACAGTTGTTTTTTTGTTTGTTTTGTTTTGTTTTTTATTTGTTTTGCTTCTCAGATGAACAGTGGCCACAAAGAAAAATTCATCAACCAACATTTTACTAGATGCCACTGCGTGCCAGTCACTGCGCTGGGGTTACAAAGACAGAGACAACAAAACTCCTCGTGAAGCCTACATTTGTGCAGGGGAATCAATGTGTAGACATTTAAGTAGACTTAAAAATTATGCAAAGTAAAATGACATAGCAATTTTAGGGTGCAGAGGGCACTGGCAGCTATTGTGTGTGGAATGGTTTAGAAAGATCTCAGGTAGATGATGATGCTTGAGCTGAACTTGAAGGAAGCTTGGGAAACTAAGAGTTAGAGGTGAGGAGGGAGGGCATTGCAAGCATGGACAGTCAGTCAATCAATAAATCTTCGCTAAGCATCTGCTACTTTCCAAGCCTTGTGCTAAGTGCTGGGGAGACAAAGAAGAGCAAAAGACAATTTCTATTCTCAAGGAGATCACGATCTCATGCAAACAGCTACGTACAAACAAGATAGATACAGATACAGATGGATCTGTATATCTAAATCTATAATAAATTGGAGATAATCACAGAGGGAAGGCATTATGACTAAGAGGGGATCAGAAAGACTCCTTGCAAAAGGCGAGATTTTAGGGGAGACTTGAAGGAAGGCAGGGAAGCCAGAAGGCAGAGATGAAGAGGGGAGACCATTATAGGCATGGGTGCTAGAGAAAATGTCTTGCATCTAGAGATGGAGTGTCTTGTGTGAGGGACAGTAAAGAGGCCAGTGTCACTGGATTTCAGAGTACATAGGGGTGGGAGTGGGGCATAAGAAGGCTGGAAAGGTAGGAGGAGGCAGGTTTTGAAGGACTTTGAAAGCAAAAGGTAGTAAGGAGCTATTGGAGACAGTACAATGGACAGTTAGTACAAAGGCACACACATGAAAGATGGAATGATGTGTGTGAAGGATAGCAAGTTTGCCAGTCTGACTGGATTGTAGAGTTCATGAAGGAGAATTATGTTTTATACATCTGGATACATTAAGTTGGAGCAAGATTATGAAGGGCTTTAAATGTCCACAGAAGAGTTCTATATATTCTTAGAGACACTAGGAAGCCACTGGAGCTTCTTCTGAGCAAGAGAGTGACATGGTCAGTGACATGAGCTTTAAAAATGTCACTTTGGCAGCTGGGTGGAGGCTGGATTGGAATGGGGGGGGGGAGGCCAGAGGCAAGGAGATTAATTAAGAGGCTATTACAGTAATCTAGATGAGAGGTAATGAGAGATGAAAGTAGAGTGGTAGCAGTGTAAGTGAAAAGAAGGGGAAAGATGGGAGTCACTAAAGTGATTTTCCTAAAATGCAAGTACAATCATGTGACTCTTCTACTCAATAAATTCCAGTGGCTTCCTATTGCCTCAAGGAGCAAATACAAAATGCTCTGTTTTGGCATTCAAAACCCTTCATAACTCCCTTCCCTCCCTCCTCCCTTTCCAGTCTTCCTATACATTGCTCCATGACACATACTTTTTGTTCCAGTGACACTGGCCTCCTGGATATTTCATGAACAAGAAACCCATTTATCAGCTCCCAGCATTCTCTCTGGCTGTCCTCCATGCCTGGAACACTCTCCTTTTTCCACCCCAACTACTGGCCTTCCTCCCTTCCTTTAAGTCCCAAGTAAAATCCCCTGAGCCATCTTCAGTTGTCCTGATTGATATCTAGCCACTGGACCCAGATGGCTCTGGAGGAGAAAGTGAAGCTGGTGACTTTGCACAGCCCTGCCTCACTCAAATCAAAGTCAATTGCAAGTTATATCATCATCTCCCTGATGTCATGGTCTTCTTTGAGAATGTAGGACAAACCATAAAATAAAATTTCACCTTTTAGAAAAAGTCTTCCCCGACTCTTCTTAATTCCAGTGCCTTCTCTCTGTTAATTATCTCCTATTTATCCTGTACGTAGTTTGCTTTTTACATATTTGTTTACATGTGTCTCCTTCATTAGTCTGTAAGCTCTTTGAGGGCAAGGGTTATCTTTTGCCTCTTTTTGTATCCTCAGTGCTTAGCACAATGCCTGGCATGTAGCAGGCACTTAATAAATGTTGATTGATTGATTGATTGAGATATATTGTAGAGGTAGAATCAATAAGGAGGCAGCTAGGTGGCTTAATGGATAGAGTGCTGGACCTGGAGTAAGGAAGACCTGAGACTCCAGGTCACTGGCCTCAAACACTTAGTAGCTGTGTGATCCTGGGCGAGTTAGTTAACCTTGGTTTGCCTTAATCCACTGGAGAAAGAAATGGCAAACCCCTCCAGTATCTTTGCCAAGAAAACCCAGTGTTCTCAAAGAGTCAGACACAGCTGAATGACTGAACAACAAAAATCAATAAGATTTGTAAAACTGATTATATATATCGATGATTCAGACTAAGGATTCAGGGATGACTCCAAGTTTGTGAGCCAGGGTGACTGAGGTGTCCTCAACAGAAATAAAGAAGTTTAGAAGATGTGTATGGATTTGGGGGGAAGGAAAAAAATAAGAAATTCTGCTTTGAACATGTTGAGCTTGGAATGCCTACAGGATATCCAACTGGAAATTTCCAATAGATAATGGATACTGCAGACCTGGAGCTCAGGTGAAGGACAGGGCTAGATATGTAGATCTGTTAGTTATCTTCATAGATACCATTGAACCTTAATCAAGTGTCACATTTGATTTAATTTTGAGGCTAAGTCAAAACACTTGTGAGGATTCTTCAAATCCATTGGAGCTGAGGTCACAAGAGAGAGAGCAGAGAAAGAGAAAAGAGGGCCCAAGGTAAATTCTTGGGGAACACTTATAGTTAGGGAGTATGATATGAATGATGTGTCAGCAAAGGAGACTGAGAAGGAACAGTAAGACAGGTAGGAGAAGGAAGGAAACATATTTATCAAGCTCATATTGTGTGCCAGGTACTATGCTAAGCTCTTTACAAATAGTAACTCATTTTATCCTCACAACAGTTCTGTGAGGTAGATGCTATTATTACCACCATTTTATAGTTGAGGAAACTGAGACAGATGGTGGTTAAGTAACTTGCCCAGGGTCACACAGCAAGTATCTGAGGCTGAATTTGAACTCATGTCTTCCTGACTCTAGGCCCAGCAATCTATCCACTGCACCACCTAGCTGCCCTTATAAAAGCAGTGGTATTATGAAAATCCAGAGAAGAGTATAGAGAAGAAGAGGGTGTCTAGTAATGTCAAATATCACAGGAAGGTCAAGAAAGATATGGGCTGATAAAAGGTAGATGGATTTGGCAATTGAGAGATCAATGATCACTTTGGAGAGAGAAGTGGTGAAGGTGGAAATCAGATGTCAAGGGGCTAAGAAACGAGTGAGAGAGAGGAAATGGAGGTAATGGGAGTAGGCAGCTTTTTCTAGGAGTTTACTAGTTTTGGAAAATGTTGAGATGGAAATAGTGAGAGGAGAGATATAGGACAATAACCTGAGGGGGTGGTATGGTGAAGAGATTATCTTTAATGTTTATTTATAGATGATGCAATTGGGGGGGGGCGGAGTAGTGAAAACCACAAAGTCTCCACGGCCTCAGCCTCTTGATCAAGAGGCTGATTCTCTTGCTGGATATTGTCATCTCAGAAGCCCTTAAAATTGGGCAGGCTGAAGGACTGCTATGTAGGAGCTAATTTATAGGAACATAATCTTGTAGCAAATTAAAACACTGCTTGCAGTCCCCCTCACTGATTTTAATATACATCCTTTTACATCGATTTGCCATCATACTAGCATAGACTGGGAGCCAAAGAGTGCAATAGCATTTCATTATCATTGTGGTACCTTACTATTTCATTTAAAAAAGCATTCAGTCACCTTATGGGAAAAAAATAAAGGAAAGGAAAAAGAAAGAAAAATATGTCAATGCTTTTTTGTTTATTTTATATTTAAGTTTTAATATTGAAGTTTATAACATATCTTTTTCTTTTCTTATGTATTTAAGTTTTAAATAAATTAATAAAAAAGGGAGAGAAAAGAAAGAAAAGAAAGATAGCAAGGAAGGAAGAAAAATATGGCAATGCTTTTTTTCTTTTTCTTATTTTATATTTAAGTTGTAATATTTAAGCTTATAATGTATCTTTCTCTTTTCTTATCATATATTTAAGTTTAAAATAAATTAAGAAAAAAGAAAAAAGGGAGAAAAAAGAAAGAAAGGAAGGGAAAGAAAGAAGGAAGGAAAGAAGGAAGAAAGGAAGAAAGAAAGAAAGAAAAACACATTTATGGAGAAGCCTTATAAGATATGCTTGACTTAATCTTCCAAAGTGAAATACTAGAAAAATTGTGTATTTCTACTAGGTCTGAGGAAAAGCCCTTCAGCTTTGAGATCAGTGAAACAATTCTTCAAGGTTGTGGTCTCCACAAGTCACAAAATCCTTTTTTGATACTCCCCCTCCCCACCTTTAGCTTGGAATCCAAGTAGAAGGCTAATCCCTAGGTTTTAAAATCATTCACTCTCCCCTCATCAAGGTAACTCTTCAGAATGATGGGTGATCCATGGAGTCCTTCAGAGTTCTCAGTTCTTTGCTAAGATTGATCTCAAATTCCCTTTGGTCGTAGGATAGTACTGGTTCAGTGACCTGCTGGGCCTTACTCCTCAGGACCTGCCCCATTGGTTCTATAGGAAGGACATGGGCTTGGAAGGAACAGTTGCCAGGGGCAGCTGACAAAAGCAGCATGTGGATGTCTTAACAGTGGCTCCTGGGAGAGAGGTGGGAGTCTGGGCAGGATTTACTCTGGAAGAGGAAGACAGTGGAAGTAAATATTCCTATGGGGAGCCTTGATTCATATGCTAAGGAGCATGGAGCTCCTTCTTTAATTGGTGTGCAGTGTGCCATGTCTGCTGCTTTGGCACAGAGAGAAGCTGTGCAGCTGCCCCAGGCTCAGCACCATGGGATGCTTGAGAATGAAGAGCTGTTTAAAAATAATCCCTGCAGTGAAAATGCTGTACTAGCTCAGGGTTCCAGTTATTGGAAAATTACTGAGGAAGAGACCAGGTGGCAACCGGGAGTCAGAGCAGTTAATTGATAAAAGTGGGTGAAATTTGAAATTATTTAAATTTTGAACTTAACCCAGACAGAAGGAAGGCAGGAGAAGCATCCAGTCAGCAAGTCAAGCAAGCAAGCATTTATTAAGCACCTACTATGTGCCAGGAACTGTGCTAGGCACCAGGGACACTCTGGTTAGACCCTCCCCATCCCAGAACCCTTCAGTAATCATTCAAAACTCATTTCCTTGCCTCCATTGCCTCATCCCTTATTCCCATTCTCCTCACCCCCATGCCCCTACAATATCCCATCCCATCCTCTGTGCTCTCTGGAATGTTTGCTCCATATGTAACAAATTTGCTTTCCTCTTAAATCTTTTCCTTTACCACTCCTTCCATCTTCTGGCTGTCACTGAGACCTGGCTCCCTCCTGATGCCACAGCCTCCCTGGTCTTCCTTTCCAGTACTGACTGTACTTTAACCCTTTCCCCCTCACTCACTGGTTGAGGTGGGGGATTTGGCATACTCCTCCCTCTTGCCATTTCCAGGTCCTCTGGTTCTACCATTACTCAGGAACCTCTCTTCCTCAAAGGTTCATTCATTCCATATATACCACCCAATAAAAATTCTGGTAGCTGTTGTTTACTGACCTCCAGCTGTTTCCTCAATGAGTTTCAGTGCCGGGTCGCAGTCTTTCCTCCCAAATTCCTGCCCTCATATGAGAAGACTTCAACATTCATATCAATATCAATATTCCCTTAAACAACCTGACCTCACAGTTCCTCAACTTGCTAATTTCACATGATCTACTCTTCCACCCCACCCCAGGTACACATGAAGATCATCATACTCTGGATCTTGCCATCATCCAGAAATTCTCCAATTCCATGTTCATGAATTCCGAAGTCCCCTTATTGGATCACTGTCTATTATCACATAGTGTGACAGATGGTGTGCTTGACTGGGAGTCAAGAAAACTGAGGCCAGATTCCACACTAGGAAGTAACTATGTGACCCTAGTCAAGTCACTTAACCTCCTCTAGCCTCAGTTTCTTCATCTGTAAAATGAGGATAATAATATCACCTACTTCACAGGGTTTTGTGAGGATAAAATAATATAAGCAAAACATTTTGCAAACTTTAGAGATCTATATAAAAGTTGACTTTTATTATTACGTATTCATCGACATCTGTTGCTGAAAATACACATGAGAACATAGGGAAATATAAAGAACTTGAGTATACCATCTAAATTATATCAACATATACTTTGATAATCAATGACAATGATCCAAAGGTGGGACTAGGTGAGGAGAGTAAAAAATGTTATTGAAAATAAGAAAGAAGTAGGAAATTAGAAGGGCCCCAAACTAGTAGACTATACAGAAATCCTACAAATACATATCATGAATACTTTCTTTGAGAAAAGACTCATTAGGCCCTAGAGTTGAGGAACATAAAATAACATCACAAAAGTGAAAATGATTATACATTGATAGGAAAGAACTTATTATTGATGTAGAATCATTCCTGTTGTTGTATAGTTATTCACATTACTGACTTGTTAGAATAATGATTAATGTTAATACAAAGCTAGAAGAAATAATAAATATGAGAAAAAGGCATAGTATGAAATTAAACCAACATCATAGCATATTAGTGTTGAAAATAGAAAATGGATAGGTAAAAGGACATTGACACAGATAAAATCGTTTCATTCAGAAGTCTGTCCAATGCAAACCAAATGCCAAAACAAGGAAACCAAAGGAGCCTAAAAATTGCCATAGCAAACATTTGATGTTACCCAAATGGCATCGAGGAAGCATTTGGTGAATGTGACTGGGCTGCAGTACATGACACACAAGGAAGAATAAAAGAGAAAAGCAAAATGATATCACCAAAGAAATAAAGGAATGGAATTTGATTCAAAGAATTAAATTAACTGAATTCAATAAACAAATAAATTATGGTATATAAATGTAATGGGATACTATTGTACTAAAAGAAATGGAGAGGCAGTTTCAGTCTTCTGGGAAGACTTACATGAACTGATACAGAATGAAGTGAGCAGAACCAGGAGAATGATTATGCTATAACATAAATATTACAAAACATAAACAATTCTGAAAGCTTTAAGAACTCTGATCAACACAATGATCAACCATGATTCCAGAACACTGATGGTATCTCATGACAGAGACCTGATTGTCTAATAAGAAGAATAAGAAACACATCCTTGGATGTGGCCAATGTGGCAATTTATTTTGTTTAACTGTTTATTTGATACAAGAGTTGTTTTTTTTTAATCCCCCCCCTTTTAAAGTGGTAAAGGTAGGAGGAAGGAAAAAATAAGTGCTTGATAATTTAATAATAATTATTTTTAAAATATGTGAATAATTAAGAAGATGGTCTGTTCATGTGGCAAAGTAAGGGATAACTGATGGACAGTGTTCATGCTCCATTAGTATCCTTGCAATGGCAAGGGAAGAGCAAGAACAAAAATAGGAAGACCCTCAGAATGTTGGGTGGACCTCTGAGGGAAAAAAAATAGAAAATAATTGTACAGAATGGACAGGCATACATAGGCTGCAGTCTCTTTTGTTGGAGAGAATATCCATTTGAATGGGATCACTGATCCCTATGAGCACTGAAGTAAATTCCTGAATTTGGTTAGAATTTCACTATAACCTTTCCTTTAAGGGATGGCAGGGTAGAGGATAGGAGAATGTTTATAAACTATGTAACATGAAAGTAAATCTGTTAATTTTTATAATAGGCCTATTATATTAAATGGTATGATTGTAATGTTTTCATCCATCTGGAAGGATGTCACTGAGCAAGATTCAGTACTTTTATCCCACAATTAATGAATTTGTTCTGGGGCCAGGTTGAAGCCTGGCGGTTTTGCATGTCTCTAGCTCAGATAGTATATTTGAGAAAAACTAAATTCCCTCTGGCTATTAATCCCAGGTCTCTGCCAAGATGGGGTGGGGGAAATGTCATTATCTTCTTATTTCTAGTGAGATGGGGTCCAGTGAGAGTGGCTCAAAGGGAGAGAAGCTTCAGTTTCTCATTAGAACACTAGCCAGGTTGTGAAATCTTTAATATAGTACACTCACCCTTGGCTGCCCCTGACAGATATGGTCAAAGATGTTCCATTCCCCCAAACAGTCTTTTAGATGTAAACATTCAAAGGTTGAATTGAAAGTAGAACCTACCCCAGGGAGATGGAGTTATGACCAAAACAGGTCAAAGTACCTATGAAAGCCTTGTTGAAATACTCATCCTCTGCATTTTATTTTTTT
The DNA here is from genome assembly GCF_003287225.1 of Phascolarctos cinereus. NCBI lineage: Eukaryota > Metazoa > Chordata > Mammalia > Diprotodontia > Phascolarctidae > Phascolarctos > Phascolarctos cinereus. Next base: position 82,920,756 of record NW_027555958.1, read on the forward strand.
CTGAAGTCGATGTTATATGCAACATCACCAGTGAAGCCTAATATATTCTCTTTATTTTAGTAGGGCATCTCTCTGGATGCACACTTTGGGTTTACTCTAGGAGTTGATAACATGCTGAAATAATTTGCATACCTCCTTGCGGCATGGCTCACCATCCTACGATGATAGAATAATTGATGCAATCTGAGGTCTGGGACTTATATGTTTCTGCCTCAGTGAGCATGCCTTGTCTTTGTGATCATCTCTGCTCACACAGCTGTGCTCAGTCATGTAGGAAAGGATTCAGTCACTGTGAGTAAGGAGGAGTGTGGGTGGGTGAATGCAATACAAATTGCAAAGACAGAGGGTACTGACTTGGCAAGTAAGATTTCCTGGGCTAGGACCAGCTTGGGGGAAGATGTAGTAGTGAGAAAAGCTTTGCCTGCTTCTCATTTGTAGATGAGTCCATGTCTACAAGGAAGGATTAGCTTGACCAGCTGGCTTTACAGGCTGGCCATTGACTGAGTTTTGAAAAGTGAATTCATGGTTACAGTCCAGTACCCCACCTCAGGAGGCTTCATTGTAATTATTTAAAAAAAAACACCATGCACATTAGTTAGACATTTCCAGAGTAGATAAGAAATGAGTGTACCACAAAAATGTACTAGGTCAATAAGTGATGGTGACTTGATTACCTTACAGTTAGAGAAGACTTGACTACTATAGCTGGATCACATAAGCTAACATCTTCACTTTATAGATGAGCAAATTGAAACAAAGAGAGATGCTTACATGACCTACCTATGGTTGTATAGAGAGGGGCTGAGGTGGGTTTAGAGCCCTAGTTTCCTGAACAGAGCAGTCTAGTACTCTTTCTAATATGCTGTATTCTGCTTTCTGACTAATGACTTGGGTGAATTAGAACAGCGGAGAGGCAAGAGTGAAACTTAAAATACTGTTTTTAGGATTGCATCCAATATTGACCCAAATTAGAAAGCATTAGTAATAACAATAATAACAGCTAACATTTATATAGCAGTTACTATGTGCCAGGCTGTACAGGTCTCCTGAACCTAAGCATTGACCAAAAACCTTTATATAGACTTAAAGTACACAAAGAAAGTTGATGAATATCTACCTGGATGGTGGTCTCCAGCAGCATGCAACAGGGCTCTGTACTTGTCCCTATTTTGTTCAATATTCTTATCTACCATTTGGATGAGAATATGGAAGATAAGCTCATTTTATCTATTACCTTAGCAATCGAGGGGATCAGGAAAGACTTCATGTAGAAGGTGGGATTTGAGCTGCATCTAGATGGATGAGAGGGACTCTATGAAGTGGAGGCAAGGAGGAAGTGAATTCCAGGTATGGAGAATGGTCAATGCAAAAGCATAGAAACAAGAAATGGAGTGTCCAGGGTGGGGAACAGAAAGAAGTCAAATTTGGTTCAATTGCAAAGTGTGGGAGGTAGAATGATATACAATTAGTCTGAAAAGATGGGTTGGCATAAGGTTGTGAAGGTCTTTAAAAGTCAAACAGGGGAATTTATGTTTTATTCTAGAGGCAACAGGGAGCTATTGTAATTGGTTGAGCAGTAGAGAGACATGGTTCAATTTGCTCTTAACGAAAATAACTTTGGCAGGCATGTGTAAGATGGAGCGCAATGGGGAGAGGCTTGAGGCAGGGAGACATATTAGGTGCAAAAATCTGGGTGAGAGATGGTACAACACTGAAACTTGGATGGTGACTGTATGATTAGAGAGATGTGAAAGATATTGTTGAAGTAGAAATGGCAAGATTTTGTAAATGAGTGCAATGTGGAGTGAGGGATAATGTTGAGGTTATAAACCTGGAAGACTGTAAGATTGGTGATGCTTTCAAAAGAAATAGGTAATGGGGCAGCTAGATGGTGCAGTGGATAGAACACTGGCCCTGGATTCAGAAAGACCTGAGTCCAAATTTGACCTCAGACACTTGATACTTACAAGCTATGTGACCCTGGGCAAGTCACTTCACCCCATTGCCTCACTCCCCCCCCCTCCAAAATGGGTAAGTTTGGAAGAGGAGTGGGAAAAGTAATTAGTTGTTTTGGACTCATTTAGTCTGAGACATCTCTGATACCTCTTGTTTGAAATACTCAGTAGGCAATTGGTGATGTAGAACTGAAAATCAGGGAAGAGAGCCTGGAACTGGTTATATAGATCTGTAAGTCATCAGCTTAGAGATGATACCTAAACACACAGGAATTGATGAAGCCATTGAGAGACTTTAGAGAAAAGAGAGCCTTGTGATGTGAATGGGGAGCCAGCAAAGAAGCCCAAAAAAGAAGGTGTTATACAGGTAGTAGGAGAATGAGGTGAGAAAATGACCATGAAACCCAGAGATGAAAGAGATCCAGAAGAAGAGTAGTCAATTGGTAGTCAATAAAGCTCAATTAATTACATGTAATTCACAGTAAGCTCATGAAAGAGTTTGGACCTCATTGGGAGAGATTTAATTTTTGAAGGGGCAACTGAGCTCCTCATGAAGCAGTTTCAAACATAGACTCCAAAGACGTATTGTAGGAAGATTCTGTCTTAAATACTATAGTTAAAGTTCAGTTTATGATGGACATAATGCATACTTTTGAGCAGCCTTCAGATTCTTTGCCACTGTCATTTCTTGATCCTGAACAGTGTTTTCCATGATAGGCTTGTTTGTTTTTTGCTGTCCTCCTCTGTGCCCACCTTTGCATTGCAATCACTGAATCATGAGTTATACATTGACTTAGTTCAGAGAATTCTGCCAAGTTTTTCCTAGAATTTCTGGACTTCTTGATCGTTTGCAATAGATGTTGTCACAAAAGCTGCAATTATCTTCATTGTGATCTGTTTACACTCAGTGTGAGCACTGCCAAATGAGATGACCAAGCTTCCATGAAATGATGCCTTTTGTAGATTTTGAGTGCATAACAAAAATAACTTTGCCAATTCCTTTATTTACCTCTTTGAATAAGAGGCTGTGAACTGTCCTTTTAACTAAAACTTCTTATATTTTGGGGTTTTATTTATAACAAGAATTCAATGCTGTTGTGTTATAATTCCTGCAATAGTATATTGACTTGTTGGTTGTTGAAAAAAAATCCTAGATTATGAGTAAGGGCAATTTTATTAATATTTGTAGATGCTCTAAAAATGGCATGATTCTTGGCACCCTTTTGGACCACTACCACTTTTGTTGTGGAGATGGACAGAGGTGGTGCAGAACTGAGCATAATTTTATATTTTTTATTTGTTTCATAATGTTGCTGGCCAAAGAAATCATCATGCAATGACTGACCTTTTGGTGGTGAGCCTCTCAGTACTTAATGAGGATGCTTTTTGAGTAGTAAGCACAGTTAATTGTTGGATTTACACTTGACATCTTTCCATTATAGTAAAAAATACCAGGGCTTGTCCTCTGCTGGCAAAGTCTTTGAGAAAAAAGGATCACCTCTAGTCTCAGTGGAAGACACTGGGGACCAAATGAGATGACATATAGAAAGCATTTTGCAAACTTTCATGCCTTATATTCCTGTGAGTCATTATTATTATTTTAAGAAATGAAAATCACAAGAGATCAAGTTGAATGTATCTTTCTAAATAAGAAGTGATGGTTTACCACCATAGCAATCACTTTAGAATCAGTTGTGTGTAGTCAGTTAATTGACTAGAGAAGAAGCAAAAATCAATACTAATTGAGAAGGAACGATAAATAAAAGAAGACAGAATGAAATTATAACAGCTTCAACTCAATCTACTTCAAAAAACTATTGATAGGAAATGGACAAAATTAAATATTTGATTATATAACATTTTCTTAGGAAAATTTAATGGGCACAAAGGAGTCACTTCAGCTAGGAGGTCAAGGGAGTCTTGTTACACCTTTATCACAAAAGAGCACAAAGAGGCTGAGCAGAGAATGAGCTTGGCCTCAGACCCAGGTAAGCTAGATTATCCCAAGAATATTTGTAGCTAAAACTAGAAAAAGGACAATGAACATGTGAAATGTTACATCTGCTGGCATTTTTACAGTGCTCATTCTCCTTGACAGTGATAGCAAAATAACCACTTTTGGACTCTACTGGTTCTGTAACCAATGTCAGTTGGGAAGAAGGGACAATGTGAGACAGAGACAGAGACAGAGACAAAGAGAGAGGGAGAGAGAGAGAGAGAGAGAGAGAGAGAGAGAGAGAGAGAGAGAGAGAGAGAGATTGTGATGTAATAAGAATCAAAACTGCAAGTGACCCAAAGGAAAATGGAAGGAAGGATGGTGGGTGTAAGAAGGCTGTAGCAAATTGCCCACAATGACCTACTTGTGAGAAGTAGTATGAAAGACATTCCTGAGGATATGCATGACATGTAACATTCAATTTGGCATTATTTTTTGATCTTCTATGTAAGAATGGACATTAACCTTCTATAACAAGTTAATGTTCAACTTAGTAATTCAAAGTTAAAAATTAACTGAAACATACATGTGTATAACTATCAATTTAAATGGATATATATGTATATATATAATATATATATACATATATATATATATATACACATATATGTATATATTATTTCTTTTTTAGATGAGATTAAGTGTGAAAATGCATTGTGACATAATGGACAGAGAACTGATCTTCCAGTTAGGAAGACCTAGGTTCAAATTCTGTCTCTGACACGTAACAGTTTTGGGCCCCAAAGTTAGCTCTCTTCTGAGGGCAATTCTCTAAGACTATAAATCGCTAAAACTATATGTTGCTAATCTGTATTGATAGAGGCTGCTTCCTCCCCATGAATTTACAATGCCAATGAAATCAGAAGACTGCTCCCTTTCCTGCAACCCAAAAAGAGCACCTTACAAGAGAGTTGTCTAACAAAACATGTGGCTTATTTTTCTTGATTTTTTTTTCTGTTCTTTGAACTGGAGGTAAGATATAGAGAGCAGTCTTAACTCAGGAAGGAGACAGCAAAGAAGGAAAATTTGAAACATAAAAATCACAGGACGTAAGGGACCTTGAGAAATCACATCATCTCTCCCTCTTTCCAAAGAAAGGACAATATACTTAAATCTGCCTCGTGGAAGAGAATCTGAACATGGTTGTATCTACATGGGGCTAAAGGGTGGAAGTTGCAAGCAAAAGTTCTTTTTGATCTGTTCAGTTACCTTATGTACTCAGGGGCACATTCATATAATCTGCATCTTTATTCTTGTCTAGAAACACAAAACATGGCAACATCTGATTTACCTTGGATTTTTGTCATCTGTGGACACTTAGAAGTTTTGATTTATTTTGAACAACCTTGAGTAGAAGAGTATAGAACCCCTAGCTCGTATTCAGCATTTGATAAGTGTAGATGCAGTGTATGTATGTGTAAGAAACGTGATTAGGGGAGTCACTGATCAACTTTAGTTCCATAATCAAGGTAGTGCTTACAGGGAATGACTTTTTGTTTGGAGGCAACTATTGTAACTGTACAGATTGAGTTTCAGAAACTGGATTCTAAGTCTGATGTTTACTGCCTTGTAACCTTGGGCAAATTACTTAATCATCTTTGGATGTCACTTTCCTTATTTGTAAAATAAAGAGACTGGACTACATGGCCACTGAATGTCATTCCAGATCTAAATCTGTGATCTTATGCCTTCTATTAGTCCTGATGATTGGCTGATTAAAAATCATCTGTCCCTTCCAGTGGCTTATAAAATCAAGGCTGTGAGAATCTTTGAGTTTTCCTCTTCCTTCCTTCTTCCAGAGTGCTAAAGACAGCAGTAGGAGATTTCCTTCTTTCTCAAGGAACAATTGATATCAACTAGGGAGATCATATGGTAGAAGTAGAAATGCATCTGCACAAGGCCTGAAAAGAGAGGATGTGCAAGTGGGCTTTTTACACTTAACAGATGATAGCAGCTGAGGCAATAAAGAGATTCTTGCAGAAGCACATGGCAAAAACAGACATGTGCATGCTCTCTCAGTCCAAAGTGGGAATTCCAATTTGGGAAGATGCCTTGTAAATAACACTGTGTTTAAGAGTTCTTGACTTCAAGAATTCAGGCACTAGGACTTCTAAAGAAATATATTTAAATATTTTTCTTTATTTATTTTTAACATTCATTTGAAATTTTTTGGATTCTAAATTGTCCCTCTCCCTCTTGCCCCTCCCCCACCCATTGAGAAGGCAAGTAATATATCAGTTATACATGTGAAGTCATGCAATACATATTTGCATATTAGCCATCTTGCAAAAAACACAATAATCAAAAGCAAGGCACATAGAATGAACCTGCACTCAGAGTTCATCAGATCTCTCTAAAGGAAGATTTCCTGATGAAGTGTTCCCCTTGGACAAAAGAAGTAGATTGCATATCTAGTTTCTGTTTTACATTTACTTGGAGAGCAAAATCACTGAGTCACGAGCAGAGTGTGTGTCTGAAGCAAGGGATGCTTGTTCAGTAGACTCCAAAGATCATCTCCTTGGGGGAGGGGGGCAGAGGAGTCTAAAACACATGGTGGTACTATGAGTTTGGATAGGACTTTCAATTTCTTCAAGAAGTACTGTGTGCCGGGCACTAGAGATAAAAAGACAAAAACTAAATAGCTCCTGTAGATGCTAACATTCTTCCGGGAGGAAACAGCATTTACACAGACAAGTAAATACAAAGGAATTTCTGGCAGGAGGTGTAGAGGGCTAACCAGTTGCAGGATCAGGACCCATCTCTTGTAGAAGGTGGTAGTTGCTTGAGCTGAAAGGTAAGGGTGGAGTGCATTCCGAGCATGGGGTCACAGCCTGTCCTGACGGCATGGAGATAGAAGATTGAAGGATGACATATGGGGAACAGCAAGGAGCCTAGCTTGGCTGAACCAAAGAATGCAAGAAGGAGACCAATGGGCAAAAAGCCTGGAAATATAATTGGAAACAAGATGGTAAAAGACTTTATCCTGAAGGCAAGAAGAGGGACCCACTACAGACTGTTCAAAGAGGGAATGGCATGGTCAGAGCAGTGCTTTAAGAACATCAGTTTGGTAGCTCTGTGGAGAATGGATGGAAAGGAGAATGGTTAGAGGCAGGGAAACTAATTAGGATGTTACTATTATAGTTCAGGTGAGAGGTGACTTGGACACTAGTTTGTAGGCATAATTGATTAATTGATAAAGAGATTTGAAGGATTGATTGTAATAATGGGTCCTAGGAAAAGGGACTTTCCTCCAATTCCTTTCAACAGTAGTCATAATAATAATAGTTTGCCCTTGAGTGATATTTCAGTTTATAAAAACACTGCCCTCAGGATAACCCTGAAAAATAAGTAACTTAAGCTTTAATTATGCCCATTTCATAGATAAAGAACTCAAGGTCACAGTGTAGGAATCTTAGCTCAGTTTTTTTTTTAATTCCAATTGGGTGCTCCTTCTATTACAATAAATCATTAAGCCAAATAGTAGATAACCAGAAAATAAGGGAGTAGGGGAGGGAGTGTAGCCTCTGGGGAGCCAAAAGAGATGTGAAGGGCCTCAAACTCTTTTGGTGGCCCAATGGATAGAGTGCTGGGCCTGGAGTCAGGAAAACTCTTCCTTATTTCAGATCTGGCCTCAGATACTTCCTAGCTGTGTGACCCTGGGCAAGTCACTTAATCCTGTTTGCCTCATTTTTCTCATCTATAAAATGAACTGGGGAAAGAAATGGCAAACCACTGCCTATCTTTGTCAAGAAAAGCCTAAACAAGGTCATGAAGCATCTGACGTGACTGAAAAATGACTGAAACTGAAAAAAGGCTTTTACTCTGAGTTCATCTTTTTGAGCAGCTTGGCCATTTGGCTCCCAAGTACATAGCAGCATTAAACAGGAAACAAGGCAGGAAGACTGCTAAGGGTAGACATTGTGTACTAAGAAGTGAGACTTGAACTGCAGCGAGAATTACAGGTAGCATCAAAGAGTGGCAGAAAAGCTAGAGAAAGGTTTAACACCTTGGACAAAAGGTCTAAACCTTAACGCAGTCTCCGGCTATTTAATATAGGTTCAAACAGCTCTGAATACCTCTGTAGTTACTTTAACGTAGCATTCCAAGCCACCAGAAGGGTTGGGCTCTTAGGATTAAAAAAAAAAAGTCATCATCTGAAAAAAAAAAATGAAAACACAGGGTGTCCCAAAAGTCTGAGTGCAGTGTTAATCAGGTTAATGCCGAAAGCAGCACTAAGACTTTTGGGACACCCAGTGTAAAATGGATGAGCTTAACCTGCTTTTGAAATAAGTCACCCTAAGAAATGATATAAATAAGTTATTGCTAAGACTGGAGCATCTCTTAAAACCCTCTCAGAATGTCACCCATCAGAGGTATATATATCAATGCTACAAAATATCTGTAGATATTTTGATTGTAAACTCATTGAGGGTAGAGATTACCTATTTTCTCTTTTTGTATCCCCAGTGCTTAGCACAGTGCCTGGCATATAGTATGTATTTAATAAATGTTTATTCATCGATTTCGTTGGCATAGGTCCTCCCTTCACATATATAGATGGGATATTCTCTACATCTTAGTAAGATGGCCCTCCTGAGTTGCTAGTCATCTTTTTGGTATAACAAAGGTAAAATAAGCTTTAATCTATTCAAATGAAGGGCAACATGTCTCAGAGGGATTTCACCAGAATGTCAGATAGTCAACAAGCATTTATTCAGTATGCTAAGTACTTGCTTCCTCAAGGAGCCCACATTATAATGGAGGAGAATGTCAGGATGTTTCCCCAGTAGTACCCCCCAAAATTCAGTTCTCTTCTGGGTCCTGGGGTGTTTTAGTATTTGTTCATGGGCTCCTGCAAGTCTTTTGCAATTTCTGTATTACTATGGGGTCAGATAAAGGCTATCTGGAGTCTGATGTGCATTTGGTACACTGAGTGTCTGTGGAAACTGGGGAAACCCAGATAAGACTCATCCCATGAATATACCTGGTGGTTTTCCTAGAATACTCCAGGTAAGCCAAAGAGAGATGCTGGCACTTTTGGGGCTAATTTCTCAAAATTAGATCTGTCCATATGAGTTTGGTTTCCATATTGATACAGATATAAGAACATGGGCCACAGTTTATATGTGAATCATTGTAACATGGAATTAATGAAGTTTGAGTAAAGTTAGGGATTCCAGAAAGCATTGCAAACAATTTCCTTCATGTGCCACTTCTATTGCTAGGGGGAAGAGGTCTTAAGGGGCGTGTGGTTCAGGGCAGTCCCCTCGTCATGGCCCTGGTGTCTGGGAAAAGTGGGGAGGTCCTACTTTGGAGCATGATTCTAGTGTTAGGCTCTGTGTTCTAGTTCTCTAAACCATGGCTTGGGAAGTAGGTGCTAAGACCATTAGGCCCAGCCCTGGTCAATGGCTGATAACTTCTAAAGGAGAAGACTGGAAGGGCTGGGAGGTGAAGCACTGTAACACAAAACACAAAAGTCAGAACCTAGCAGAAAGAAAATAAAACAAGCCATCTTCATTGAAGGGAAATACAACATTGGCGGGGCGGGGCTGTCCTGGAGGATGGAGGTAGGTCAGGTCCACTGGGATGCCTGGTAGAAAGAGACCTCTGAAACAGTAAAGCCTGGTGGATTTGGATGTTTCTTTTCTGGGTCATGTAGGACCAGATATTGGAGAAGGGTGTGGGGATGGTGCTGATTCATGCTGGGGGGGGGCACACCTGTGGGATTAGCTGCTAGTTGTTAATCAGACCCTCCCCCTCCTCCACAGGGGACAGAAGGGCATTTGGCTGCTTCTGTACTCCTTACTTTGGTCAGGTGATTCAGGAGATTTATGCTTCCCTGTCTTTGTTTAGCATTCTGGGAGACTATTGAGGTAGTTACACAAATGTAAGTAACTTAGATTGAATATTTTAAGCAACTTATGGAATTTTGTTCAATAATACAGTCATCATGAAAAAAGTCCTTTCACTTTATATCAATGAGTATATTCCTACATAGGATCATTTTTGTTGTTGCTATCCAGTCATTTTAGTCATGTCTGACTGTCCATGACCCCATTTGAGGGTTTCTTGGCAAAGATACTGGAGTGGCTTCTTGTTTCCTTCTCCAGTTCATTTTACAGATGAAGAAACTGAGGCAAACAGGGTGAAGTGACTTGCCCAGGGTCACACAGCTAGTAAGTGTTTGAGGTCAGATTTGAGCTCAGGTCCTCCTGACTCCAGGGTTAGCAGTATATTTAACGGGCCACCCAGCTCTTACATATGCAGATCATAGGGTCCTAGATTTAGAGGCCATCTAATTGTTCAATCTCGTTTTACAGAAGAAAAAGCTAAAACCTAGAAAGTAGAAAGGTTAAATAAGTTGCCCAAAGCCGGGCAGGCAATAGACAGGGCCATATTCAAACCCAGGACCTCACAAATCAAGATGCTGAGCATATGGATAAGGACACAATATCAGTATTTGAATTTAATGGCTTGGGATATTTCTGGAACCAGAAGACCTAACTTGAATTCTGACTTTACCTTTCTTTAACCATGAGTAAGTTAAATTTATCTTTCTTAATCTGTTTCTTTATCTCAAAAAAAGTAGTATTGAACTATAGGGTGGCTAATCCATCATGATCGCATGATCTTACAAATTGTAGGCTATAATTATTATTAAATGTAGTCCATATAGCCATGTTTCTGGCATTACACACACATTTTTAAAAGATTGGGTATTTGCAGAAAAAAAAATCTTTCTAGCTAAGGGACATGCATTCAAGTCTTCCCTGTCTGTATAGATGAGACCAATCAATAATGTCCACTCTATGTGAAAATCAATAAGGAGAGCTGTAGGGTTGGAAACTGGAGGAAGGAGGAATTCCTGTGTCTGAACAACAGTGGAGTTTCCAGTCCATTTTTAATCTCTTTGAAGCTCTGGTCTTTCTCTGTATACTTTATTGTGTGATTCTTGTTCAACATTGCTGAAACTCTGCGATTTCATGGTGTGGGTCCTTCCTCCACTGACAAGGAGCATGATTCCTCCATGTCCTCATAGACAAACTTCATACATTGCCGTGGCCAAAAAATTCACCGCCTGTGGCCCACTCTCACGGTGATCAACTTCTCTGTACTTATCTGTGTTGGTCCTCTGGTGATGGCTACGCAGTCCGCCCTTGGGCTCATACCTAAAACTTTCACACTGGGCAGTTACTAGGCCTATTACTTTCTATCTGCTGATGTGGCTTCAGAGGACTCCCAAACACTTCCATGTCACAACGAGACATCAGAACAGAACCTGAGTGAAGGATTTTGTGGTGATGGACAAACTTGAGCCACTGCTCCCATTTTCTTGATCTTGAAGTATCTGCTGCCATTGGCATGGAGCATAATGGGATCTGGGCAGCAAGGCTGTCTAGATGAAGAAAAGTTAGAGAGAAGTGGAGGGTAGGACTAGTGTCATGTGGCTGGTCCTAAAATTAGGAAAAATGAAGAGTCTCTATTAAGATTGCTCTTGCCTTGGTATAGAAGTCCCAAAGTTTGACCCCAGGTCTTGTCTTTTCCTTCAGACTCTGTTCTTGATCCCGACACTGACTCTATTTCAAATCTTGATAATTATTTTCCTCCTCTGGTTCTTCAGCTTCATATTGTCTCTGGAATCACCATCATCATCATCATCATAGCAATCATTTACATAGAGCTTTAAGTTTGCTGAATGCTTTACATATGTTAGCTCATTTGATCTTCGTAACAACCTTGTAAGGTGGATGCTATTATTACCCTATTTTATAGTTGAAGAAACTAAGGCAGACAGAGGTCAAGTGACCTGCCCAGGGTCATATGGCTAGTACATGTCTGAGGAATTGCAGCTGTCTATCCACTGTGGTGCTCACCTGCCAGTGAATCGAAGGTTTTGGTATTCATGTGTAAAGGTATTTAGACTACACAATACCCTACCTATGAAGAAAAGGGGGTACCCCAAGGAGGTGTCTCATGTAGACTTAGTTGATGCTGCCCTTTATAGAAAGCTTCCCTTACACTCATGCACAAGGCCTCACCTCCTACTTAAGTCCTGATTTCCTTTCAACTCAGTTTAGGTTTTAAAAAATAGAAAACCATTTGCATATATTATTTCATGGGTCAACCACATGTATTTCACCACTCCCCCCTTTATAGATTGTAGATTTAAAGCCAGAAAGGATATTAGAGGCCACTGAATCCAACTGCCTCATTTTACAGATGAAAAAAGTGGGACACACAGAGGTTTAAGTGCTTTGTCTGGGGTCAGAAGTCTAAACTTCAGGAAAATATCTAAATATAACTCATGCCTCATTTCTCATGAACATTTTCATCTTCTTTCCAGATTCACAAGACCCAAAAAGGAAACACACTCATACTAACATTTAATAATATTTGATGTAAGAAAAGAAAGATAGTAAAATACAGAATTGAGACTGCTCAAACAATTGCTTGTAGCATTGATAGAGTCAGCTGTCTCCTAGACAGCTTTTCTTTTTGGTCTCATTAATAGCATGTACAACTTCACTTCCCACACTGGGCAATCAGAATCTCAAGGGAAAGAGGTATGGAATCATCACACCAACATCCACACCATTCTCTGAGACCTGGGATCAATGAACTCAAGACTCATGCATGCTTTCTTATTTAAGCAACAACTGATCCTGGTTTATGCCAGATGATCCCTAAGCTGCTGTCTCTACTCTCTTCTGGGTGAGTTCTGGCAAATCTCTGTCCGATATCATAACCAGCCATAGTCTGTATCCTAAATGCTCTAGAGAGATAGGGATGCTGCTTTAGTTAGACAATGATCTCTCATAATGGTGAAGAGACATGGTTATCTCTTAGGAGCCTTGTATGGCTCTTTTTATAAGCAGTTTAGTATGTCTTTTAAAGTACCTTGTTCATTGTGACGATTCATTATATTTTATTGCATTTTATTTACTTGTAGGTTTGGGCACTCCACTCTCTGATTCTCCTTTCCAGCATGTGTAGTTCTAGGAGGAAACCAGAGAATTCAGAGGAAATGGCCACCCTTGTAAACACGGGTTAAACCAATAACCAATTCCTGTTTATCATATAATGCTAGGCCCTTTTTGTACAGGAAGGGCCTTTCTTCCTCTCCATCTGGGGAGCATTTCATCCTGCATCTGGCAGGCTTTGAAAAGGTGGAAGCTATGGCCTGAAGTTAAGGAAACTTGTAGCTGCCTAGATCTGTGAATTAATCCCCAAGCTATAAGAGAGCATTAGGATGTTATCCTCATGCTGGTAATCAGTGAAGCAAGTGTGAATATGCAAGTTCACTGGCAGATGTGACAAAACGTAGAGCAGGGGTTGAGGGTGTAGAGAAGGAAGGGGATAATGTTTCATTTGAAGAACTGTGGAGGCAGAAAGCATGATTAATTAATGCTATGTGTCAAAGCTTAGTGAGGCAGTATGGGGGTGATTTGTTGGGGTATAGATCCTTAGGGGAAGGGTCATATTTTCTCCTGGGGAGCCTTGATTGTGGAAGCAAGCAGAGAATGGGTAGACACCATGGATAAGGGGAGGTGGCTATTCTTTTCCAGTGCTTTCATTTGAGACCATGTATTGCTCTGGGTTCTCATATTCCCTCACAAAGTAATATCAGCATTTGGGGACAGTGATGACAGAGCCTTCCTTGACAGATGTCATATTTGAATAACATAATTCTGATTCCTCAGTTTCTGAATGGAAAAAACAGAGTTTCTGATTGGACAGAGAAAGGTTGGATTGGGGACAAAAGAATACGAACTAGGTGAATTATTAAGCTTGTATGTGAGTCCATGTTAGCAATGCAAAACCCTCTTAGCTATTGCAAATCTCTGATCTTTTCAAGATGTGAACCAAGAGGAAACAGTACATAAGAAATCCCTCTTTTTTTCTTTTTTTGAAGCAGTTGGGGTTAAGTGACTTGCCCAGAGTCACACAGCTAGTAAGTGTTATGTGTCTGAGGCTGGATTTGAACTTAGGTCCTCTGGGGCTGGTGCTCTATCCACTGCGCCACCTAGCTGCCCCCAAATCCCTCTTCTTGGCAAGCTTAGAAGGCAAATGTTTTTATCAAATTCACTGACTGGTATTTCCACTATCCCATTGAGTTGTACCATTTTACCCTTCCCAGCTTCACATTAGTTCTCAAACATCCTCCAAAGGAGAAGAGGTTCAGACTCAGCTCCAGACATCCTATTGTCCATTGTCCCATCTTTTCCAGCTGTGCCTTTTTTCTATCTATCCATCCATCTATCATCTCTTCCTTTCTTTTTTCTTCCTTCTTTCCTTCCCCTATTCCTTCCTTCCTTCCTTTCTTGCTTCTTTCCTTGCTTTTTTTAAGCTTCTAGTATTGAAGGCAAGTCAGGCAGTAGGTTTAATTGCTATTTAAACACAGGTTTTTGCCCTAGTCCTGGCTAGCCTATTGCAAGTGTAAGATCACAAGTGAACCAAGCAGAGAACGTGGATGAATCCATGCTATCACAACTTCTGAAAACAGAACTCAAAGTACAACAATGGGTCACCTTTCCATATTAATGGCAGTATATTTGTAATTCCAGAAATGTCCAATTTCACCATCTGCAGAAGTCTTCCTAGAAAAACAATGCCTGCCTAGAACAGCTGAACTAGAAGAAAGACAGGGAATAGCAGTGCAGTAGCCCAGCAAACGGGTCTCCAGTGAACTCAGCAAAAATAAGGGTAGCAGCACTACAAAGGACCTCAGGCGGATAAGCACCCTACAGCATTCATCTGAAAGGAGCTGAAGAAAGCAACCTAGAGTCTTCCTAAAGTCCCAGCCTTGCTGATTCCAACCCAATACCAGGTAAGCTGTCAGAATCCTACAGCTTCCAACTGTCAACCAGGAGGAGATCCTGAACCCCAGGTGGTAGAGCAGGCAAACACCAACACCTGGACCTCCAAGTGCCTCAGTGAGGGCTGGGGGGAACCAGTAGAAACCAGCTCAGAAAACCACCAGGTACCTTGGCACTCTACCGCAAAGGAATCTCCCAGTGCATTACCAGAAACAAGGGAGGCAGCATTGCAAGGGGGCCCCAGGCAGATAAACACCCTGCAGCACCCATCTAAAAGGAGCTGAAGAAAGCTGAAGGAAAGGAAAAGCAGGCAACCTAGAATTGCTGAAAGTTCCAGCCTTGCTGATTCCAGCCCAACACAAGGTAAACTGCCCAAACCCTACAGCCTCCAATTGCCAACATAAGACGCCCCAGCACACAAAGCCAGTGACCAAGACTTAGGCTCCCAACACAAGAAGCTTGGGTCAGTGCCCTCTGTTCCCCAGAAGGAGAGCTCAATCTCTTTAAAGGCCGGGGAATAAAGAAACCATGAGAGTAAAAAGAAACTTACCATAGATTCATATTATAAGAAGAGTGAAGATCAAGACAGAAATTCTGAAGAGGACAACATTGTCAACAAACCCACATCTGCAACATCAAAAGGAAATATGCATTGGACTGAAGCCCCAAAAGCCTTCTTAGAAGAGCTCAAGGAGATTTTAAAAGTCTAATGAGAGAGGTAGAAGAGTCCTTAAAAAAGTACACTTGGCCAATTGGAAAAAAAATACACTGAAGAAAATAAGTCCCTAAAAAACACAATTGTCAAACTGGAAAAAAATACACTGAAGAAAACAAATCTCTTAAAAATACAATTGGCCAATTGAAGAAGGAAGTACAAAAACTAACAGAAGAAAACAATCTGTTAAAAACTAGAATTGGACAAATGGAAACAAATGACTCTATGAGAGAGCAAGAATCAGTCAAACAGAAACAAAAAAAAAGATGAAAAATATAAAAAATATAAATCCTCATCGGTAAAACAACCAACCTGGAAAATTGATCCAGGAGAGACAATTTAAAAATCATTGGACTACCTGAAAATCATGATGAAAAATGGAGCCTGGACAGTATCTTTCAGGAAATCACAAAGGAAAACTGCCCTGAAGTCCTAGAACCAGAAGGTAAAATAACCATAGAAAGAATACACTGCTCACCACCTGAAAGAGATCTCAAATTGACAACACCAAGGAATATAATAGCAAAATTCCAAAATTACCAGATGAAAGAGAAGGTGCTGCAAGTAGTCAGAAAGAAACAATTTAAATATCATGGAACCACAGTCAGAATTACACAGGACCTTGCAGCTTCTATATTTAAAGACTGCAGGGCATGGAACATGATATTCTGTAAGGTAAAGGAGCTTGGATTGCAGCCAAGGATCAACTACCCTGCAAAAATGAGCATGATTTTTTGAGGGAGGAGATGGATATTCAACGAAATAGGGGACTTTCAAACCTTCCTGACAAAAAAACCAGAGCTCAACAAAAAATTTGATCTTCAAGTACAAGATTCAAGAAAGACATAAAAAGATAAATGGGACAGAAAGATACAAAATGTTGTTAACAAGGGCAGACTGTTTACATCCCTGTAAGGGAAGATGACACTTGCAACTCTTGAGAATCGTATTGTTATTACACCATGTTAAAGGAGTATACATAAAGGGGGTGGATATTAGTTGACTTTGATGTAATGATGAAAAGAAAATCTGATCAAGTGGGTTAAATGGATCTAAATAAGCGGATTAGTCTGATCTTAGAAAATGTACTGAGAAAGGAGGAGGCAGACAAGGGTAAATTACAATACAGGAAAAGACAGAAAATCCTATTACAGCAGAGAAGAAAGAAGGGGAGGGGTGAGCATTGTTTGAACCTTACTCTCATCAGATTTGGCTCAAGAAGGGAATAACATAATCAGTTAGGTATAGAAATCTAACTTGCCCTATAGACAGTAGGAGGGAAAAGGGGAAAGAAAAAAGGGAGGGGGCATAGAAAGAAGGGAAGAAGCAGTAAGGGCAAACGGGAAGAAAAGGGAAAGGGATAATAGAAGTGAGGAGAGACTGAAGGAGGCTATGGTCAAAAGCAAAACACTAGTGAGGGGGAGAAAGGAGAAAGGAAGAAAAGCATAAACAGGGGAAAAAGGATGGAGAAAAAGACACAGATAGTAATCATAACTGTGAAAGTTGAATCACTATCTTTTTTTTTCTTTGCTGAGTTTTGTTTCCTCTTTCTGATGGTTCCTCCTATTGCTTTTAATTTTTACTTACAACTTCACTAATGTGAAAATATATTTAATAGGAATGTAAGTATATAGCCTATATCAGATTGTGTGCTGTCTTGGGGAGGGTGGTGGGGAGGAAGGGGGAGAAAAATTTTAAATTCAAAAGCATATGGAAGTGATTGTTGATAAATCAAAATAAATTAATAAAATAAATTTTAAAAAAAGAAAAAAAAATGCCTGAAAAGCAGAGAACTCAGATATTAAATTGTAAATAACTTCCCCCATCCTCTATGTGTGTTTTGAGGGGTATACGAGAGAAGGGAGAGGTTTTATAGAGAAGACAGTGAAGTCAATGGAAATATTGCTCAGTAACCCAAGAAAGAAAGGTGGGCTAAGTACCCACGGAAATGACATGTAACACTTTTTAATAATACCCATCTTCTTCAAAATGCCATGTTACGCAGCCTTCCATTTAATCTTCAGGAAAGCTATCAAACCAACTTGACCTAAAAATACTGTAAAGTGACATGTCATGTAATGCTTCAGTTTGGTGCACAAGGACAAGAGTGTATAGCCCTACCCTAGCCAGTGTACAGAGAAGAGCGGGCAAACTGATATTCAGCTAGAGGAGTCAGGATAACAGAAACAAACATTCAACATTTACTTTCAAAATAAACAGGCACCCCACTCTCAAAACACAAGTCAGTCAAACCTCCCTTCAGAGAAAAGAAATTGAAGACTGACTTTACTGAACAGACATCAGAGTTTTAATACAGTTGAATAACATTGAGAACAAGCCTCCTCCCTGGTCTCCCTGTCAGACTTAATGGAAATTGCCAGGAAGAAACTCTGAAGGACACCAAATGTCAATTGCTTCATCCCATATCTTTCTGAGGCTCTGAGGGCATTGCAGTAGACAACAACACATCTCTAACAGTGTTAATCTTTGAATGACAGTGGGGATATCTGAATTCTGAGTGCTCACTAGTATCTAAATGGAATGCCAGGGGACCACAGAGAGGGAATAGGGACATGTTCATGAAATTCTACTAAGATAAGTCAGGGGGCACCTCTTAAAACTTGAAAGAGGTAAATTTAAGACACATAAAGGAAGCACAACTTTATATAAGCTGCAACTTATGAAACTTGTTGTGCCAAGAGCTGGTATGGGCTGAAAATGCTGTTAAAGTTCAACCAGAGTTTAAATAAATTCATTGATGATTGATCCACAATAATATCTTATATTTCTGTAGCATCTCATGGTTACAAAGTGCTTTCTCTCACTTGATCTATGCAATAGTCTTAGAGATTAGTGGGGCAGATACTACAATCTCCATTTTACAGATGAGGAAACTGAGTCTCAGAGAAGATAAGTAAAAGTCACACATCTAGAATCAGAATTTGAGATTGAACCCAAGTGTTTGGGAAACCCAAGTGGCATTCTTTCCACTCAGTTTAGGGAGGTATTTAATTGGTTTTGTTTAACCTGGTGAGATTACTCTCTTTGAGAAAACCTTTCCCTTCAGACATAATATTTCTCAGTGTCACAGCCAGATATGGCCAGTTCACATCTGTAGGGATAACAGGTCTAACCTAGTGTTAGAATTCTTGGGGCTGTTATTAACCTGTTTGAATATTTACAAAAATATGGGGTTTATTTTCTCAATGACCTGGCTTCTTGCTTTGTTTGCTTGTTTGTTTTTGCTGATTTTGGTAACATCTGAAAGGAAAAGTATACCATAAAAAAGACAATATTCTATTCCTGAGTTGGAAGAGAGAGAAGAGGGCATGGGGATACTCTTCTAGTTTTTATTATTTTATTCCGGAGCCATCTAATTACCTTGAACCAGATTGTCTGGCTTAGAAAGACAAGCACTGTGGATAGAACATATTTTTTCCTTATTTCTCCCCCTGCAGTGACACTCAAATCATCAGGCTTCCCTTCCTCTTTCATTCCAAGCACTATCTATGTAGACTAATACTAGACAATATAGCCCACGTTTCCTTCATTTAGTTCCTTTTCCCCTAAAGTGTTCAGCATACTCTTTTCTCATTTATCTCTATTGTTGCATTCAGGGATGCCAGGATGAGCCTTCACAGTCTGGCAGGAAATCAGGCCATTTTATAGCCATTTGGCCTTGGTGTTCCCTCTCCCAGCCAGAATTCTGTTAGACTTGAAAGAAGAGTTGCCTGACAATCAATTAATGAACATTTATTAAGAACCTGTTAGGTACTGGGTATGATGCTAAGCTCTGGGAATACAAAGAAAGAAGTTTAATAATCTCTCCCTCTGTGGAACTTGCATTCTGTGTGGGGAGACAACATGTACTTATACAGGTCTATACAAAATAAAAAAGAGATACAAGGTGATTTTGGGAGGAGGATGGGGAGGAGCAGCAGGTGGGATCAGGAAAGTCCTCACGTAGCTGGTGGTACTTGAACTGAGTCTTGAAGGGGACTAGGGATACCAGAAGTTGGGACCATTCTACCCTTCTAAACAATAGTTATACTGTACTCAGGGCAATTCTCAGCTCCAGTAGCTCTTCCATTCACTTGTGTGGCCTCAGGTAAATCCACTAACCTATCTGGGCTTTTGTCTCCATATTTTAAAAAAAAAGGAGAGCATTGGATTAGAAGATCTCTAGGGTGCTTTCCAACTCTAGGTTTCATTATTCCCCAGTACTATTCTGTTTCTATGTCTTGATCACCCTGGATAAATGGGCTGATCCACCTGTGATTGAATGTATTGAATCTGCAGGTGTTTGGGTTCCAGGCAGGATTGATTTAATCTAAGCATTAAATTTAAATCTTGAGTATTAAAGTCAAATTTTGCAAAGGAACCCACTCCCTTTTCCCTCTCATCCCCCCCCCCAGCCTATTACTCTCATGGACAATCTCCTCATACTCTGCTCAGTAACCAGACTCATTTCCACCAGTTCCCCCCACCCTCACTGAGGCACTTGGAGGTCCAGGTGTTGGTGTTTGCCTGCTCTACCACCTGGGCTTCAGGATCTCCTCCTGGTTGACAGTTGATGTAACTAAACCTATATGGTGGGTGAGGGTAGGGAAAAACCAAATGACCATATCTAAAGGGCATTTTAATGTTTCATGTAGAGCAACCCCTGCCACCATTTTAGTCCCAGGTTTCAATGGGACCATTACAGGTCACAGCCAGACATAATATGTAATCAGCACCAGTCAGTCAATAAACAATAATAATCCTCATTGTATTTCCTATTGCCCAGAACCAGGAGACTGGAAAGGAAAGGAGGGATAAAAGGATAGATAGGAAGATCTGTCCCCACCCCCATAATACTCATAGTGTTCTCATTGTATTTCCAACTGTCCAGGACCAGGGCTATACAATAAAAGAAAGCAATAAAAGGACTGAAAGTAAGTTCTGTCTCCCCTCCTTTCCATGCTGATTTTTCACCTGTGTCCTTAGAGAAACTTCCAGTGAATAAGTGAGCTGAGACTGAATAGCCCTTGGAGGTTCACCAATCATTGGTCTTTGTGCAGGAGGCCATTCATTCTCTGAAGGAAAAATGATTGAGGAGAAGAAAGCAAGAACCAGGTTAAGTGAATTAATGACCATCATCTGTCATTTCTATCACGCATACAAATGTACTTGATACTTCAGCAGAAATATGTATAGGAAATATGTTCTTGCCATTAGAGCTTTACAACCTAGTAAACAATTAGTTGAGAAAGATGAGAGAAAGGAAGACATAAGAAGACTCTGGATTAATATGGCCTCTTTGCCCAAAACAGCTCTAAGATCTTTGCATAAATTATATAATAGGATGACAAAAATAATGATAATCACAGCAACAAGCTCTTCAGTCTCAAACAATTTGCTTTTTTTCAACCAAACAGCAATAATCACAGCACTTTACATTTGAAATGTGCTTTTTACTTTTTCTGTCAGTGGCCTTACATGCATTACCTCATTTTTTTTTACCCTCTCAGAAGCCTGTGAGGTCAGCAGGGAAGGCATTATGATTCCCATTTGACAGAGATGGAAAATGAGACCCAGGGACTTCAATTCCCCTACCTCTTTCACTCATTCATTCAGTACATATTGATTGTCAGTTTTCAGAGCTGGGAAAGAATTTAAAAAGGCCAAGGTCTCCCACTTCATCCAGGGCCTCTAGTCCTCCTGATCTATATTTTGCCACTGGACCCAGATGGCTCTGGAGAAAGTGAGGCTGGTGACTTTGCATGGCCTTCCCTCACTTAAATCCAATTCACTTGCAAGTCCTGGCAACACCTTCCTGATGTCATGGTCCTCTTGGAGAATGAATGATAAACAACAACCTGTGAGTAGCATGAGCTGCCCCACTGGGACCCAACTGGCCAATTCCAGTTGAGCAACACAGCTCCTTCTTCCTTCCTTCCTTCCTTCCTTCCTTCCTTCCTTCTCCTTCCTTCCTTCCTTCCTTCCATCCTTCCTTCCTTCCTTCCTTCCTTCCTTTCTTCTTCCCTCCTTCTTTTCTTCCTTTTTCCTTTCCTCTCCTCTCTTCTCCTCTCCTTTCCTCTCTTCCTTCCTCTTCCTTTGTCCACATAGGGAATCATACCCTTACTTGGGTATTCTACCCAAAGGAATGTAAATTTTGATTGCTGAAACTTGAAATATCTTGAAATAAAAAACTTCAGATATCTTGAGTTTATGGGCTAGATTTCTTTCTTTCTTTTCATTCTTTTTGGTGAGGCAATTGGGGTTAAGTGACTTGCCCAGGGTCACACAGCTAGTAAGTGCTTTTTCAATGAGGGGGGAACTCAAAATTTTGGAAAATGAATGTTAAAAATGGCTTTTACATATACTTGGTGAAAGAATAAAATACTAAATAAATTTTTTTGTGGGGGGGCTAGGCAATGGGGTTTAAATGACATGCCCAGGGTCACACAACTAGTAAGTGTCAAATGTCTGAGGCCAGATTTGAAATCAGGTCCTCCTGGCTCCAGGGCTGGTGCTCTATCCACTGTATCACCTAGCTGCCCCCTAAATAATTTTTTTTAAGAAAAAGAATAAATATCACATCCACTTAAAATCAGTTTTAGGGAAAAAACAAATATTTGAACCATCTTTTCACTGTCTTCAGTACTGGTATACCCTTATCAAACAAGCTCTTTTTTTTTGTGAAAGTCACAGTTCGGTGTTGGACAGTAGGGAATACAAGTCAAATTCTAGCTGCAAAAAAGTTGTAGTGGTTCAAGTTTTCCCCTTGGCACTGTTTCTGTCTCAGGCTGTTGATAACTTTGAGGAAAAAGTAATAATAGTTAACCATAATACAGTACTTTAAGATTTAAAAAATACTTTCTTCACAACCCTGTGAGGTAGAGCAAAGATTACTAATCCAATGTTACAGATGAGGAAACTGAGACCTTCAAATTATTTGCCCATGGTCAGAGAGCTAGTGAGTACCTAGGCCAGGGTTAAAGTCATGTCTCTTGGCTCAAACTCCAGTATATTTTCCAAATGTACTTGTTGACTCTGTAGAGCTCATGTAGAATGTCTGTGATGTCCTAAATGCCTGAAAGTAGACCATGATCAGGTCCTATGCTGTTCTGATGCCTGGGGACAGAGTGTAATCTCAAAAAGGAAATAAATAGTGGCAATGGATCCTCCCAAAGATATGGCCTGAGAGCTGCATTCTGTGACCTTCCACAACGGTGGAAGCTTCTCCAGTGTTGGGCATTTTTGTAACACCAGGTCTTCAGACTCCTAGATCAGTGTTCTTTTCAGCACCACCATTTGAAAAGGGTACAGTATTATGGCCTACAAGTCACATGTTTATCAGTGGAAACAAACGGAATATGTAGCTAGCTGTAAATGAAATTTTAGTCTCTTTTTCTCAGAATCTGAGTCTGGTTCGGAGAGAAGAGCTCAGAAGCCCAGTGGGAGCTGCAAAGATAGTCAGAGATATGAAGTAATGAGAGGCCTTTGGAATGTGGAGTAGGAAAGGAAACGGAAAGGTAGAGGGGTGGCTATTTTCTCCTTTCCCCATGCTTCTTTTGATGCCAATAGTGCCTCTAAACATCTGGCATCAGCTCAGTAGGATATACCAGTTAGCATGTGATTTATTTCTGCTCAGATTTTATGCATGTCAGACCAGGGCTAGAGTAATCCTTGGCTGCCTTTTTCTTTTTACATTTAATGTGCTCCCAGAGACACTCAGGTGGATTGAAGTCTGAGAGTGGTGAAAGCATAATTGTTCAACTTCCTTGTACCTGCCAAGTTTAGCTATGTGGTGTTTTTAAGTGAAGGTATATTAAAGGGAATGGAGGAGAGAAAAGAAAGGAAAAAGAAATATTTAGTGTATCCAACTGTAGTATCTGCTTGATCATGTCTGTTTTAGTTCTAAAATGTAGATTTTTTCCTAAATTAAAAAGGTTCACCACTAGTTTTAGGGCCAAAAATCATTTGCACATCTGTAATATGTGGTACATTAGTGGCCAAAACATGATGATAAATGATACTTTGATGGTTCTGTCTTTCTAATAATACCGATCCTACCCAACCTATCCACAATCATAATAATCTCTTAAATTTGCGTGGCATTTTTTAGTTTTCAAAGTGCTTCCCCATCTAGGATCTCCATATGTTCCTCACAAATCCCTGTAGAGCATGGAGATTGCTCAGTTCTCGCTCTTGTGTGGCTGCCTCCCCAAGGCAGTTCCAGAACTGAGTGTGTTAGTTAAATGATTAGGAGAGAAACAGGAATGTAGCAGGACACTGCTATGATGAACATTTGAAAGCTCATCAAAGTGAAGGAGCTGTCAAAGAGAGATGGCTTTGAGTGAACCCTTCTGAAAGCAGAGCCTGGGGATAGCTTAATACTTGCCACTTAGAAAGCAATTTTCTTCACAGTGCCCCCAAAGGGTCTCTAATGAAGTTTCCTATAATTTTGGGAGAAGAATTACTAGGGAATTTACTAGTCAAGAGTATTAAGGTCCATGGAAATTATTTACTTTCCCAATGAAAGCTAATAAGCCAATACATTTCTTCCCTCTTCTCTCTCTTTTTCTCTCTCTCTCCCTCCCTCCACTCCTCACTTCCTTTCCTTCCTTCCCCAACCAATTTTTAAGTGCCTACTTAAAAGAGCTCCCATGGTAGTTTCTGGAGAAGATACAAAATTTAGATGAAACACAGTTTCTGATCTTTTAGATCTCAATAATCCAGTAGAGAGAAGACACACTTAGGTCACCTTATTCCCAAAGCAGGGTTCCATTCATTAAAGTGAACATACTGCTCTTAGCCTTCCATATTTTTGCAATTAGCAGGTGTATTTGAGTGTCTCCCATCTAAAAGAGTGACAAGCACTACGGTATAGCAGATCTTTGTAAGAAATGAAAAAGAAAGTCAGGAGTACATAAGTATACCCATTCTCTAGAAGTGAATGAAAACTTCCAATCACCTAATTGGTGTTGAAGAGTTGGGCCTGGACATAGACACTGATTGGAAAGAAAAGAGGAGAAAGGCATTTCATTATGAATCAATGAATGGAAAAATAATTTATTAAGCTCTTTACTCCAATAAGTGTTGGAGAAAAGAGAAAAACAGGACATTCTATGCTTTTTAAGAAACTCACATTCTAGTAGACAACACATATAGGAGGTTTTATGTAGATGTAAGTGAGATGAAAAGGACCAATGGACCTTAAGGGGCAAGAGCATGAAAGATGATAACATATGTTCTTTAGGCAAGACTCACACGTGTGGAACAGAGATCAGTATAAGAAGATAGCACATAGCCACACACATTCTATAAATATATGTATGAAGAACATCAATTTATGATTATTTTCTCCCTCTGGTACTTGAATCCAAAAATCGATTGAAAGTCACTATCACTGAACTTTCATTTTTAATTCAGTTAAAAAAATATATTGAGTAGTTACTCCATCCCTAGCAATGTTAGGTAGAAATTGAGGGCATACAAAAGAAACACATGGTGATGGTCATGTCACAGCCATTGTCCAATATACGTACTCAAAAAAGAATGATAGTAACATAAGGTGTTAGGTAAGAAAAGGGACAATTGCATAATAACATCACCAGAGTGATATCTTGACTTGTACATCTCTGTGATGGCAAACTGGGCCGTCCTTTGTCTCAGTTCTTACCTAGCCCTTAGTCATTGAATGGGTGTGGGCCCAGACAACCTGGGACTTGTGAAGAATCTTAATTTAGAAAGAGCTGTCACCCACTGTGTCCCGGGCCATCTCCCATCTTGACCATTGTCTTGCCAGTAGACTTCAATGAAGGAGAGAGCAAAGCTGATGACTTTCTGAAGGTCTGACTCATCCAAATCCAATTCATGTACAAGTCAAGATATCACTCTAGTGATGTTATTATGCCTCTTCCAGAATGAAGGATGACCAACAAGATTCAAGTTTATTATATTTCCATTAACTTCAGGCTCAATAGGAATAATTTTTTTTTTGGCCATTCTAGTTGGAAAACATTTAGAGGAGGTATAAGTTCCGTGGGGGGGAAAACAAAAAATTTTTCTTTTAAAAAAAATGACCTGTCCCTACCACAAGCCTCCTACCTCTGCTGAACAAACATATAGTTCTGGTAAGTAACCCTCCCCCATCCCTCGCCAATACATAGTTTCATAGTCCTTCCTGCAAAACAAATTTCCACATTGGCCATTTCTGAAAACGTACATTTATTTTTGTTTTGTAAGATCATCACCTCCTTTTCAGGTAAGTTGCATATTTCATCTTTGTTCTTTCAAGCTCATTTTATTCTTTGTATTGATCAGCATTCTAAAGTCTTTCAAATTTGTTTTTCTCTATCCTATTACTATTTTATAAATTTTTCTCTTAGATCTGCTCACTTTGCTCTGCATTAATTCATAGAAATTTCCCCAATTTCCTCTGAAACTATCTGTTCCACGATTTCTCATGGCATCATAATATTTCCACAGTGTTTCTATAAAAATGAAATATATTCAAAAGAAACATCAAGATTCTCCAAATCACTAATACTGAGAAAATGCAAATTAAAATAATTTTGAGGTTTCATTCCACATTCAACACATTTGTAAAGGTAACAAAAGACATAGATAGTGAAGTTAATGTTGCAGGGGCTTTGGGAAGATAGACATACTAATACACCTTTGATGAAACTGTAACTTGGTCTGACCCATTCTGAAAATTGATTTGAAATTTGGAGAGAAAAATTACAAAGAAATCCAAGCCCTTTGACCTAGTGAATGAACCCTAAGCCATTAAGAAGAGGAAGAAATGTTCCCTACATATCAGAGCAGCTATCTTTGTAGTAGGAAAATACTGGGAGCAAAGTGGGTGCTCATTGTTTAAAGAATGCCTGAACAAATTGTGGTTCATAAATGTAACGTAATATTATTGTGCCATAAGAAAGTATAGAAATGAGAAAGTTAGATAAATCTGGGGAGGCTTATATAGTATGATGTGGAAATAAGCAAAACAATAGAACAATGTATACAATGACCACAGAAATGCAAATCAAAACATTTTAAACAATCAGAATTCATATTATATACAATTTCTAATTTTGGTTCTGCAGAATTGGTGATGAGACATACATAGTCCTCCCCTTTTAGTAGAGAAGTGGTAGACGAGGGGTTTGTACTGTTGTATGTTGCTGCATTGATTTGTTTTGCTTACCTTCTTCTAAGTGTTCCGCCTGTGACTTGATCACACAGAATTCCAGAGACAAATATAGTCAAACAACAGGCCATGACCCTGCGTACGATAGAGAAGACTGGGGTGGGATGGGGTGATGAAAAGGGATTTATCTTGAATTGGGGAAAGATTGACATTTAACTTTGGAAACCAGTGTCTTTGCTCTCTCCAGTGGCTTTGGCAGGACAGTGATAATCGGACAGTTCCTTTTATAGTGGGGCAAAGCCTCACTGATTTGCCCCATTTCAAAAGGACAAAGACACAATTAAAATTTGCATCTGATAGCCAGGCAAAAAGGAAAATGGAGACAGGGAAGCAAGAAATGTTTATTACCTGCCAAGTCACTTTAGCTCTCTAGGCAGCCGATGTCTTATGAGGTAGTGTGGCATAATGGATTCAGAGTACCTGGCTTGAAATCTCATCTCTGATGTTAATTGCATGCATGACCTTAGGCAAGTTACTTCACTTCCTCAAGCCTCAGTTTCCTCATCTGTACGATGAGAGGGTTGGACTAGAGGGCCTTTGAGGTCTCTTCTAGCTCTGGATATGTGATCCTATGATCTTATATTAAGTAATTAAGTAATATAAAATTGGGATGTTCTAGTGGCCTATTTAATATAGTGTCCTTTATTGCTTTGGATATAAATAACACATTAGTGGAAAAGTTAATTAGTCATTCCATAAATTTGTACCTTAATTGACCAAGATTACATTTCTAGGTTGACACTTGCTTAGGGGGAAAAAAAACAACCTACAAAAACAACAACAATAACAAACCCGCACAGCCATCGTACGCTCCTTTGGTCCACTGATGAACTCGTGCCAATGATACCATTACACTGAAATATGATTTGTTTTTCAGGGATAAAAGGAGGAGTCTTGGAGTGAAGAAAATTGATATTTAGATTCCGGCTCAGATACTTATTGGCTACAGTGTGAACATGGATAAGTCACAACCTTTAAGTCTCCTCATTTGTAAAATGAAGCAAAGAATACTTGTAGCACTTACTTCGAAGGAATGTTGTAAGTATCAAATGAGATAATGTATGTAAAGTGCTTTGCGAACCCTAAAGAACCATATAAATGTCAGCTACATTTATCTGGACACTATGCAGACTGATGGGATGAACCTCAGAGGAAGAAAGGATGCTGCTGATGGAGATAGCCTGGAATCAATCAATCAACAACCATTTGTTAGGGGGTGTGGGTGGAGAAGTGTGTGGGTGGAGGTTCAGCTAGGTGGTGAAGTGGATAGAATAACCACCTGGAGTCAGGCAAACTCATCTTCTTGTGTTCAAATCTGGACTCGAACATTTATTAGCTGTGTGACCCTGGGTAAGTCCCTTACCCCTTTTTTTGGCCTCGGGTTTTCTTAACTGTAAAATGAGCTGAGAAGGAAATGGCAAACCACTCCAATATCTTTGCCAAGAAAACTCCAAATGGGATTACAAAGGGTAGGATACAATGGAAAAATGAGTGAACCACAAAAATATGACAGCTCTTTGTTAGGTACTGGGGATACAAATGCAATGAAGCAATCTCTGCTCAAAAGGGGCTTCCCTTCTCATTAGAGTTTACATCTTAAGGGAATTCCTGGCTCTGAGTGAAGAATAAAATGGGGATATCATCTCCCCTGTTTTATATATTCCTTCAGCATTCTAAGAGCTCCATGCCTTTCTTCCTTCCACCGAGACAGATCGCAGCCACTCATTAGACTGTCCTCATGAGTCACTGTGGCTGAAAATGTTCTTCATGTGCATAGTGCCCAGTAAGCAGCACAGTGCCTAGCAACTATTGGGCTCTTAATAAATTCTTGTTGATTTGACTTAACTGATAGTCATAGGAAGTATACATAGCTTAGCCAATGTCTAAATGACCTTATTCTCCAATATTTTAACAACAGTTGTTGCCAGGCGGCAAATGATCTTCAAAGTACTGCTTTTCCCCCAGACATAGCATACTGCTTTTTAAACTTACCCCCTTCCTTTCCTCTTGATCCACCCTCCACCCACTTCTCTGAGCTGGAGGCAACATAGCCTCCTGAGGTTGAGAAAAGCATCCTATTTGCATTCATTCAGCTTTCACTTTCAGAAAGTTGAAGGAATGAAGCTAATGGCTCAGGGCAATTTTTGAAGTCTCTTCTGGGAGCGAAAAGGCCTTGCAAGCAGAAGTATCACTTAATTTTAATTCCTTCCCCCATCTGTTACACAGAGGAGAAACATATGTCCTTGTATGGGAGTAGGTAAAAAGAAACCAGACCTTTCAAGGACGGATCCTTGTATTTCTCCAATGTTTTCTTCATACTTATCCTACTTCTCCCTGAACAAAAAAGAATTTTGTTTTTCCTGGTTATGAGAGATTTCCAGTGCAAGTCAATAGATCTTTTACAGTCTGCGTAGACCTGAGAGATCTATAAATATTAGATTTGATGATCACTTGCTTTGAATTTAAGAACTCTTATTATGGATCATGGATTGGACAAAGCTGGAAGGCCCCCTACCCTCCACTGAGTCCAAACCCCTTCATTTGACAGATGAGACTGAGGTCCTAGAGAAGTTAAGTGACTTGCCCAAAGTTACACAGGTAGTAAGAAGCAGAGATGGGATTCAAATTCAGTTCTTCAGACTCTGAATTCAGTTCTCCCTCCACTGTACTAAGGCGTCAGATATGTACAGGCAGTGGATGATATAGAACCATGCATATAGCTTTTACTCTAATGTACAGATATGTACAACATGAAATATCTGTGAACTTGTGTATGTGGAGTAGAGGATGAGAACCAAATTGTATGATCCTCTAACAAATTTAAGATGACTTTGTCAGTTTTATATTTTAAGGCTATGTGTCTGAGTTCATCAAAGGACTATTTAATCTACTAATTCACTTAGTGTAGAAATGGAGATAATGTCCCTTGAAACAGGATGGTTCCTCCTCACCTTCATTTCCTATAATCTGACTTACTGCCCATAGTGCTTGAAATAAGGAGAAAAGAAGAATCAGAAAGGTTTAGGTGAAAACTGTCTCTCCCACTCTACATTCCCACTTCACAACTAGTTTGCTCACTACCTACATCCACTTACATCTCTGTCATGGATGCTAATCAACACTAGCACTCCAGGGGCTTTTTGGATGTTCCTTTCCTTCCCTTTCCCGCTCCTCTTCCCCCTCCCCTCCCCTCCCTTTTCCTTTCCTTTTTCTGTGCTTTGACAACTTCATCAGCTCCCATGACATCAATGATCATCTTTATGCAGAGGATTTATACACACACACACACACACACACATGTATCTATACTTACACACATACATATACACTAATTTATACACATACACACACATATGTGTGTGTATATCTATCTGTCTATCTATCTGCCAAATCTCTCTCTTACATTCCAGTATTGTATTACCAATTTCCTCTGGGATACCTCAATCTAAATATCCTTTTGGCACCTCAAACTTAATATCCCCCAAAATGGAACTCATTATATTTTCCCCCAGACACAATCCTCCTCCAAATTCCTGAATTTCCATTGATGAGCTATCTTTTCAGTTGCCATAATTTCATTCTTGGAGTTGAAAACCTGAATCTTCTCTTGCCTTCAGCCCCTGTATTTAGATACACTTGTCAAGTGTTGTCCATCCTACCTCCACAACATCACACCCATACTCTTCTAAATCAATTAACAAGCATTTATTAAGTGCTTACTATATACCAGGGAATGTGCTGGGTGCTAAAGAGACAAAGAAAAAAAAAGAAATAGTCCCTGTCCTCAAAGAGTTTACATTCTATTGGGTGGGGAGGGGGGTGTGGAATGTGGGTATAGATAAGTAGATACAAAATACAGATAAAGTCAATAAACATAATTTCATTGACAGGGAGGTACAAGCTACCGGGTGGAAGGGGTGGCTCAGGGAAATCTTCACATAGGAGGTTGTGCTTAAGATGAACTTATAGGATGCTAGGGATTCTAAAAGGTGAAAGTAAAGGACATGGGGGACAGCAAGTGTAAAGTCACAGAGATGGGAAAGGGAATGTCATGTGAGAAGGGCAGCTAATAAGGCAGTTTGGCTGGACCATAGAGTGTACGATGAGGAGTAATATATAATAAGTCTAGAAAGGTGGCGGAAGTCACATTGTGAAATGCTTTAAATGTCAGACAATGCCAAGCATCCATTTATAATTGATCTTAGGAGCAGTAGGGTGCCTTGAGCAGGGCCATGCTGTAAACAGATCTATGTTTCAGGAATATCACTTTGGCATTTTGTGGTAAGGGGATCAATTGGAAGGAGCCCATGCACATGGTGAGGGGGGCCTGAACTGGTGTGATAGCCATATGAAGGGAGAGAAAAAGGATTTATACCATAGATGTTGTTGAAGTAGAGTTGATAAGACTTAGTAACTGATTGAATATAAGGGATGGTGGAGAGTGAAAAGTAATGGATGATTCTGAGGTTGTGGTGGACCTGTGTGACTAAAATGATGGTGCTGCCCTTGACAAAGATAGGGAGGTTAGAAAGAAAGGTGGGTTTTGTGGAAAAGATGAGTTCTGCATTGGACAAGTTGAGGTTAAGATGCTTACAGGACACCTAGTAGGAAATTTCCAATTTTTGTTGTCATTGACTTGTTTCGGTCATGTCTGACTCTATGCAATCCCACTTGGGGTTTTCTCGGCAAAGATACTAGAGTAGTTTGCCATTTCCTTCTCCAGGTCATTTTACAGATGAAGAAACTGTGACAAACAGGGTTAAGTGACTTGCCCAGGGTCACCCAGCTAGTAAGTATCTTGAGGACAGGTTTGAATTCAGGAAAAAGAGTCTTCCAGTTTCAAAGCCCAGTTCTCTATTCACTGGACCACCTAGCTACCTCTGAAATTTCCCATAGAGAGTTAATTATGAGGGCCACATCTTTAGCCTCAATTCAGGCTCTCATAATTCTTCTTGGGCCCAGGCTCTATGCTGCTGGAATTAGGATCAATTGAGTTCAGTATATGAATCCTTCCTCTGATCTTTATTACCTGTATGACCACAGGCAAGTCACCCGATCTCTTTAAGTCTTAGTTTGTTCTTCTATAAAATGGGGATATTAATACCCATAGCACTTTTCTCCCAGGTTAAGTGAGAGAATATATGTGAAGTACTTATGACCCTTAAAGTACCATACATATGTCAAATCTTATAACTTGCCTGTCCCTCCTACCTTTGGGCTGTTTAAAAAAAATATTCATAAACCTGCTACTGCTTTCATCCAAGTCACCTAAATCAGCTAAGGACCTACTCTCTAATAAAGTCCTGGACCATTTAAAGTTAGAAGTGGTGGTAAATTGTTCAACTAAGGAAACATCTGTTTTAGAGCTAGCACCTATTTTCATCCTTGTAATCCACCTGGATAATGAGAGAGCTCTTCAGAAAAAATACTACACCTGTCAGCAGAAGAAAAAAAATAGTTCAATCCACCCCTCAGCCAAAAGCCTTCTGATGTATGTGTCATTTAATAGTTTAGAATCAACACTGAACCCACATAGAACTATTTTAAGCTTGTACTTTTTTTTTAAAGAACACTGTCTGATCCACAATTAGCCAACCAGTCATTATAACTTGGGAAGTCTTCCTTTTCCACAATACACCTTTATATTTTTTTGTGAAGTTCTGAAACCACAGTCAGCTTCATACCTAATGAGCCTATGGCTCTGACACCTCAGTGCTTTGCCTCATAGATGAAATGGGTTAAACAGTAATACTCCTGATCAGTCACACTACTCTATGAGACTGAACAGTTTTGCATTAGTAAGGGTAACTAAAGAATATATATATATTATAGGATCTAAAGTTGGAAGGAGCCTTAGAGGTCATCTAGTCCAACCTTATGATTTTAGGCATTGGAAGATGAAGTGATTTGTTCAAGGTCACACAGCAAATAAGCATCAGAGACGGGAGGTGAGCTGGGGTCTTCTGATTCCAAGTCCAGTACTCTTTCTACTAATACTCAGCTTATCTTTTGCCTTATTTAGTTAAAGGATCCTCAGGCCTTCTACATAGTAATTATTATATGCCAAGAGAGAAATACTTATAACCCTCATTTATAGAAGGTGGCAACCTCAGGATTTTGAGAGAGATCAGGCACTCCTGGATCTGAGTGCTCATTGCCTAGTAGGAGGTAATCTTGGTAATAACTTGATGACAACTGCCAGGGAATGAGCCCAATCCACTCCTGGCTTTACTGAAAATATGAACCTTTATGGAACAGCTCTTCCCGGAGGTAGAGAGCTGAGGTGACAGGGGAGATGTCTGTTCAGCAGTCCCATTTAAGTATCATCTCCCTAGAAAGTTATAATAGGAGTCCTGAGTCACTGTGTCATGTTTTAAGTAATTATCAAGGTTGCATGTGAGTCATTTTTGTTCTACTTATTTCTTTTGCGATAGAAGAAATAAATAGCTCTATTTACTTTGTTTATTGTGTATCATTCTCTAAGTGACCCCATCAATCCTTCTGGGAGAAGCCCTATGTATAAGCCATACTTAAGCTTTGTTTAAAAGCTTTCCTGTTCCTAAAGGGCTCTAAACATGTGTATACTCTTTGATCCAGTAATACCACTGTTAAGACTGCATCCCAAAGACATCCAAAAAAAGGGGAAAGACCTATTTGTACAAAAAATATGTATAGCAGCTTTTTTTTTTGTGGTGGCTAAGAACTGGAAATCAGAGGGATGCCCATCAATTGGGGAATGGCTAAACAAGCTGTGGTATATGATTGTGATGGAGTATTATTGTGCTATAAGAAATGATAAGCAGGATGATTTCAGAAAAACCTGGAAAGACTTACATGAACTGATGCATAGTGAAGTGAACAGAGCCAGGAGAATATTTTACACAGTAACAGCAATATTGTACAGTGAAGAACTGTCAGTGACTTAGCTATTCTCAGTAATAAAATGATCCAAGACAATTTCACCTCCAGAGAAAGAACTGATATTGACTGAATACAGACTGAAGCATACTATTTTTCACTCTTTCATTTTTTTTCTTTTGTTCGAGTCTTCTTGTACAAAATTATTAATATAGAAATGTTTTACATAATTGCACATGTACAACCTATATCTGATTGCTTACCATCTCATCTTGGCGGGGGGTGGAGGTGGGAAGAGAAGGAAAGGATAGAATTTAGAACTCAAAACTTTAAATAAAAATGTTAAAATAAAAAAAAAAGATTTTTTTCCTAA
Organism: Phascolarctos cinereus; assembly: GCF_003287225.1. Taxonomy (NCBI): domain Eukaryota; kingdom Metazoa; phylum Chordata; class Mammalia; order Diprotodontia; family Phascolarctidae; genus Phascolarctos; species Phascolarctos cinereus. The sequence continues at coordinate 82,954,670 of NW_027555958.1, forward strand.
AGTTTTACTCTGGGCTTGGGGAATAATGAATAAGAGGGTGTGAAAAGACTGATTCCCCTATTTGAGACAAAACTTCCCTAGGATTGAATTCAGTCCATCTAAAGCCTAGTGGTAAAGGGAACACCACGCTATAAGCTCAGAAATTTTATATGAATAACACAAGTAATAGCAATCCCTTAATACTGATTTGCAAGGGATACTTTATCCAAAGTATTTCCATATGCAACTTACAGGTCCACATAGGCTTTTTAATATAAACTATTTTCTGGAGCAATAAAAAAATTGAAGAAGAAAGAAATAGTTTAAAATATCTTTTTGAAATGACACAAAACCAATTTATTATATCTCTTATTAGGCTACTAATGTTTCTTCTTCCCAATATCATGAATTTTTACAGATTACATTTCAGAAACAAGTAACATGCATATCTTTCTCAATACTCTGTTTTTCTTTTCCCTTCTCCTTGTGTTTTTTCCTTTTAATTATTTTCTGGATTTAGCTTAATAATCATTTGAAAGACTTCAGATTTTCAGATCTATTCTAGACCAGAGATTCCCAGCTGCTGTTCCAAAGAACAAGGCAAGCCTGAACAAAGAGATTTTAAAGGTTCATCTTTACCATATGATAGCTGCACAAAAGCAGCAGGTTTGACTAGCTCCTTAGCTAATTAGCTCACTGAACCATCCTCCTTCCTGTTCACATCTGACCTTCTGAATAAGATGTTGGTAGAGAGTGAAACCACATATCACAACCCACAAATAGTGTCATTATTTGAATGAAGGAAATTTTCTTGAACAAAGCTTAGAAATGGTTCATATGTAGGTCCAACCCCAAAAGGATTAACATGGTCCCTTCGAGAATGATACTCAATGAACAAAGTAAATATAGCTATTTATTTCTTCTATCACAAAAGAAATACTTGGAACACAAAAGACTCACATGCATTCTTGACATTTACTTAAAGCATAGCATAGTAACCCAGGACTCTTATTATACTTTATTGAGAGGCTGATATTTCAATGAGGATTCAAATGAACTATGACTAAGCTACATTCTATAGTTTGGCAACTACGTGAAACCACATGAAACAAAGCACACGTGTATACGTGGTTGACTGATTGCTTGGATAAACACTACAATGAGTTGGGCCCAGGATTAACTAGGAGAATGGTGGGCTGGATTGCTTTTGGGAGATTGTACATGATTTTCATTGATTCTAAGGTGCTCACTAACAGAGAAACTCATCTTTTTAACATCAGTATTCTACCAGTGATGTGAATCATGGAACACCACCATCTCTGAAGAATCAAAATTATGGGTGATCCAAAGAAAAATGGAAAGATTCAATGTGGGTATCAGTGGGCTACTTACCATGTATTGCCAACCATCACCTTGTACAGAGTAGGTATAATGAAGGAAATAAATGTTCAATCAGAAAAGGAGGCAGGCTGGTCACATAGAAAGATTGAGGGCAGTTAAGAGTTATATGGACACTCACCTATGTGAAGAAGAAGGCTTCCAGCATATTGGTTACATTCTTTCTGGAAGATTTATTTATAGGAGGTCATGGAATAGTGTATGGCCTTAGAGTCAGAAAGAGATGGATTCAGATCTTGCTTCTGGTATTCTTGCTGTGAAGTCATTTAACTTCTAAATACCCTCAAACAAATCACTAAAAATATAAGTAATAGATGAGTTACTGGTTTGAATTGGTAAAGGGAGTTTTCACACAGGGAGTTCCTATTCTCATGATATTATAGGGCTTTTTCTTTTCTTTTTCTTTTTTTTTTAGGGCAATTGAGGTTAAGTGACTTGCCCAGGGTCACACAGGAAGTAAGTGTCAAGTGTCTGAGGCCATATTTGAACTCAGGTCCTCCTGACTTCAGGGCCCATGCTCTATCCACTGAGCCACCTAACTGCCCCTGAACAAGGCTTTTTTCTAAACCTTTAATAAGTAGAGATCTGTCCGTTCTTGTTAAAATAAATACCAGTTGCTTCTTACTACTTCTAGGCTTAAACACAAGCTCCTAATTTTGTCATTTAAAGCCCTTGACAATGTACCTTTGTTGGTTCATATACATCACTCTCCTTCATGTGTTCTATAGTCCAGCTAAACTGGCCTTCTTGTTCCTTGCACATGACACTCCATTTCCCACTTTCATGCCTTTTTTTGCAGACTATCTCTCGTGCCTGGAATATTTTCCTTCCTACCTGCCTCTGAGAATCTTGAGTTTCCTTCCAAGCTCAGCTTGAAAGCAATGAGGACTTTTAAAAAAAAATGAATATTTTTTCCCTAATTACATATAAAAACAATTTTAACATTCATTTTTAAAAAATGTTGACTTCCAAATTATTTTTTTCCCTCCTCACCACTCTCATTGAGAAAGCAAGCATTTTGATATAGGTTATGTGCAATCATGCAAAACATATTTCCATGTTAGTCGTGTTGTGAAAGAAAACAGACAAGAAAAATAAAGAAAAAGTATGCTTCCATCTGTATTCAGGTTCCACTAGTTTGTTCTCTGGAGATGGATAGCATTTTTCATCATAAGTCCTTCATAATTGTCTTGAATTATTGTATTACTGATATTAGATAAATCATTCACAGTTGATCGTATAATGTTACTGTGTACAATGTTCTCCTGATTCTGTTCATTTCACTTCACAGCAGTTGATATAAGTCTTCCCAGGTTTTTCTGAAACCATCCTGTTCATCCTTTCTTTTTTTTTTTTTCTTTGTTTTTTTTTAGTGAGGCAATTGGGGTTCAGTGACTTGCTCAGAGTCACAGAGCTAGTGACTGTTACATGTCTGAGGCCAAATTTGAACTTAGATCCTCCTGACTTCAGGACCAGTCCTCTATCCACTGCACCCTAACTGCCCCTGTTCATCATTTCTTATAGCACCATAGTATTTCATCACAATTATATAGAAACATTAGTTCAGCCATTCCCCAATTAATGGACACCCCCTCAATTTCCAATTCTTTGTGACCACTAAAAAAGTTGCCATAAATATTTTTGTACATATGGGTCCTTTTCCTTTTTGTTTTTTAAATCTTTTTGGGATACAGATCTAGTAGTGGTATTTCTTAGTTAAAGGGTATGTATGGTTTTATAGCCCTTTGGGCATGGTTCCAAATTGTTATGAGAACTTTCTTGATCTCTCTCCTTAGTTGCTAACTCCTCCCTCATAAAAATTACCTCGTATTTATTTTGAATATATTCCATGTTGCGCCTCTTGACAAGATATATTTCTTATAAGAGGAAACTTTTCATTTTTTCAAAGTACGTCTGGCATCTGGGAGAGTGACTGGCATGTAGAAGCTTGATAAATACTTGTTGCTTGATGTATCACAAGTAGATCATAGTTAGATCACGATGTGCTCTAAAAGGCAAACAAAGGAGTTTATATTTGGTCAGAGAGATAACAGGGGGCCACTGTTGAGCAGGGGAGTGGTATTGTTTGACTTGTGCCTTAGGAATATTATTTTGGAAGCTGTGTGGAGAATAAATCGGACAGGGGAGAGGCTGGAGACAGACCAATTAAAAGTCTATTGCAAAGGTCCAGGCACAAGGTGAGGAGGACCTAAAATAAGGTGGTGGCTATGTGAGTGGAGGAAAGAAAGAGATGCTAGAGATGTTGGAGAGGTAGAAATGGCAAGATCTGGCAACTGATTGGATAAGTAGTGTGAGGGAGACTGAGGAATCAAGGATCACGCTGACATTGTGAACCTTTGTGATTGTAAAGATGATGGCTCTTTGATAGCAATAAGGAAATTAGCAAGACAGTTTAGCCTTGGGGAAAAGATAAATTCTGTTTTTTGGATGTGTCAGATGTGAAATGTCTAGAGTACATTCAGATGGAAATATTCAATGGGCAGTTCGTCGGAGGATTGTAGCTCAGGAAATATATTAGGACCGGAAGTCATCTGTATTTTTGTTGTCATTCAGTCCTTTTTCAGTAGTGTCTGACTCTTCATGACCCCATCTGGACTTTTCTTGGCAAAGAAAGGACGTAGACAGCCACTGAATGAGACAGAAGAAATGTCTAGAGAAGTGGGAATATAATCTGTAAAGTACCTCTTAGGAGCCAAAGGAGGAATTAATATCCAGAAAGGTATGGTCAAATTCTGCACAACGTACAAGGAATGCTCTAGCTCAAGGTTGATGGATTTGGGAATTAAGAGGGCATTGGTACCACCTTTTCTGCTGATTATTGCTTTTTAGTAAACTTTGAAATATGGTATTGATGTTGTTCATAAGAAACAATCTTGAAACATTAACTTTCACACAGAATTGAATATAGGGTTTAAGGGGTAGGTAGGCTGGATAAAGCACCAGCCCTGGAGTCAGGAGGACCTGAGTTACAATCCAGCCTCAGACATTTACTAGCTGTGTGACCCTGGGCAAGTCATTTAGCCTTGACTGACTCCACCCCCCCCAAAAAAAGAAAAAGAAAAAAATTGGGGTTTAGGCAGAAACTATTGTGTCTCAAGTGAATTTTTTTAAAAAGCAGGGGTAGCAATCATGATCTCTAATAAGACAAAAAGCAGTTAAAAAAAAAGCAGTTAGTTAAAAGAAATTAACAGGAAAACTGCATTATGCATTATTTCACATGGTAAAATAGTGTCAATAGCTAATAATGCACCAAATGGCATAATATATAAGCTATTAAAGGAAAAGTTAATTGAATTAGAGAGTGATATTGGTATTCCAATACAAAAATAATAGCTAGGGATCTGCATGTGCCCCTTTCAGATCTAGACAAATAAAAATAAGAAAGAAGTTAAGAATTTGAGTAGTATTTTAGAAAAGCTAACTATGATAAAGGTTCTAGTAATTACTAAATGACACTAGAAAGGAATTCATACCTTTTCTCAGCTATGCATGGCATCTTTACAAAAATTGACCGTATGCTAGGGTATAAAACCTCAAGGAGGTTTCCAGTGGGTAAATGTATTGATCTACTTGTTTTTGTTGTTCAGTAGTTTCAGTTGTGGCTGACCCTTCCTGACCTCATTTGGGGTTTTCTTGGCAAAGATACTGGAGTGGTTTGCCATTTTCTTTTCCAGCTCATTTTACAGATGAGGAAACTGAGGCAAACAGAATTAAGTGATTTGCCCAGGGCCATACAGCTAGTATTTAAGGCTGGATTTGAACTCAAATCTTCTGATTCCATGCCTAGGGGCTGCCCTAAGCCCCACCTAGCTTTTCCATATAGATGTTTACATAGCTCAATTGATTTAATTTCTGTGGCAATGTTGTTCTCCTAGTCTATTTGATTATTCCTACTATACTCTGCCCTGGTCAGAATACATTTGAAGTATTGTGTTCACTACTAAGTGTCATGATTTAAGAATGACATTACACTTAGCACAATGCCTGGCACATAGCTGATGCTTAATAAATATTTAATGAGGGACTGATAAACTGGAGAGTGTCCAGAGGCGGAGCAACCAAGATAATGAATGGTCTTGAATCCATACCCCATTATGAGAATTGGTTGAAGGAGCTAGGGATGTTATTCCTGGAGAAGGGAAGATGAAGCAGAGAAGCAGGGATACAATAACAATAGTCAAATATTTGAAAGGCTGTCAAGTGGAAGAAAGATTAGACTTATTCTTTTTGTTCCCAGAGGGAAGAACCGGGGTAAAAAGGCAAAAGCTGCAGGGGGAGATTTAGTCCTGAAGTAAGAAAAAGTTTCCTAACAATTAAAGCCATTCCAAAATGTGACGAATCGCCTTGGGGGATAGTGGTATAGCCTGCCCATCTACTAGACTCTGGAGCTCAGACTTCTCGGAGCACTTATCTGGAATGCTGTGGTTGGGATTCTTTTTCAGTTTGTGCTCGACAAGATGGCTTCTGTGGTGGCTTCCAATTGCAGAATGTATGATTCTGTGATTATAACTACAATTGCAGAATGTATGATTCTGTGATTATAACCATGTTTTTTCTTTTGTTGCTGTTGTTCAATCATTTCAGTCATGTCCAGCTCTTCATGACCCTGTTTGGGGTTTTCTTGGCAAAGATACTGGAGTGGTTTGCCATTTTCTTCTCCAGTTCATTTTACAGATGAGGAAACTGAGGCAAATGGGGGTAAGTGACTTGCCCATGGTCACACAGCTACGAAGTGTCTGAGGCCAGATTTGAATTCGGGTCTTCCTAACTCTAGCCACTGGGCCACCTGGCTGCCCCCTCTTTTTTCTTTTGCAATTGACAAATCACAGGCTCCTGCCTCTTTTATATGCTTCAAATGTATATGAATCTCAACTGTACATGAATGCTGAGAATATTTCTGTAATGTTACAATGTAAACTCCCAGAGAACAGGTATTATTTCATTTCTGTCTTTGTATCCCAGTGCCTCTCACAGTACTTACATGGAGAAGGTGTTTAATAAATGCTTGTCGATTGGCTGATTGATGTAACATACTGGTTGCCACAGTTTCCACCAAAATCTAAAGGAAAAGAACAACAGCAGCTGCTACCAACATGAAAATCATATTGGAAAGATCTTCACAGGTATAATTTCTTGAAGATGAAAAGCTTGGTTCAAATGGTCATTTTCCCCATAATGTGGGTGCCTGGCATAATCTTTCTTTTTTCAGCAACTATTTGTTAAAAGCCATAAACAGTTGATTGCAAGTAGACTGCCAAGGGAAAATAAGACTAATTTAACTAAAATAAAGGCACATTGTAAACACCATTTACTGCAATTAGGCCTCTGTAATTCAGCATCCATACTGATCATAATGTTCCAGTAAGGAGTGCCTCAGGTCACTCCATAGGTTTCTTCTCAACTTTGAAGGCAGGCCTTTGCAACTCAGTCTTTTAACTCTGTGTGTGTGTGTGTGTGTGTGTGTGTGTGTGTGTGTGTGGTGTGTGTGCGCGCACGCGCTGTTCTTCCTGGTACTTGCATCTTGGGAAACTATTGGCATGTTTTTTCCTGATCTTCGGAGAGATTATCTCTAGAACAGAAGCTAAAACCTTTGGCTTGAGAATTAGCCCAGCTAGTGTTCTGCTGGATATCGAGCCATGGAAAGGAGCAGCTTATAATGATACAAACAAAAGATGGGGGCAGTTAGGTGGCACAGTGGATAGAGCACCCGCCCTGGAGTCAGGAGGACCTGAGTTCAAATCATGTCTCAGACCAGACACTGGACATTTACTAGCTGTGTGACCCTGGGCAAGTCACTTAACCCCAATTGCCTCCCAAAAAAACAAAACAAAAAGAAAAAACAAAAAACATTAGATTAACAAACAAAAGATGACAATAAGACACTGACTAAAGGACAAAGATAGATCTAGGACATGTCTTACATACAAAAGTGTCAGGCACAGAGATGGAGTATGTGCAGCAGAGGGAAGTGACCCTTTGAAGAGTGAACATTTCCTGTGTTGGTTGGTCCAGGGGTTTGGTGGTACTATCCAAATGACTTTGAGGGAGATGGTGGAGGCTGAGTGGAGGTGTGTCATTCATCATTTTTAGTGTGCCTTGGTGATGTCATGTAGTGACAGGAACACTAGACTTGGAGTCCAAAGACTTGAGTTCAGGAGTATGCTGGAACTAGCTTGAACTCACTTGATAGAGTTGATTGTTAAATTTCAGTGTGAACATTTGTACCTCAAAAATAGGCAAATGCCACAGATTAGGGCTTGATTTATTTTTCTGTTGATTCTCTAGATTTAAAAAAGTGATGGAGAAAAAGTTATTAATGCAGATAGACTTAAAATTATGCTGTGTGTACAAGCTTTCTCCCTCTGCCCTGCCCAGTGAGCTTATTGTTAAACATTTACCAACAAACCTGGGTCTGTGTTCAAGAGTGAGCTCTGGTTGTTACAACCATGTGACCTTGAAGCAATTAGGTGGTATTATATAGATCCGTGACCTGGGGATCAGGAAGGTCTGAGCTTGAATCCCACCTCATCCATTTGCTTTGTGACCCTGGGCAAATCATTTAATTTCTCTCAGTCTGTTTCCTCATCTATACAATGAGGACAGTGTCAGTATCTACCTCACAGGGTGCTGTGAACAGCAAATGAGAGAGCGTTTGTAAAATACTTTGCAAACCTTAAAGTGCCATATAAATGTTAACTGTTATTATTGCTAATATTATCTTCAGTAAATCGCTTCACCCCTCTCGCCCTTAGCTTCTCCTCTTTTAATAGTGGCATTACCTCCTAGCCACAGTATCATTGTGAGATTCAAATGCAAAAATACATGCGAAGCATTTTCCAAATCTTAAAGTATCCTGCAAATGTCACTGTAGCAGGGATTGCTCCCTATAGATCATCCATGGAAATGGGATCAAAGGTGTCTATCCACGGAGCAAGCTCTGACTGTCTTTGGTAATTCCTGGGGACAGTATAGGTCAACACTGAAAGGTCTTAGTACTTAGATGATGGAGAAGTCTCTGACTGGACACTAATAAGGAAAAGCTACTAACTCAGTGGGCAGTTAGGTCATGCAATGGAGAGAGCACTGGGCCTGGAGTCAGGAAGACATGAGTTCAAATCCAGCCTCAGCTACTTCCTAGCTATGTGACCTTGGGCAAGTCACTTAACCTTGTTTGACTCAGTTTTCTCATCTGTAAAATGAGCTAGAAGGAAATAGCAAACCAGGCCAGTATCTCTGCCAAGAAAACCCCAAATGGGGTCACGAAGGGTCAGACATGACTGAAAACACTGAACAACAACTGACTCAGGGGACCTTAGAAAGGGAATAACTGGGAGCTGTTTCTCTCCTCATCTTCCATGTATATCAAGAATCTCCTAAATTTGTGTTAGATAGGACAAAGGAGGAGAAGGAGACGCGTGTCTTTCCTCAATGCCAACAGCATGGCTATCACAAACACCTGGAATATAATATATATATACTGTCTAGGCAAGCCTAGGTCTTTGAGCTTATGTCTTTGACTGCTTCTTCTGTTCTGTTTCTTTCCTGAGCAAAGATGACTGAACAGCAATTCTGAGATGGCCACAGCTAGGCTTGAAGGCAACTTTATGACCATGAGAGGTTACAGTTCCCTCAGTCTGAATGGCAGCAGGAAGAACGTCCCGCAACTCCTGAAGAAATATCAACCGGCAGTAAGATGTACCCAGCTTCTGCCCTGGCTTGTTAGAAGATGTGGATCTGGAAAGAATTGCTTAGACAGTACAGAATCAAGGTGAAACATGAAATGCTTATTCAGCGTTCCCATTAATTGCTTCATGTTCTGATGTTTGAGACTCTACCTCCCAGGAAAGTATAAGAGTAGTTGTGTTACTTTCATTGTTTATTTTTATTTTTTGCAATATGTCCTTGTGAGTTTTTGTGGTTGGCATTTCTTTTGAGTAGAGGAAAGAAATAGCTGTTCTCCATACCTAAGTTACATTGTACATTGAGTATCTTTCTGTTTTCTACTTTGGGGAGAGACTTCGCCCAAGCCAAAGCTAAACTTAAAGTAATTTTTCCCTGGGGATATAGGGTGAGGATGTAAAAGCCAGAGACTTGAGGGAAGAATTTACCAACTCTCTTGAGGAGCTGGGTTCTCTTAGGTCTGAATTCCATCCACCCATGCATACAGGAGTCCAGAACTGAGAGGATTCCTTTAATGAAGAGGATGAAGACGGGCACTCCAGTATCCCTAGGCTAAGCAGTATATTGTGTTGTTATATCAGTAATTATTACTTTTCAAAGAGCTTTATTCATAACAACTCTGTGAGTCAGGGAGTGTAAGTAGGATTTTACAGATGAATAAATTAGTTTTAAAAAAATATTAAGTGACTAGCTCAAAGTCACATAATTAGTAAATGACAGAACACAGACTCTAACGTAGGCCTTTCTATCTTCGTTTAGTGACTGTGTGAATGTGGGCAAGTTGCTTTTTGGGGCCTTATTTTTCTTCACCTGTAAGATGGAGGTAAAGACTGCTCAAGTCTTTTTCAGCCTTATATCTATGATTCTGTGAATACTTTTGATTTCTTAGATAGTAGTTACCTTCTTAACAAAGCAGAAGGAGCTAGTGAATCATTTTCATGTATTATTACACTTCATAGGACACCTTGTTTCAGAAATAATGTATATTCTGAAAAGTATCACTTGTGCATATGTATTTTCTACTCAACTGTGAGAGCAGTTAATTATATCCCTTCGCTTCTTGCTAATTTTTTTCATTAAACATAATATTCTTTCTGTGTCCCTATCCCACTTTGCTTATATGATATATAATGAGTTCTAGAATAAACCAGGTAATTTTGCCATCTAAAAGGTATAAGCTGTTTCAGTTGAGCTAGACTGATTTAATTTAGTTAATATGAACTTTACTCTAAGTAGATTGGCTGTTGGGAACATAAATAATACACATACACATACCCACCCATGCATATGTAACACTAGTAGTGTAGCTGTGGAGGGAGGAGTTGCTTGGCAAGTATTCAATCATTTATTTTCCCTCCTTTTTTTTGAAAAGTGGCCGAGCAGAATCCTTCCCAGTCCTGGCCAGTCTCCTCCCTGGGGGGTGGTTTAGGGTGTGATATTTAGTTCCTTACTTCCCTTTCCTTTCTATTCCTGTACTCTCTGAAGATTTAATTAGCTACTCCCTTTCACAACAATCAGATAACTTTTAGCACCGGGGCCTCAGTCTCATATAATCTCTTTCTCTGCTATTTTGTAGGAGTTTATGTAAGACAGAAAGTTGTCAATATAATTATACTAAGTCAGTGTCCTCAGTTTAAAAAAAAATCCTAATATTTGGACAGAGGTTTAATTCTCTGCTCAAATTTAAATTTTGTGTATTTCCAACTAACCTCTTGCTTCCTCCATTCCCCCTCTCTCACACAATCTAAGCCTTTATGAAAGACCTAGAGTTTCTTTATGTGTGAAGCAAAATCAGAATGCAGAAAGCATTCAGATAAAAGAAATAAGAATATTAACAGTATCTGTTATGGTACAATAGTACTTGTTGAGACAAACACTGGGAGAGGAAGTTGGGGAAAGAGGAGACCTTTTGGAATTTCCCTCCATTCTTGAAGAAGTGCTCACAAATTGGTAGCTTCAGATAAAGTTTTGTGTGGTGTTAGCAGGGCCCCGATAGTCCATCCTGATTTCTTTCTTCTTTATTATAGCTCAGCTCTCCTTTCTACCTCACTCTTTATCCATTACCCCTGGGCCACCGTTTCCTTTCATCTCAGCTTGTTAAATTATGGGCAGGGCTGAGAGTGCCATCTCCCTCACTTTCACTGCTGTTCATCTCATGAAATCCCAGCTATATTCTCAAAGACTGTGTGTATTTTTTTTAAACTCCTAGGCAAGTATAGCTTCTGGCTCAAAGATTTAAAAAATCCAAGTGGTTCCCAAGACTGAGCAGGAATAAGGACCCGGGAGGGAAGAGACAGGTGTCTTCCATCTGTGTTGATGGAAGGAGTTCCCATTATAATGAACACATATAACATTGATAAGTCTTAGGGAGTTGCCCAAAGATCAAACAGGTGAAGTGAGTCACACAACACAGCTTGTCATTGTCACAAGTGATATATGTATCCAGGCCTTCCTGACTCTAGCACTCTCTCCACTGGGATACACTAGCTAGCTAGTTTGTTTTTTTTTAAACAGAGGAGACTTGAGGCGGAGCCAAGATGGCGGAATACCAAGAAGAAGTACGGTTGAGCTCTGTCCCACAGCTCCTCCACAGAGGAAAATCCAAGGAAAAAAAAAACACAGCAAGTCATGTTTCCAGCCCAAGTGAGCATGGCATGACAGACAGAGAAGGCTTTGGATATTGGGAACAGAGGTTAGCCAAGAACAGCCACAAGAGCGTTCTAGTACTGGGACTCAAAGAGGTCTGAAACTCTCAACCACTTCAAGAAGGTCCCAGATCCAGAAGAGAAGGGACTGACCTTGCGTAGGATGCAGAGACAGGTGCCAACTAGCAGCCAACTAGGTAGCTGCTCACTACCCACTTCTAAATCACAAACCTTGAATAGACTATGGAGGGGACCTAAATGTAAGAGCATTGCAGAGTAAGGAATATGTGTGGACCCTAAGCTGTATACTGAGCAAGCAACAGTTGTCTAGCTCTAACCTGGGAATGATGAAGGGCCTTAGTCCCAGTCTGCAGCCTAGTCCAACACCAAGGGAATAACCAAGGTAGGAATCCCAGATCAAAGGGTAACCTATAGTTCTGTCACTGTGAACAAGCAAGCTATCCAGCTAACAGTGGTTTAGTCCAGAAGCAATCTACTGGAACTCTAACCAAGAGCAAGACCACAGGGGTGTTACTTAGACCCAAACCCAGGTCCAGGACTTTCATAGTTCAGACCAAGAGCACATTGATCATACTTTGCTCTGGACTGGACCATTCCAGGAACACTGAAAGCTTGCAGGTTCCCATATTGAGCTGTTGCTGAGATCCTGGAATGACATAACACTCAACACCCCAAGAAAGCAGCAATAGGAAGAACCCAAGAGGATACAAGCTTGGCCCAGACATTCTCTCCAGAAGCCCATAGAGCCTTTCCCTAACATAAAGTCCAAAGTCAGAAAGAAGTTGGAAGAATGAACAACAAAAAAGAATCCCGTGATAAAGAGCAATTATATTGTCAGAGACACTCAAAGCACAAACTCAGAAGAAAATGACTCCAAAGCCTCAAAGAAAAATAGAGGTTGGTCACAAGGGGAAAAAAATCACTTTAAGCTTAGCTTTGCTTGGGTGAAGTGTCTCCCCAAAGTAGAAAACAGAAAGATATATAAGAAGCAGAAAGGAGGAAACCACACTCAAGACTTTACTAAACTATAGGAGCACTATTTTAAAGGGAAAGAAAATTTGGAACATAATAGTTCAAAAGGCGAAAGAAAAAGACTTATAACCAAGAATAGCATCCTGGAAAATTAAGTATAATCCTACAAGGGGAAATGAGAAAGTATAACATTCTTTGCAAAACTTAAAGTTCTGTGTAAATTCTAATTGTTATTATTATTTAATGGATATTTCGTAGAATAGATGACTTGGAAGTATTTTGATGAAAAGGCTTAAGCTGAACTGAATTATTGAAATTTAGACACAGGAGAAAAGAGAAACCTAAAAGGAGGTAAATGCAATCAATTGATCAAGCACTTATATTTCAATAGGAGCAAAAGAGATCTTTCAGAATTCTGCTATCTTCCAGGGATATGGAGGGAATAATGAAAGACAAGACTGGAGGCAATTAATCAATAAATGAGCAGAGAAAACGATGCATTAAGGAGTTTTCCTGTAATGGTGCTGCAATATTTGGACAAGCCCCTAAACATTTTTAAAGGAAAATAGTCCTTTTGGCCACTGGATGAAAGGCAGATGACACCACCAGGAATGTCTTGTTACTGGTTAAGAAAATGAAGTCATACTTCTTGTACAGAAAGAGCAGTTTTTCCAGTAATGAGCTCAGTTCATCAGGAGGCCAGCCAAGTGGTGGAGGGCTACGGGCACAGGTGCAACTTGGTGAGGCAGCCCTTACACCTGTACCAGAAGGTAGGAAGGAGGGAGGAGAGTGAGACCAAATAGTGGGTTACACTCCTCCAGTCCATCCATCTATTCACCATGTCACCAGAGAGAAAGGATCAGTAGTAGACAAGGTATCTTAGGAGGAAATAGCTCCAAGGAATATATGACACCTTATGCCAGAGAAAAGTGCTGCTTAAAAACCCAAGAAATGTTTTCTGGTAACCAGGAGCAGCGAATTTACCATTTGGCCTAATGTGTTGTAGAGGGCCGGCTTTGGGGAGCTGGAGGGCTTAGGCCAGCCCGGGTCTTACCTGTAGTTTGTATTAAGCCTCACGCTGTGAAAGTCAGGATGTTGGCTCACACCCCCCCCTTCCCCCCCCCCCCGCCCATTCCATCTCTTGAGAACAGGATGCAGGAAGGGAGGAAACGGATGGGGTACAGGACAGGATGCAGGAAAGAAAGTATCAGACAAGGTACAAGGAAGTAAGGAAATCACTTAATTAGATTTGTACTTTTCATGAAGAGTAATGTTACTATTGCTTGTTCCAGTACTATATAAGCCTGAGCCCTCAGATCAATAAACAGAGTTTGTTCTTCACTGCTCTCACCTGGCCCAATTCTTTCTCTCTTCACACTCTGCCGGCATCAGACCACAGCCAGGACGCAGGCAGTCCCGGCAATGTGTTAGCTATATAACAGCCTCACTAGCGCCATAAGCCCAACCCCTCTGGGTTGTATGCATTTGTGTAAGAGGGCACCCCAAGTTGGTTGCTGAGTCATTTCAGTAGTGTCTGACTCTTTGTAACTCCATTTTGGGTTTTCTTGGCAAAGATACTAGAGTGGTTTGCCATTTCCTTCTCTAGGTTATTTTACAAATGAGGAAACTGAGACACACAGGGTTAAGTGACTTGCCCAGGGTCACATAACTAATAAGTGTCTGAGGCTGGATTTGAACTCTGACCCCAGGTTTAGGGGAGATTTTTTTGGTGCCAACTATTCTTACTACCTGTTTGGTAAATATCCTTTCTAAAAGCTAATTAAGAGGGCAGCTAGGGAGAGTCGTGGATAGAGCTCCAGCCTTGGAGTCAGGAAGACCTGAGTTCAAATCTGGCCTCAAACACTTGATTCTTACTAGCTATGTGACCCCCAGGCAAGTTACTTTTAACCCTGACCGCCTCACTAAAAAACAAAATAAAAAAAAAGTTTTAAAGAAAAGCGAGTTAAGTCTGACTGGTCAACAACGGGATATCATTGGAGGCTCATGAGCTATAGTACTGGAAATCTCGCCCTCGGAGTTATCCTGCAAACCCTGACAGTAGTAGCATTCATCTTCTGGGGGACCTGGACCTCTAATGTGAATGAGAGTCAGGGAAATAGCCTAGAGAAAGGTGCTACAATAGCATGAAAAAGATATTTAGCAAAGTTGTATACTGGCTCAGAATAGGTAAAGCCCCACCTTGTCTTTTATATAAAAGCATAAGTATTATATTAGAAGATTGTGTTTATTCTTACAGCAACCATCAAATCTAAGAGGCACTGATTCCTTATGGGCTTCAAACTCTAGTCCTGTGGACTAGTTAAGTCTTTGAGACATCTCTGCCTTTAAGGGAAAAATTAGCCCAGCTCATGTGGCAAGACTTTAAGCTTCTGGGAAACTGCATCAATGGTTAGAGCCCTAGTGCCTGGACCAAAGAAGTCTCCAGGACAGCCTCCTTGCTTTTTAGGGGAAAACAACTACACATGTTCCTTCTCTACACTTATTGAAAAGATGCTTCTCCTCAGGCACAATAAGATCCGTGACAAGGGCCTCTGAAACGCCAGTGTATGTAACTAGCCGGCTCTGTATCATTTCAGCTGCAAAAAGACAAATGAATCCAGTGTAGTGAATGGAACGCTGGATTTGGACTTAGGAAAACCTTATTTCTAATCCTGCCTCAAATTCTTACTAGCCGAATGACCCTGGGCAAGGCACTTAGCAGAGAAACAAAGACAAACTGCCATATTACCTTTCTGGAAGAACAAGTCAAGAGAGCTTTGGTGCCTTGGGAGTTTTTCTCAAGCCATTTTATTGCAAATCACTGTAGCCAGGAAGCAGAGCTTATAGGCCTACAACTACATCATGGTGCGCTATTGTTTCCAGTAGTTCAAAGATACTCTTCAACTAAAATAAGAAATCATCATCTTGGCTGGAGCAACCTCTTTGTTTATATCATCCATTCTGAGCTCCTTCTAGGTTATCTGTTGTTGTTTCTCATTTGTGAATTTCGATGAGAAGTCCGGAGAGGATATGTTACCTGCTGACTTGAGAGAATAGCAGGTATCAGAAACAGGAAAGGTAGGCCATCAAATATGGCCAAGGAAATACCTCCCCTTAAAAATGAATGATGAACATAGCGCTTTCAGGTTTGCAAAGCACTTTACAAGCACCATCTCATTTGATCGTCGCCGCCTCTCTGCAAGGTAGGTGCTATTGTTATCCCCATTTTACAAAGGAAGAAACTGAGGCTAGAGAGGTTAAATGGCCTGCCTGTGGTCGCACAGCCAGTAAGTAAGCGTCTGACTCTTTCTGGTCTTTCTGACTCTAACCCGGCACTCCATCCTCTATGCTACCTAGCTGTCTCAAACAACAAATCCTGTAACGCTCGTGCTATTTTGACTTTTAAAGTTTATTAAAATTGTGGTAAAGTGAAAAGAGTGCTGAATTTGGATTTAGAGGACCTGGGTTCAAATCTTATCTTTGTCAGTTATTAAATATGTGACCTTAGAGAAGTCTTTGACCTACAGGTTCTTCATTTGTAAAATCAGAAGGCTGGACCACATGAATTCTTTGGTTCTTTCGGCTCTAAATATTTGAGACCGCTAAAAATCTATACAGTTAAACCTGTTTCATGGCTAAAAAAGGAAAGGATTTTATTTTGGCTGGTCTGGCCTTTTCTTAGCATCACAGTGCTGGAAAGAAGGAAATTTAGAGAAGGAGGAAATAGAAGAAGGAAGGGGTAAAGCTTGCAGGTCAAAGGCCTAGGAGGTAGACGAGATTAGCTCACAGTCTTCTCTCCTCTTGTTCAGTCATTTCAGTCATGTCTGACTCTTTGTGAACCCATTTGGCAAAGATACTGGAGTGGTTTGCAACTTCCTCCTCCAGCTCATTTTACAAATGAGGAAACTGAGGCAAACAGGGTTAAGTGATTTGTCCAGGGTCACACAGCTAGTGTCTGAGATCTGATCTGAACTCTTCTTCCTGACTCTAGGCCTAATCCTTTATCCACTGTGCCACCTAGCAACTTATGAAGCTAGCTGCCTCTACCACCAAAAAACAAAACAAAACAAAACAAAAAAACCTAGATGATACGATGGAAAGAATGCTGCATTTCCAGTCAGAGTACCTGGGTTTGAATTCTGGCTCTGCCATGAACCACCAATGTGACTGAATTAATCATCTAATCTACCTGGGCTTCAGCTTCCTCATCTGTTCAATGAGGGAGTTGGACTAGATGACCCCTAATGTCCTTTGCATATATCACGGTAGAATCCTAAAACTTCTTAGAATCCCAGTGCTTGTGAACCCCTCCAGGCTTGGAGATTATGACTCGGAGATCACCCAGCCTTCAAGGGAGAGGGAGCAGCGTGAAAAGCATGGATGGTGTTGACATAGTGAGGAGAAGTTCTGATGAGCTTGCTGTGGTCACGAGAGAGAGAGATTTGGGATGGAGTGGTATATGCTGGAGGGGCTGGAAAAGTGGAGCTCTACTAATCTGAAATGAAAACAGTTCCAGGGCACCTGCGGTGAGATTTATGGCAGTGTTGCATCATTTGGAAACTGTTTCTGTAGTCAGTTTGAAGAGTTACATGATACTGCTACGTTTGGATTGACTCTATTTAATTGAAGGCTGATAGCCTGGGGTAGGGCGGGCCGAGGTTTCACTCAAAGGCAGAATATTATTAAGCACCTTACAACCAGGAAAACACCCACTTTTGAAATCACTGATGCCACTAAGAAATAGTTTATATGTAAGTCAGTGAAATGGGGAACTGGCCCATGGAACAGAGTTTCTAATTTGTCTCTTGCCAACAGCATGATTAATGAACTTGTAAAACAACCTATCAGCCTACTATGATGCATAGTTAGCCCTGTAATAGGAGGCCATGGTGGGATTTTATTTGGATTAGCATTCAGGTCTGTTAGACTATAAATTACTTTCTTGCTACGGGGGGAAATGAACTTTTCCTGCTTATGTGCATTAAGCTATTCAAAGCCTGGTTTCCTGTGCTCTATTGATTCTTGTGGCACTTTATTAGCCTCCCAGGATGCATCTACTTGTCATTAGTCCAATTAAAAGTAGCTCCGTTTAATCTCAGAGCTACTCTCACTCTTGGGTAACTTATGCAGTGGTTGGAAAATGTTGAAGTAGAGACGAGTATTGAAATGAATTTTTTTTTAATTTGCCCATTTATTTGACTTGAAAAGTATGATGAAGGATCTCTACTTATTTTATAAGTTTTGCATAGAAGCCTAAAATCTAGATTAAAATTAAGTAAGTGTTACAAGACAGTCATGCCCTTTGATTCTGATTGGCAGCCTCTTCATACAGATCCTGATCACCTGAGCACAGATGGCTCTGTACTGATAGTAAGCAGTGCCATTATGAGGCATCCAGTGAAAATAGCCATCACATAGCAACCTATCTCTGAATAGTGCTCTATTAGATATTGTACATAGACTTGGACCTTGTCTTCAAGAAGCTTCCAAATTTTGATATATGATATTGACAGACATAAAACATGTACAGGTCATAGGATTAATATTGATCAGTGAGGGAAATG
Source organism: Phascolarctos cinereus (assembly GCF_003287225.1). Classification (NCBI taxonomy): domain Eukaryota; kingdom Metazoa; phylum Chordata; class Mammalia; order Diprotodontia; family Phascolarctidae; genus Phascolarctos; species Phascolarctos cinereus. Next base: position 82,972,950 of record NW_027555958.1, read on the forward strand.
CTATAGATATAGTTTACCTAGGTCTTAACAAATCTTTTAATAAAGTGTTTCATTCTGTTCTTGTGGAGAAGACAGAAAAATGTGGAAGATAATATAATTTAATGAATTCCAAAGTACTTGGATGACCACACTCAAAGTGTAACTGCCAGTGGTTTAATGTCCATTTGAAACGGAATCTTCAGTGGAATACCTCAAGGAGCTCTACTTGTACCTGTACTCTTTACCATTTTTATCAGTGAATTGAATAAAGGCATGTTCATCAAATAGGATACAAATCTGAGAAGGATAGCTAACACTATGGATGATAGAGCCAATATCCAAAAAAAGAGCATCACAGGCCATAGTAGTGGTTCTCAAAGAGTATGTCATGGCATACTAGAATATAACAAATTTTACTAGATATGTCCTGAAATTTTAGATTTCCTGGATGTCCTGAAATTATGTAATTGAGGATGAAAGAACATTTATCTATATATTTTGTTTGTTTGTTTAACATGAAGCATCCTCTTTAGGGCTATTCCTTTAACTTTCATTCACACTTCACGTGTTAGGTCCCCCATAGACTATTATTTCTTGTTGTTGTTGTTATGATGTAGTCATGTCCAAGTGTTTGGGACCCCATTTGGGGTTTCCTTGGCAAAGAGACTAGAGTGGTTTGCCATTTCCTTCTCCAGCTCATTTTACAGATGAAAAAACAGAGGTAAACAGGGTTAAGTGATTTGCCCAGGGTCTCACGGCTAGTACATGTCCAAGGCTGGATTAGAATTCAGGTCTTCCTGACTCCAGGCCCAATATTCTATCCACTGTGCCACCCAGCTGCCTCACCTCTACTATTTCTTATTCACAATTATTAAAGTTCACTAATAGCAGTTCGTTTATCACATCTACTAGTTCTTTCAGTATTCCGGGACGTCATATATCTGGTCCTGGTGACTTAAACTTGTTCTTACCCGGCTTTTGCTTTAATAGCTAGAAAAAGAAGGAACATCACTTCCTAATATAGGTCACTCCACTTAGGGACAATTCCAATTATTAGGAAAAACTAACAGCCTTTTAAATACTTGAAAATAGCTATCGTGTCCTCCCCCTGCCTCACAATCTTCTCTTCTCCACGCTAAGCATCCCTGGTTCCTTCGTGTTATCTTTATGTGGCACAGACTTGAGGTCCTTCCACTGGACATTCTCCATTTTATCAGTGTTCTTCTTTACAGTGACGCCTAGGATAGAACAAGATGGTCTAGGTGTGGTCTAATCAGGAAAGTGTACAGAGCAACTATCACTCCCTTATTTCTGGAATTCTTCTTTTAAGGTAGCCCAAGTTTGTATTAGAGGCAGCTAGGAGTTCAAATCTGGCATCAAGACACTTACTAGCTGCATGTTCCTGGGTAAGTCACTTAACTTCTGCCTCTCTCAGTTTCTTCATTTGTAAAATGAGTAGGAAAAGGAAATGGCAAACCATCCCAGTATCTTTGCCAAGAAAATGCCAAATGGAGTCACGAGAAGTCAGACGCAATTGAAAAGACTGAATGACAACAAGGACAACAAAAGGTGATCCAGCAGATGGACCTAGATTTAGATTCTGAGTTCAAACTGGCCTCAGGCACTTGTTAGTTGTGTGATTCTGGCTAAGTCACTTAACTTCTGTCTCTCTCAGTTTCCTCATCTGTAAAATGAGTATGATAACAGTCTTTACCTCCCAGGGTTGTTGTGAATATAAATGGAGATAATATTTATAAAGCATTTTGAAAACCTTAAAACCCTGTATAAATTTTAGCTACCACTGTTAATATTATTGTAAGCTTTTTTGTTTTCCATATGCTGTTCAGAGAATTATAATTTAAATCTGGAAGGAATCTTAAAGGTCATCAAAGTCCAACCTCTTTTTTTTTTTTACAAATAAGGAAACTGAGGCACAAAAACTGTTTTTGCCCAAGGATGCAAACCATAAATTGGGAAGGCTAGGATTTTAACTTAGGCCTTATCTCAATATTTAGTTATATTTTGACTATATTACTAAAGCTCTCAGATTTGTTTGTTGGTTTGTTTTTCAAGAAACATTACCGCCTAGTAAGGCCTTCTCCATGTTGTGCCTATGAACTTGATTTTTCGAACCCAGATGTAAGAATTTATATATCATCTTATTAGATTTAACCCAACATCTTAAACTTTTAAGATTGTTTTGGATTTTGAAGGCTATTCAGAGTGTTAGCTATCTCTCAACTTCATGTCACCTAAAAATTTTATAAGGATACTATCTGAACCTTTACCTAAGTCTTTGATTTTAAATGTTAAACACCATAGGCACAAGCATAGAACTCTACTGGGGACTTCAAAGTTGACATTAAATTTACTCCTTTTGGCTAAGTGCCATATAGTATATTTCCATCACCATGCTGTTTCAGTCTCTGATCCCCAACCAAATACTCTCCACTATATTTCACAGAATATAAACTCCTAAAAACTAGGATTGTTTCATTTTATTTCTTCTTTTTATTCCCAGTGCCTCATACATATAGCTATTTGTGGATCGTATCCCCAGTGCCTAGAGTATGTCTATAGCTGCTTGTTTAATCAAATGATGTACTCTATTCTGGTTCATGGATTTTCTCATAAGAGTAGAACTTCTTAGAATGTATACCTCTCACAGCTATGGGTAAAAGATAGATTCTTAACCAAATGAGATAGAGGCAATTACAAAAGATAAAATAGATGATTTTGATTACTTGAAACTGAAAAAGTACTGCACAGATACCATTAATGCATCTAGGATAAGAAGGGAAGTGACTGATCAGGAAAAAAATTTTGTTTCAAATTTCTCTGATAGGGGTTCAGTATCATATTTGTGTATGTATGTACATGTACATGTATATGTATATGTGTATAATATACACACATATATACACATATGTCTGTATGTCTCTGCGTTTGTGTCTGTGTCTATGACTATGTGTGTATGTATATGTATGTGTGTGTGTATCTGTATATATACATATACATACCCATATAAAACTAATAACCATTCCCCAATTTAGATAAATGGCCAAGGAATTTGAACAAACAGTTCTCAAAGGAACTTCAAAGTATTTATAACCACGTGAAAAAATGCTTCAAATCACTAATAATAAGAGAAATGCAAATTGTAACAACTCTGAAGTTTCACCTCATACCTTGCAAACTGGCAAAGATGTTTAAAAAATGACAACAGTCAGTGTTGGAGCAGGTGTGGGCAGATAGGCACACTAATATATTGTTTGTAGAGCTTTTAGATGGTTGCAACCATTTTGGAAAGCAATTTGAAATTATGCAAATAAAGTGACTAAAATGTCCATCCCCTTTGAAACAGAGATTTTATTACTGGGTTTATACCCCAAAGAAGTCATCAGTAAGATAAAAATCCTCATAAAGTGCAAAATATTTATAGTGACACTTTTTTTGACTGCTAAGAATTGGAAACAAAGTAGATGTCCACTAATTGGGGAATGGATAAACAAATTGTGGTATGAGAATGTAATGGAATATTACTGTGTAGTACTAAATGATATATACAGTACAGTGAAAGATGGAGAGATCTATAAGAACTGCTATAGACTGAAGTTAGAGAGCAATAAATCTGGGCAAAGAGATGACTTACCAGGTATCCTCTAAGAAGTATAAGTTATTTTTGAGAAAGAAGCTCAGCTGGCCATCAGATTGCCAATCCAAATACTTTACTGAGGAGCAAAGAAAATTAATAATTATGCTGCACATTTTGTGATATCATGTACAAATATAATGTATTAATCAATAAACAAGCATTTATCAGATGCTTACTATGGGCCAGGCACTGGGATACAAAGAGAGAAATGAACTAATCCTTCACATTGAGAAACTTTCAATTTAGCCCAGGGAGACAATGTATCTATGTAGGTAACACATGTACATATGCGTGCTAGCACATACACACATACGTGCGCACATGTACAAATGCACATACATACATACATACATACATACATACATACATACATACTTAGATAATGGGGGAAGAGAATGCTAACAGCTGGAGAGATCTGACCTGCCTCCAGGTAGAAGGTGCCACAAACCTAACCTTGAAGGAATTCTGAGAGGTGGGAGTGAGAAGGTACTCTCTCAAGGTTCAGAGGCAGTAATGCTGGCAGAGATGGAAGGGATGCCACTGAATCCATAACACTTGGGTTTAAGTCCCACCTCTGACACGTATTGGCTGTGTGATCCCAAGTGCCTTAGGGAAGACTTTTTAGTTGTACAGATGGTACTATTCTGCACTGGTGAAAGGAATTTCTTCACATTGGGAGCTCCTTATACCAATAAATCATAAGTGTGTTTCCCCCTCAGCCCCACAACAACAACAACAAATTATAGACTCCCTCAGAGGTCAGTTTGAAGGTGGTGGAATGAATTCTAATGGAGAGGCCCTGGAAGATGAACCCTGAAAAGAAAGAAAAGTAGACTTGGAAGGGGGCTTTAGAGCAACCAGAACCTTCGGTGAATCCCATTGTCCTCCTCTGTAAAACAGAGATATGAATAACTACCCAGCCTACTTCATTGCATTGTTACGAGAGACGACAACATCTATCAAAGAGCATTGAAACCTGGTGTCAGAAGACCTGGATTCTTATGACTTGTTTGGCTAGCTAACTAAGTAGTTATGTGACCTCTGCTAAGTCATTTAAATTCTACTGTTTGTAAAATGGTGATAGTAAGACTAACCGCTTCAGGGGATTGCTGTGAGACCCCAACAAATAAGGCTTAGCACGAAAAGACTTTTGTAAGTAGTAGAGTTTTGGAAATTCCAATGTGTTAAACAAAGATATCCGAGGTAACTACTACAATTGCCTGGATCTTACTGGGGAAGCTCAGGACAGCAGCTTAGAAGGGGCTGGCCAGTTTTCTGCTGCTTTTTAGGGACATTAAGGAAGCCTCAGGGAAATTCTGAAGGCCATATTTTATCCTTGGATTTGTCCAAGAAGTCAATTTTTTTTTTTCAAGTTCAGGCTCGATCATCTTGTACGAGGGGCAAAGAAAGAATCCTCAAACTACATTGTGAGGAGTTACTAAAGGAAATGTCTCCTATTACAATAATCTTTTCAAATGTCTAGGTGATGGAATGCTAAAAGAAAGCAGCTAATCACTGGAATTTCAATTGAGCACTCACTCTATATTGTCAGGGGAAGGAGCACTTTAAGGCTGCCCCCCACCCCTATAATCATTTAGAACACTATCTAGGGAGGCAATTGAACAGGGCCCTATGGGAATTAGCTTTTTTAGGCAGAAGCTGACATTCGCTATCAATGCCAGGTATGACTCTTTGTTGACCTGACCCTTTCAGACCATATCCCTTTGCTGAACTCTCCAGCAAGGGTTCGATGCACAGCAACATCTTAGTTCTCTGACCACACTTCATATACTTTTCAGCACTACAAGGGACCTCAGAAGTCACTTGTTTTAACCCTTCTATTTGTCAAATGAGAAAACTGAGTCCTACCATGTAAGTGACTATTTTTATCTCATATTTATGTTGCATCATGCTGTAGTGGATAGAGACCTGGACTTAGAACCAGGAAGACCCGGGTCTGAGTCCTACTTCTGACAGTTATTGGCTATGCTACCATGGGCAGATTATTTAACCTCTACATACTCTAGGCAATTCTATAAAGCAATAAATTGATAGAGGGGGCATTTTACTTGAGAGTTTCCTATTCCAGTGAAATCATAGGTTCAATCCTTATCCCAACCCTTTATGTAACAGGGCTTTGGTACAAGCTCAGATTGCCTACGATGGAAGAACCCACGTGGGAAATGCTTCTAGAAGAAGACGTCTTGCATTGGCCTAGCACATAGAGAGAAGAAGCCTCTCTATTGGCTGTCTAGCTGAAACTGACTATCTTTAGCATGACCAGACTGGGAGAGTTTCAGTCTTTCTTTCTGGTGACATCCAGGGTGAAGGCCTCATTCACCTACAGCAAAGGCACCATATACTAAGCTGGGGGACATGGATAGGAGAACACACAGCTAGTAAGCGGAAAAGCTCGAACCCAGATCTCCTGCTACCCAAGCCAGTAGTCTACATAAAGACACTACATGGAGACAGCCTGGTGGATCGGAAGGAGTCAGATATCAAAAGAGCTGGGGTCCATCTCCAAATGGGCTTTGCTAGCAGCTCGGAAGTAGACAAGTCATAGAATCTCTAGGTCAGGAATTGTTGACCTTTTCTGTATGTGGATTCCTTTGGTAAATCGGTGAAGCCTCAAACTGTTGACAAATGTATAAAACAAAATCTATAAGATTACAAAGCAAAAGCCAAACGTTAGGGAAAATAAAGATAGAATTTTTTTTAAACCCAAGTTTACAGACCCCTTGAGAATCTAAAAGCCTGTCATCCCAGTTATGAGCCCTAGCTCTAGAAATTCGAGTCTATGCATCTGTAAAATGGGGATGCTTGCTTCAGTTGTTGTAAGAAAAGTGCTTCACAAGCCTTAAAGTGCTATAGTTCTTCAACGAACATTTACGGAGCACTTACTATATTTGAGGCCCTGTGCTAAATACCAGGGAAACAGAGAAAAGTAAGACATTGTCCTTGCTTTTGAAGAGTTCACATACACTGCATGTACTCAGGGCAGACAACACGTAAGTAACTAAGTACTAGACAGACATGGATAGTTAGGTGGCACAATAGGTAGAAAGCTAAGCCCGGAGTCAGGAAGACTTATCGGAATCTGGCCTCAGCTACTAGCTGTGTGGCCCTAAGTGAGTCACTTAACCTCTGTTTGCCTTAACCCCACGGAAAAGGAAACAGCGAACCACTCCAGTCATTGCCAAGAAAACCCTAGGGTTAGCATGGTCCGTGAGGTCATGAAGAATCAAACGTGACTGAACAACAACAACAAAGTGTTTCTAGCTTTCCCAGAGAAAACTTTAAATAATATCCTTGAAGCATCAGTGCACCAGTGGGTAAACCTGTGTTAAATTCTGTTGCGATTGGCCACTGATTCACAGTGCATCCTCCATACTGTTGAAAGGTGAAGTCCTTAGAAGCCAATCGAATCCTAAACGACAGTAAATGATTAACCAGGTTAGTGAGATTTCACCGTGCTCTGCCTTGAGAATTCTCCCAGCAGCGCAGTTATGCACATACTTCCTACTTTTGCTACTTTGACGCTTCCGCGAGCTTATTCATAGGAGTACTTGCTCCAGCCCGTGGACCTTCTCATCCTGCTTCATTCTCGTCAATCCCTGCCCCCTGCCCTACCCGTTCCCCATTAATCATCCGCTGGGTACCTCTTCCATATGCTGGACAACTTGCTATGTAGGTATTGGCTTATTTTTGAACCTGGCCCCACTTAGGCAATCCAGCTAACATATCAAATTTTGTGTCGCAACTGAGTCCCCCCGAAAAGGCTGCTTACGGATGGATTTAAATTTTAGCCCATGAGCCCCAACCAGTGTATTTACTTTTACTGGTCTTCCAAAAGACAACATTAGTTCAAAGCAAAGGCACAATGTAGTAAGAACATTGGTAGTAGAACATTTTCCCCATTCACTTGGGACACACTCTTCTGCAAATCCACATACCAGTCAGTGGGAACGATGAGTGTACCTAGGGAACACATGCAGAGGGGAATCTATGTAAGCAATCCATATGACCAGAGCACATATATGAGGTACAACTCACACCTTTGACACTGCAAGGCTGCTGATGTCTTCTGGTGATGTCATTGCATTACTCCTTATAGTTTTGTATGGTACATAGTCTCTGTCGGTTGGTGTTTTTTTGTCTCATTGTCAATGCTAAATCTTACTTTGATGGTCTCATTACTTCCCTGGCTGTGTGGTTCTTGAGCTTCCAGTTTGATGCAGAGAAAACGGCTAAGAAATCACTCCTTTTGGGGCAGCTAGGTGGTGCAATGATAGAGCACTGGCCCCTAGAGTCAGGAGGACTTGATTCAAATCCAGCCTTAGACACTTGGCACTTACTAGCTGTGTGACCTTGGGCAAGTCACTTAACCCTGATTGCCTCACCAAAAAGAAAAAAGAAAAAAAAAAAGAAATTACCCCTTTCCCATAAGAGAAGAAGTGGCTCTACATCTCTCTCTTTTAAGCCCAGAGACTTAATTTCTTTTAGGGAGTCAAGCCTATCATAGGCCCAGTTTCAGATGAGAAAAGAAAAAAAAAGCCTTCACCTACTCTCTCACTGTAAGGAGAGGGAAACTTGTCATTTCTCTCATCTTATTTATTGATGGCTTTTCCCTTCAGAAGGAGGGGTCAAGCTTTTCTGGAACACAGAACAGTACTCAACTTGCTAAGCAGAGCTTGCGGGCATTTAACCTGTTTTTTAACCATATTTCCTCCTTAACAGGAACATTATATCCCCTTACGTGATCTGACTTAGAATTAGAGAGTCCCTTACAAATCCCAACAGTTTTGAATCATCAACCTTTACCCATTTAAAATAATTTTGGGGGATTGACTTTCAACAAACTACCAAAAACAGTCTAGGCATCAGTACAAATGATTTTTATCCCCCTGTAATTTTTTTTAACTCCCTAATATTCTTTGAGTTTTTCGTGCAAACATCAGGTAGACAGGGAGGCAAGAAATAAAAAAAGTCCAGGCAGACTTTTTTTCCCAGCACCTCATTCCTTCAAACTTCTGTCTTTATCATGCATATGTGGCCCTTGCCTAACCTCTCAGACTTAAACTGCCTTACATTTTGGGGTGAGGGGATGGGGAATCTGGACCTCTGATTTGATCACTTTCAGGAATTCCTGGCATGGAAACTACCTCAACAGATACTGATTGATTGACAATTGTGTAATTTATAATCTTGGAGAGTTGCTAGGGGCACTAAAAGCTGAAGTGACTTATTTATGGTGGTAAATAATACAGCACAGACCTTGGGGGCCCCAAGACCTGGGATCAGGTGGTGCATCTTCTCTATCAGTGAAAGTTGTTTGCTTTTAACACTGTTCACAACAGTCATATACCTTCTATAGGTCCCTAACCTTTCAATATTACTATTCCTCTGTTGTATGAAAGGCTTTGTAAGTGATGAGTGAAGATTTGGTTCTACCCAAAGATTGAAAAACAAAGTGGGTACCCATCAGTTGGGAATGGATGAACAAATTATGATAGAGGAAAGTAATGGAATACTATTGTGCTTTAGGAAATAGTGAAAATGACGGATTCAGAAAAACCTGGGAAGACTTCTATGGGCTGTTGCAGAAAAAAAAGTAATCAAAACTAAGAAAACAATTTATACAATCACTTCAATGAGGTAAAAGAAAACAGCTTTGAAAGACTTAAACATTCTTATCACTACAATGGTACATTATGACTTCAGAAGAGTGAGAAAGCTTGCTTCCCAACTTAGCAGAGAGTGCCATACCAGAGATGTAGAATCAGACATGTTTTCTGATACAGCCAACATGTGAATTTTTGTTTTTGCTTGACTGTATGTTTTTGTTACAAGGAAAGACTTCCTAAAGTAGGGAGGGAGGAGATCATGTTGTGGCAGGGACATAGTTGGTGAGTGATGCTAGTGATGCAAAACAAAGGAGAATATCAATGAAACATTTAGAAAACAACAGAAGATATATTTAATATGTTTATATATTATATGTATACATTTATATACATATTCTATTATTAACATATATTAATATATTTTAAAGGAATAGCAAGTTGTACATAATAGAGTTGCAATTTCATGTGCAATCTTTTTATTATACTATGTTATAGAGATGCTCATTTTATTCATAAATTAAAACTAAAATACATAAAAATTTTAAAAAATAGGAGAGAGCAGAAATTCAGAAGGGACATATACAAGCAGGGACATTTTGTTATCATCATTTAAACTTAATATGCACCTTTTAAAAAACTGGACATAGTAGAAGTTCACAGTTTTGTTTGCCTTCCTATTTATCAGATGTTCCTCTTTGTATATTGATGCATTCATGTTCATTAAGTTCATAATTTAACAACACAAACATTTTTTAAAAAATTTAAAAAAAAAGGAATGCTATGCATTCCTTCAGGACAGATTGCATTTCTCAGTTAATCCTCACTGTCCAAACCATACGTATTTTGCCAATGTATGATTCTGACAAGAGTATGACTTTCTTCTTCATTGTCTTTTCAGTATGTAGCAAACAAGGCTGCAGAGTGTGGACTTTTCTTCATCAGAAATGGAGACAGAGGAAAGGGAGCAGATGCTTTATGATGTTAACCTTTTGGGTGGCTGAGAAAGGGAAGGGAATGTGAATTAGCCTGAAGCCCTCAAAGTCTTTCCCAGTCAATTAATATGCACATTTGTCCAACCTGCTTTGGCGAATAACTAGCATTTATATCTTGCTTTAAGTAGAATGTCGGGCAGCTAGGTGGCGCCATAGTGCATAGAGCGCCGAGCCAGGAGTTAGGAAGACTCATCTTCCTGAGTTCAAATGTACCTCGGACACTTACTAGCTGTGTGACCCTGGGCAAGTCACTGAATCCTGTTTGCCTCTGTTCTGCATCTGTAAAATGAACGGGAGAAGGAAATGGCAAACCGCTCCAGTATCTCTGCCAAGAAAAACTCAAAATACGGTCAGGAAGAATCAGAAAAAATGATTGACCACCAACAACAAATTGAACAAAATGCTTTAACTATATTATCTCATTTTCCTCTCACGACAACCCTGGGAGGTAGGTGCTATATTATCCTCATTTTACAGATGAGGAAACTGAGTCAGAGAGAGGGTTAAGTAACTTGTCTGGGTTTACACAACTAGTACATGTCTGAGGCCAAATTTGAACTCAGGTCTTCTTAACTCCCGATCTAGAGGTCTCTCAACTTCAGTATGTACCGCTGGATTTCTCGACGGAGTTGTTCAGTCATTTTTCAGTCTTCCCTAACTCTTTGCTACCCCATTTGGGTTTTTTCTTGCAAAGATACTGGAGTGGGTTGGCCATTTCCTTCTCCAGCTTATTTGACAGATGAGGAAACTGAGGCAAACGGAATTAAGGAACTTGCCCAGGGTCACAGGGCTAGTGTCTGAGATCAGCTTTGAACTTAGGAAGAGGTTGTCTTCCCGACTCCAGGCCAGCACTCTATCCACTGAGCCAGTTATCGGCCCGATTAGATTGGGTAGCCAGGACAAATTCTCTTAATATACAATAATGCAAATATTTAGAGATAAATCATCTAATCTAACCCCCTCATTTTACAAATAAGACAACAAACTCAGCAAGGTTGAGTCACATCAGTAGGTTCTGGAAAAATGGGATTTGAACCCTTGTTTTCAGACTGGATAGCCGGTGAATTTCCACCTGTCTCCTTCAACAGCTGTCTCTATCAACAGTGATCCTTTGGGGGAAAGTTAATAAAAAGGAATAATATCTGTTTGCAAGTCATACAATGCTAGCCTTACTCTGATTTTTTCTCTCTTTGCTATAGTCCCTCTCTTTTGACATTTCCATAATTGCTTTCAGCTTTTCTATAGTTCCAACCATCTGGTACAGTGGCCTAGTGTCTTTCTATCTGCAATTACTTTCCCAGGTTTTTTTTTTTTTTTTAGCCCTCAGGTTAACTTAGATTAAAAAAAAAAGTTTTTAATTCCTTCCCCTTCTTATCTTGATTGAGAAATCTGAATTTTTTTCAGCACTCAGTGTCTATGTAAATCTTTTGACCCATTCTGATTACTCTGATATATGAGTGCCAATAAGTCACTTGGGGGTAAAGCCTGCCCAAAGGCACAATGTCAAGTTAAATGGAATTGTGTGGAACTGTATTACTTGGTCTAATAACCAACTGCAAGTGAATCTTTGCAAGCTTTCATAAAATTTCACCTATTACGAAAGGGAGAGAAGCTTTATTTATACTGATGCAACCTTGATTCTCTTCTGCCTGGAGAATGACAGTGTTTTTCTCAACATTCTTGAAGAGTATAATTTATATGACAATAGTTTAAATTTCACTAGTTTCAGTGACCAATGGACTTTATAGGGCCATGATAGTGTGTATGAGAAGACAGTTTGATGCCAAAATAACCTGGTATTAGACTGATAAATCTTGAGGTATGTAGGCATGCTTCATTTTAGGAAAATTCAGTAAATGGAAAAAAAACAAACTTGAATTGGCTAGGCCCTTCAATTGAAGAGAGAATTATTTCCAATCCAAATTTTTTTTTAAATTTCATTAAAAAAAAGATTTACTATGAGACATTCCTCTAGGCATTAAAAAGTTGATTAACAGCTCATTAATTACTTGACTCAGAGGCTATGAGGAAGGGGTGGGGGAATAGATATAGAGATACTTAAAGCTAAAGGGTTTGCAAACCATTGTCAATCAAAGATTGAGCTGAGGCTGAAGGGAAGACTTCTGAAATCATGTGATTCAATGGAAAAACACAATTGGATTTACAAAAAAAAAATTGTTTTAATACAACCTTTTATAAATCCATCTTTTCTGAAAACTTTTTTTGCATTCGTTTGGGTAGCAGATACACTGACTCAGATTCATGACTATTTTTCAAGGTATAAATAATGTAACTGAAGCTAGTAAGCTTGCACTATAACCTCTTTTGCTATTTTCTTAACAATAATAGCAAAATTAGAAGGAAAGTGAGTGACCATTAATGGAAGAACCGGTGGATAAATTTGGTATATGAATGTGATGGATTATATGCTTTAAGAAATAACAAATATGAAATAAAATACTATTTACAAAAAAAAAGAAACATTTAAATACATGTTACGTGCTAGGTACTGGGATGGATGTGTTCAAAGTTTCTTATATTAATATTGTTTCAGTAGATTGTAAATTCATTGAGGACTGGGCCTGTTTTCTCCAGACCTTCCAGAATGAGGGCAGATTGAAACGAGTTAGCCCAGAGAGAGAAAAAAGGGTGTTGTGGGTACCATACCATGGCCAGGCTTCATATATATATCCATACACTTTTCATCATCAGAACGATGCCATCTAAATGAATCAAAATTGATTTTGTTTTGAAATTTTTTTGACACCAAGGTTTCAGATATCATTCATTTAGAAGAGTCATATCTCAATGGATATGAAGTGACGGCACACTCAACTGATGCTACCGTCTGATGTGATCTCCCTCTGTGATTCTCTCAGGGGCCTTTCCCTGAAGCACTCTTGTATTTATCATATCAGAATGGGTTTCTATTGATCTCTCCTATACCTTGAGGTCAGAAAGAGGCTTTCACTTTCCACATTGAAAGCTCCATTTGCTTTCCTTTTCACCTATTCCATTAAAAAAGATTCTCGTGATCTTTAAAAGGACTGTCAGTGGTTTGTCTCCTCTTAAACACCTCCCCAATACATCTCCCTCCATTAACAAGTTCTATCTTTTCTCTCTAGGAAAGCTATTCCTTCCTAGAGGGATTGCTGTCACATTATCCTAGCAGTATTGGTAAGCCTCATTTCCCAAAGGTAGTAATTCTATTGGAAAGGGCCCAGAACCAATGTATGCTTACCGATTTGGAAGCTCTGAGGTTGAGATTATTTCCAGGTCAGCAGGTCTCCAGTATTTCATCCACCAGCACACACTTGCCAATTTTCATATTCACTTTCTGGTTTCTAACACAGCATGCCTTGGCCTTATAATAAACCTGTGCACATAACATGGTAGGGAGGGTATGTTTTTTCTGGCTGAGTTCCCGACAGATTCCAATGTAAGTTCAAATCCATTTCCAACATGCACCAAACTCAGCAGTCTGCTTGGCTGCACACAGGGAAGTCTTGGAAATCAATGGGAGCTCTGTGTTTGGTACAGTTCTCTGGTCCTGGGGAGAAAGGTGAGATCCTGATCCTCTTTGTTTCTCATCCAAGAGGATGGCAGCTGTGGAGAGATGGATACAAACGAAATGTTCCAACTGGTCCCTCTCCTGAGGCAGAATTTTTCCTCGTTTCTCCCTCCCATCCCCTTCTAGAAACCAAACACCAAAAAACCCAAATATTTGGACACTCCCCTATTGGGAAACAGTTTCAAATCCAGGATTTCTAATGGACAGGGGGGGAAAAAATTAAGTATCTCTTTCTCCTTGGGAAAATAATCCATGTTGACGCCAACTAAAGGATTGGTGAGTCTCTGTGTGAAGCCTCTAACTCATGAGGAGGCCCAGCCACTTTTGCTCTGACTTTTCATTTCTGGCTCACCCTCTGGTCTATTCCATTTCCACACTAATTGCCTGCCCATCTTCTCCCCCAACCCCACAGGTACTTTCCTTCCCTTCCCCTGTCTGTCTCCCTCCCCCAAGTTTCTCTCTTTCCAGGTCTCTTATGTTTATTCTTCCCCCATTTGAAAGTAAGCTCCTTGACAGTAGAGACTGTTTTGTTATTGTATCTCCAGTGCTTAGCATAATGCTTGGCACATAGTAAATGTTTAATAAATTGTCTGTCTATCTATCTATCTATCTATCTATCTATCTATCTATCTATCTATCTATCTATCTATCTATGTATCTAATCATCTATCTGTATTTATCTGTCTACATTTCTTTCTATCTCTGTGTGTATGTTTATGTCTATTTGTCTATCTATCTGTCTCCATTTGTCTGTCCATCTTTCTGTCTATGTTTCTGTCTGTCTTTCTATTTCTCCTTGATCTCATGGTTGGTTGCAATTTAATTCAATTTAATTGGACACATTTATCAAGAGTGTACAATGTATGAGGTATTTTTCTAGGGGATGCTAGGTCTGGCTATATCATCAGCTCACATTTCTCAAGCTTTGCGTCATTTTAACGCACATACCTTTTAGTAATCCATATAGGAGAGATTTGGGGCTGCTCCAGGAGTCTTAGATGCTGCCAACCTAGAGGAAAAAAAACCCCCAAAACAAAAGTCTGCCATAAATTTGTTTGGTCCATAAGTATGTGTGACTATGGAAAGGGGCTGTGAAATTTATAGAGTATTATGAATCTACATTTTATGTTTTGCCTTCATGTTCCCATAGAATTTTTGCTTTTAAATCTCCCTAATCTCAGACAGAATGCCATAGTGCCTCTAAGTAACTTCACTGCCTCCAGAAGAGACTTATTCCAAATATCTTTGCTGGACTTGCTGCTACACAAATCAGGCAGAAGGGGCCTTGTGTTTTCCTAAATTCCTGTCTGGCAAGCACCCGACCTATCTAAAGATATGCTTAACCTGTTTAAAGAATATTTTTTATTTGCTTTAAAATTTCATTCATCTTGGATTTATGAAAGTGAAATTTGGAATGACGTTTTAGTATGCATGTTTAGGGTCCAAAAATCTTTACAAACATGAACTGGCCTTGGGCCATATTTCAGAACCCCCACAAGGTCAGAGCTGGAGGGCACCAAACAAGTTTCCCAGACCATTGTATCCACACATCAAAAACTTAGGTAATAATAACAACTGACATTTAAGGTTTGCAAAATATTCATACATAATAATTTATTTAATGCTCATGAGAACCCTGTAGCAAGGTAGGTAGAGTCAGTTCTAACCTGTATTTCAAAAGTGGGAATTGAGTCGAATAGAATCGCTATATTATGGATCATTTTGAGCATAACTCAAATTTCAAGTTTGCTTCTATGTGATTTCTTCCAAAGAAACAGTAAGAAAATGCAGAAAACTCTACCACTTTACAATAACTCACAAACTGAAACCTTTCCAAAGTCTACTTCCACAAACTAACTTTGTCCAGATATAGTGTGGAATTTATGGCAAATCTTCTGACGTAGTAAGATCTGAATGGAAAAGGGATAGTCTGCACCAACCACTACCTCCTTCCCCAATGGCCTCTTCCCCAACTTGCTCTTGCAGTCCAGGGGACAGGCCTGCTGAGATTGTAGTATTTGTGTATTTCTTAACCACTTAGCATGTATAAAACTGTACTACTATTTTTATTAGGTTCCTCTCTGTGTGTGTGTGTATATCTGTGTATCAATGACAAAGTTTTTGAGCATTCTGCCCCTAACTCCATTTCCCCCAAAGGCTCTGTGGTTTTTATTGCACAATTTTGCATAGCAGTAGCTTTGGGAACTGCATGTCAAGTTAGAGTAGAACTAATTTTATATCTTACCACCAGGTGCTATTACTAGCCACCAATCTGATCTCATTAAACAGGAAGCATCAGACTCTTGGTAAATTCCATAGTTAACCTGGAGATTATACACTCCAGCACATTGAAGGGGCATGCTAGAGGAGTACCAAGCTCTCCATAGTTCTTGGAGAGTAGGTCCCCCAGCTCTGTCTCTCTCTGGATTATTTTCCTTTTCATCATGTCACCCTAGAGGGGGTATGGTGATTGTGGAGTTACCCAAACAGAAGTAGTTCTGAGTCCCCACCTACTTAAAAACAAAAACATGCAACTCATTCTTTTCTGTAATCTTATTATAATTTGTTGAGCCCTAGTCACATGACCTTGGGAGTCAACTACACATTCTCTCTCCCTCCCTTGGTCAACCTCTCCAACATGGAATCAATGAAGGAATGAGTGATAAATATGTCTACCACATCTCTGTCCTTGTAGATTTTCTGAGTAGGCTCCAAACACAGCAACTCTCTATTTGCACCCTTGATCCTGCTGTTTCCCATCTCCTTCAGCAAACTGTCCTCACAATTATCTCACTAAAATCTAATCTTCAGTCTCTATTTACTGGCTTAGTCTCTGCTACCTACGAACACGCCCAGGTCTTTCCAATCCTTAAAAAAGCTTTCATTTGACCCTGTCATCTCAAAACTATTGTCCTTTATTGCTTCTCCCTTTCATAGTGAAACTCCTTAAAAAAGCTATATATACTTATTGTCTCCACTTCCTCTTTTTTCATTTCTCACCTCCTTGCAACCTGGCATCTACTTCAACTTTGCTCTTTCCAATGTGACCTAGCATAGTTGGCCAGGTCTAGGAGAGTTTTCCTCCTGATTGACTTCTTTTTGGCACATTGACAATTGTCCACTTCTGGATATGCTTTCCTCTCCTCATAACATGACCCTCTCTTAGATCTACCTCTCTACCTGTTAGATTGTTCCTCCAAAGTCTTCTTTGCTGGATCATCATTATCCATATTCTGCCCTTTAACTGTGACTGAATTACAAAGTCTTTATGCTGGGTCTTCTTCTCTTTTCCTTCTATATCCTCTCTTGGTGACACCAGCAATGTCTATGGATTCAACTATTTTCTCTACATAGATGACTCATAGAGGTATATATTCACCTGTACTCTCTCTCCTGAGCTTCAGTCCCACATCAGCAACTGTCTATTGGACAGTTCCAACAGGATGTCCTGTAGACATCTCAAACTCAATATATGCAGAAAGGAATTCATTATTTCTTTCCCCAAACACACCCCTCTCCCTAATTAAGCCATTTCTGTTGAGTCAGTCAATAAGAATTTATTAAGTGCCTATATATATGATAGACGCTGTGTCAAGCAATGGAGATATAAAGAAAGACAGAAGACAATCCCTGCTCTCAAGGAGCTCAGTCTAATGAGGTAGACAGCTGACAAAAGACTATGTACAAGCAAGATATATAAGGACTAATTGGAGATAATCACAGAAGGAAGGCACTTATATTAAGAGAAAAGTCTTCTTGTAGAAGATAGAACTTTAGCTAGGACTTGAAGGAAACCAAGGAAGTCAGAGGGCAGTAATGAGGAGAGAAAGTACTCTAGACATGGGGAAAAGCCAGTGAAAATGGTAGCAGTTAGAAGATGGAATGTCTTATGTGAGGAACAACAAGGAAGTAGAGAGTAACCACACACCATCCTTTCTGTTACCCACCTTTGCTTACTTCTTATCTCTTTCACATCTCCCATATCCAAATCAACTGACAAGTCTTGCCGATTCCACCTACACCTATCTCTTGCATCTGTCCCCTTTTCTCCACTCATATAGTTGCCAATCTCATTCAGGGCATTTTAACCCCTCACTTAGATTATTGAAGTAGTTTATTAAGTTGCCTCCTTGCCTCAGATGTCTCTTTTTTCCAATCCATCCTCCACCCTTCACAATTTGACTCCATCCTACCTTTCCAGGACTATTACAAATTACTGTTCTTGGGGCAGCTAGGCGGTGCAGTGGATAGAGCTCTGGCCTTGGAGTCAGGAGGACCTGAGTTCAAATCCGGCTTCACTTACTATCTGTATAAACCTGGGCAAGTCACTTAACCCAAACTGCCTCACCAAAAAAGCAAAAACAAAAACAAATTACTGTTCTTCATGCATATTACCTTATAGCCAGGTTGGTCTACTTGCTAATACATAACATTCTGTCTCCCTTCTTCCTGCACTCTCTCCCTTGTATCTGAAATACTGTGCTTCCTCACTTCTTCCTACTAGAATTGTTAGCTTCCTTTAAGGTTCAGCTCCACCACCTCTTACCTTTTTTAATCTCCCAGGTGTCCATCTCTCCTACTTTGTATTCATCTTCTATTTACATATATTTCATGTTTATTCATATCTAAAGTATAAGGGCAGAGATGTTCATTCTTTTTTTTTTTGTTAGGCAATGAGGTTACATGACTTGCCCAGGGTCACACAGCTGGTAATTGTTATGTGTCTGAGGCTGGATTTGAACTCAGATCCTCCTGAAACCAGGGCCGGTGGTCTATCCACTGTGCCACCTAGCTGCCCCCTAGAGATGTTCATTCTTCTCTTTTTGTCCCCAGTTCTAACATGATGCCTGGCATAAAATAAGTGTCTTATACAAATTTGCTTGCTTCTCTTATTGAAAGGTATAGTTCAGTTTGTTTATTCCCCTACAGCTATTCCTTCTGTAATCAGGAAAAGGAGAGAAGGAAACGCAATACAGTTTTTAAGTGATAGAGGGGGAGTATTCCATATTAGAACACTAATTAGGGAGTTAGAAAGACCTTGGGTCAAATTTTCTTTTCCTCTTTCCTACTCCCAACCCCTACTTGTTGTGTGACTGAGGGCAGGCCATTTAACATCTCTGACCTTGTTTCCCCCTACATGTAAAATAAGGGAGTTAGATGAGATGATCTCTATGGTTCTATCTATGATGTTCAGCTTGTGAAAGCAGTTAGGTTAATCACAAAATGAAGGATATAAAGATCCAGGTCTCAGTTCCATTTTAGGAAAAGACAAGAAAGACCCTGTGGTTGGTACTTTTCCTTTAGGAGTCTTGCTGCTGGCAAATATCTCCAAGGGCTTCCCCATGAAGCTAGATGGCTCATGGCTTGTGGATCAGGGATGTAGGCAAGGTCAGGGCACACATGGAGAAAGACTCTCTGTGACTCACTCTGTGTCTTGCCTTTTCTCATCTATGTATCTAACCTCAAGTTCTTTGTGTTTTGGCCATGAGTTAGATCACATTCCTTTTTTTGAGCTTTAAGCATGTGTATGGGGGGGGGGTGCAGGTAGAAGGGGGCTGGGCAAAAGAATGTGGAATAAGAGGGAAAAAGGGGACCTAAAGTACACACCTGTGGTGGTCCTATGACCCTAAACATTTAACTGAGAGTCCATCCCAGTCATTTAACTGAGAGTCCATCCCAGTCTTCTAACACAAATATATATTATATGGTATATATGTATATGTGTGTGTATATATATATATATATATGTGTGTGTGTGTGTGTGTGTGTGTGTGTGTGTGTGTGTGTGTGTGTGATGTAGATGCTATTACTAGCCATTAGCTATTATTAGGTGAAGAAGCTGAGGTAGACAGGTTAAATGACTTGCCCAGTCACAAAGCTAGTAAATGTCTGAAGGAGGATTGAAATTCAGGTCTTCCTAACTTCCAGTGCTGTACTCATTACAAAACTTAGTAGTAACAAAGTGAGAGATGATTTCTGACTAGGGGTAAGTCAGTCAAGAAACATTTATTAAGTACCAGCTAAGTGCTGTACTTGTGCTAAGCACAGGGATACAAAAAGAAGGAAAAGACAGGCCCTGCCCTCAAAGAGTTCACAATCTAATGGTGGAAACAAGAAGAAAAATAAGTATAAACAATCTATATACAGAATAAATAGGAAATAAATAAGAGAAGGAAGGCACTATATTTAAGAAGGGTTGGGAAAGGCTTCCTATAGAAGATGGGATCTTAGTTGGGGATCAAGAAAGGTTTCAGAAAGGAAATAGGATCTGATCTGCGTTTTGAAGAATGGGTAGGGTTTTTGTCAAGAGGGCTTCAGTGATACATGTGCTGTAGGAATGATGTTGAGGCCTCTCTCCAAAGAGACCATTTCAATCCATTCCTCTTCCTTCCTTCTTCCCCACTCCCAATGTCCCTTATTAGTTTTATCACAAAATTATTACATATATTTTTATTGTTTTATATTATATATTTATTATCTATGAATTGTTATTTATAATATGTAATATAAATATAAATTATTACTTATAAAATGTGGAGCATGCCTTTTTGCTCTTGATATACCTCATATTTCCCACCCTTTCTCACAATACCAAGGCTAGGTCCAGGAGAAAGTTAAATTTTTTAAAAATTGTGTTTTTATTATGAATTTAATTATCTGTAGACATAATTCAATAGGGCTGCTGAGTATGAACCCAAGAACTTCTGTATGCATACAGTTTTTCTTAAGGTATATTAAATTTAAGGCATTAATATAGTTTCTTGGTAAAATTATAAAGTTGGTGAAGGTTATGTTCAAAACTTGTCTGTTTCTTGCAACACTTCTCAAGTCCAGAACTCAATGCTCTCAGATTTCTGGTTGACCAAGACAGTAGTTGTATCTAGGTTGCTATTATGATGTCTCTTTTTAACAGTCTTTTTCTATCTTCTTGGGTCACAGTTGACAATCTTTGTATTCTCTCAGGACCCTGACTGTTGACTAGCTAGCAGTTCAGATCAACTGATTGAAGCAAATGGCTGATAATGACTTAATGCAGCATCCTTTTCCTCCACCCTAGCCCCTTTTAAAGAGATCTTTAATTCCCTAGCCCAAAGGAGTCAATCACCCAACTTCTAGGACCCGCTACTTTAAAAAAAAAAAGCCTGAGAGATAGATACTTGGGGAAAGGAAGGGGATGCTTGGAGTCCTTCAAATTTTACCACTGACACATCTCCTGTGTAACCTCCTGAGGTTACATATCACATTTGGAAACTGTGTAGCCGAGTGTGAACAGTAACACAACTAGAGAAATTGAATTTATCCTTTGAGCTCTGGATGACAAAAGCACCTGACCCTCTACCTCTCTAGGCATTCAGGTAGTACAGTGAATAGTGTCAAAATCAGAAAGATCCAAGTTCAAATACAGCCTCAGATACTTATTAGCTGTTTGTTAAGTCATTAGGCAAGTAAATCCCTTAATCTCTCTCAGCCTCAATTCTTTAGTTGTAAAATGGGTATATAATTAAGTGTATTCTAAGGATCAAATGAGATCATATATGAGAATCTTCAAGTACTATAGAAATGCTAGCTATTGTTGTTGTTATTATTGTTATTATTATATTTCCTTTCTAGTCTTCTAACACTTTAATCCTAACCAGAATTTCTAAGACCAAGACATACTGGTTTACTGGCTGTTCTGCACACGTAATCTTTTGTTTTCTGCCCCACTCTCTCAAGCAAGAGCTTGAAATGCTCTTTCCTACTCATCTCTGCCTGTTAGAATCCTTGGCTTCCTTTTAAGACTCAGCTCCAATCCCACCTTCTCAAAGGTTCTTTGCCAGTCCCCTTTCCCTTGAGATTACCTTCTACATACTCTCTGAATATTTTGTTTGACTTATTTGTATACCTATAGCTAATCTGCATGGTTTGTATCTGTACGTACGTATACTGTGAAAAAAAATTTTTCTTAGTAATCATTATCTTGGAATCTCAGAGCTTCCCCATCCCCCTTTCTTTCTAAGTTCAATACTTCAGAAGGACTTTAAGATGTCATC
Source organism: Phascolarctos cinereus (assembly GCF_003287225.1). Lineage (NCBI taxonomy): Eukaryota > Metazoa > Chordata > Mammalia > Diprotodontia > Phascolarctidae > Phascolarctos > Phascolarctos cinereus. The sequence continues at coordinate 82,994,807 of NW_027555958.1, forward strand.
TAAATGGGTCTATTCCTACACATTATGTTGCCTAGACAGGTCTGGGAGAATGTTAATTCCTCTCTATTATCAAGACTGGTGATATGGAAATTGGTGTCTCTTTGACCAGGATTGAGTTACCTTAGGTCACCAACCGAAAGATGCCCATTTTATATGGCCCACCTCCCAGATTTGATTGGCATCTCTTGGGAACACCTGCTCTTCTAAGGGCATATTAGCCTATACCCCTAAAATCCCAATTCAAGCCTGTTCTGAACTAGCCCCTTTATGGGGGCCCAGTTTTACACTGAACTTCCATGCAATTAATGTCAAGCCAGCTTGAGAGAAATTAAACCAGGAACACATGCACCCTGATTTTGTGTCTTTCTTAGAGCTGACTCTGTTTCAAATTGAGGTTCGTTTTTTAGGGGTTCACAACACATATATACCACATACATATATATATATTTATACACATATACACACATACATATATCTACATATACACATACACATACACATATATACACACATACATATGCACACACATATGTCTTGTCTCCTCCATTAGGGGAGAATTAGAGAAACCTGAGGGAAAGAACTATTATTTTTGTCTGCTTTTCTATCTCTAGCATTTAGCATGGTGCCTGGCACGCTCTACCTGCCTAATAAATGCTTCTTGACTGAATGCCTGCCAGACTGGTCATCTTCAGCTGACACTGGAATCCTGAATCTGTTGAAATACACTAAAACAAGAAACCATCTCTTAGGTGAGAGCAGTTCTAGGACATTAAATTTAATGAGACTAATTGTGTTGCTGAGTCATTTTTTCAGTCATGTCCAACTCTTTGTGACCTCATTTGGGTTGCTTTTTTTTTTCTGTCATGAAGACAGGAATGGTTTGCCATTTCCTTCTCCAGTTCATTTTACAGATGAGGAAACTGAGGCAAATGAGGTTAAGTGACTTGCCCAGGGTTATACAGCTAATGTTTGAGGACAGATTTGAATTCAGAAAGATGAGTCTTTCTGACTTCAAGCCTGGTACTCTATCCACTGAGCCACCTAGTAACCCCTCCAACCGCTTCTCCCCAAAGGTACTATAGTAGTTTGTAATTTCCTTCTCCAGTTCATTTTACAAATGAGGAAACTGAGGCTAACAGGGTTAAGTGACTTGCCCAGAGTCACTAGTAAATGTCTGAGGCAGGGATTTGGACTTAGGTCTTGATTCCAGGCCCAACACTTTATTCACTGTGGCCTCTAGCTACCCTAAAGTCCTATATAAATATTGGCTATTACTATTTCTTTCTGTGTTGATGGTAAAGCCTGGGTTCACAGAACCACAGTTTAGGTCATTTCAGGGCAAGCCCATATGTCTTCAACTGTGTGTTCACAGACAGGGGGATTCTAGGCACCAGACATATGTAAATTGCCCTTCCCCCCCAGCCATCTATCTTTTTCAGATGAAATAACTTTTAATAGTACACTAGAGCCTATCTGTAGCATGTCTGGCGATAGTGTGGAATTTAATATATAGAGAGCCCGCTCTGGCCTCTGTCCAAAGGGGAGGGGGGACCACTACCAGAAAAATCTTGTTATAAAGAGTTTTGCTCTAATACCATTCCTCTCTTCTGTGATTCAAACAGATATATATTGAGGGACTATGTTGAGGCCTTTGGTCCTTTTTTTTTTTTTGGCACATTAGAAAAAGATAATGAACAAAAAGGGAAAGGCCACTCTCCCCAAGCCAGAAGTAGGAGTGGTATTGACCTACCAGTGTAGGGTTGCTTTCTGGCTAGGCTCCTTCCTGAGGCAGCCTCTATTTATATGCAATCCTCACTGAATACCCACCCGAGTGAGGCATTTCATTAAAATACAATGCTTTGGGTACTTGTGAATTAATAGAGCAGTCTTGTATTGATTGGAGTTGAAATTCTTGTGGGGGGAGGGAGAGAGAGAGTGAAGGAGAAATTGGCTTGCTTGAGGATTTGTGCTTTATTAGAATGAAAAGCAGGGGATCTGAAAAGAACTTGGGTATGTGATTTGTTTCTATGGAGGCCAAAGGAAGGAATTTAAATGTGTATGCAGTTCGGCTATGTGAATAGACTGGATGATGTGAAAGATATATTATGGGGAGGCTTCTAGATATTTCTGAGCTGTGCCTAGGTACAGCCTGTACATCCATTAGGCTTTATTTTTAAGTTGTACACCTTCAAGTCACCTGTTCTTATTTTCATTCTGTCAGACATATTTGAATAAGGTAATATAGTATTTTCGTGTATTATCTACAGTAATAATAGTGATTAATACATATAATCCTTTAATGTTTGCAAAGCAGTTTACACAGGTTATCAGAGGTGGGCCTCTAGATCCTCAAGTCTTTTGACTGAATCAAAACTTCATATAACAGTAAGTGTCAGATTTGTGCTGTGAAGTTTGGATTCAATCAAAGGGTTGCACTTGAGGACCTAGAGGGCCACATGTGGCCTTGAAGTCACAGGTTCCCCACCCCTGATTGAACCTTGCAAGAAACCTTGTGAAGGAGGTCCTTATGATGGAATCCTAATAAATCTGCCCCCAGTCCCAATATTCTAACTTCCTTATAGGCCCCACTGAACAGCAGGCCCACTGCCCCTACCTAGCCACTGCCTCCTGCAGCCCTCCACTCAATATCCTAATTTCTTCACGTGTGCTTCACTGCTTACTAGAACAACAGGTGTGTCCCTGAACTCATATTTTTCACAGAAACAGCAGGCATGTCCATGTGATGGGATCCCAGCCACTGTCTCTAGCCAGTCACTGCCCCCATTCCTCATATTTCCCACAGAAACAGCAGGTATATCCATGCGCTCAACCACAACCACATCCATCTAGTCTCAGACAGGACCACAATACTCAGCCAATCAGAAAACAGCACCACTAGGATGCTGGAGTAGGCTATAGACCCCAAAACAATAGAAGGGACTTTCCCTAAGTAGGCACCAGCACAGTAGCAAAAGCCATCTTTTAGAGAGCCTTATTATAATATCATTATCATATGTATATACCCCCCCAAGTGATTTTTTCTGTATGCATTGTGGGAAATCACATGCACAGTTCCACTGAGACTGGGACCCCTCCCCTATTACCTAATCCCTTAACAAACCCCTCCTGCCTTTTTAATATTCATAATTTCTGTTATGTAATCGCATCTTTACCCTATGAAAATCCATCTTGCTTTCACTAAAGTTATCGGTTTTGTTGAGGTCTGAGAGGTTGTGACCCCTCAAAGACTAGAGTACACCAGGGGGCCATCTGGAATGAATTCACAGACTCAAGTGTTCTTTAAGTCAAGTTGGCAAAAAGTTTATTATTATGCTTTTCAGCGGGCAAGGATTCTTAAGGAACCTGCAGCCTTAGAGAGGTACAGTTAAAGTTTATATAGGATAAAATACAATAAAACATGTGCCAAATATGCTAACTAGGGGATTCAGGGTGGGATTAGGGAGTGGTTAAGGAGTGGTCAGTTCTTAAAAGAACATACACTTTTTGTACCTACTGCGTAGGTGTTTTACCCAGAGTTCATTAGGAAATGCCCATAAGGGGGGCCACATGGAGGTGTGGTTTTAAGCCTGCTATGTTACTAAGTTAACTAGAGTTCAGGGGTAACTGAGAATTGTCCAGTCTGCCACCAGTCAATGTCTTGTTTGATAAGATAGATGTAGGGAGTATGAACATGTCTTAAGTCTAGAATACAGATAATGAGGAGTCCAAGATGTAGATAATGAGGCAGGGCGGTAGTATAGATAGTCCAGTGGGTAAGAATAGCTTTATGACCCAGTGCAAAGCCAGTTTAAATTAATAAATTCTTCACGTGCTGTTTGTAACTGCACCAGGGAAAGAGATAAGGGTCTTGCTAGGGCCCACTCATGGTAATTGCTAGGCACAGTGTCTTTGGGCTGGGGAGACACTGTCAGGGATAGTGTTTCTGAGGCTAGGGAGAAATTGGGGTCTAAGCACAAGCACCCAAGCACAAGTACCCAAGCACCCCATCAGTTTCTCTTGGAATTTAGCCAGCTTCATGAGAGGTGTCAATCTCAACAAATGCCTATACTTGGATTAGAGGTGGTCTGACTCTGAATTCTTTGAGATGGTTCCACCACAACACATCATGAAACCACAACATTTATTTTATAGATGAGGAAACTGGGACTGAGAAAGGTTGGGTTACTTGCCCAGTGTCACACAGCTAATAAGTGTCTGAAACAGGATTCAAACTCAAGTCTTTCTGACTTGGAATTCAGCTCTCTAGGCAACATGCCACCTAGATGACATTTCTTTACATTCTCATTAGGCAGAGTAATAATCTCTTTCCTTAGCATTTACCTGTTGTCCCTGGAATACAATACAATAAACATTTACTAAATGCCCTACTATGTGCCAGGTACAGTGCTAAGGGGTCAGGATTTGGATAGGAACAAGAAGGACAGTCCCTGCCCACAAGGAGCTAATAATCTAATAGAGGGAGGAACACAGTACACAAAAGGGAGGCTGTTGGCTGCTATTTACTCCTTTCAGTCAAGTCTGACTCTTTGTGACCCCATTTGGGATTTTCTTGGCAGAGAAACTAGAATGGTTTACCATTTCCTTCTCCAGCTCATCTTACAGATGAGGGAACTGAGGCAAATAGGGTTAAATGAGCTGCCCAGGGTCACACAGTGTCCAAGGGCAGATTTGAACTCAGTCCTTACTCCAGGCCTGGCACTTGTGGCACCTAGCTGCCCCTTGAAAAGAGAGGGTAGGGGCATAATGATGTGGGTAGAGTGGAACCCAAGCAAGAGCAGCTGGTGGCAAATGTTGCAGATGGCTGGGATTGTGAACTCTCTACGAAGGAAGGCTTTGGAAGTGGTTTTTTTTGCTTTGCCCTCTAACTTTCCAATCCTTCCTCATGGAAGCATTTGGATAGATTCTATTTGATTTCAATTAGTCAAGTCAACTGAATAAGTATAACAAGAGTGTAACATGTACCAGGCACAATTATTAACTACAGAATGTAATCTAAGACAAACAGTAGGCTGGCATAGGTAATGTTGGTAACCTGGTCCTTCAAGCTCTTGACCAAGGCTGTAATTACTTTGGTCTAAATGTCATCAGCTCTAGGGCAGACCATTGCAGGGTTTCCCTCTATGATTCGGGTTGAATAGCGGAGGGATACTGAGACAGGCAAGTTAATGCTGTGGATAGATTGCTGTCCTGCGGGGAAGAATGGGAATGGTTTCATAGCTTACCTTTGACAGTTAGCAGAGACAGTTCTCTGTTCCTTATACGTGAAACCTCATTTGTTTCTGTGCCTTTGTACTTACTGTCCCTCATATCTCCAATGCCCTTCCTTTTCATCTCCAAATCTTAGAAAACCTCATTTCCTTTAAGATTGAGCTCTATATGAAACCTTTCCTGATCCTCCCAGCTGCTGATGCCCAGCTCCTTAAATCACCTTGTGGATATTTTGTATATGCCTATATATGTACATATTGTCTTCTTTCCCCCTAGAAAGAAAGCTCACTGAGGCCAGGGACGATATGTTTTTTTTTTCTTTGTCTCTTCAGTTCCAAGTATAGCTCCTGGAACATAGACAGTATTTAATGAATGCTTATTGTTTGATTGCTATCAATGCTGCCTGTATTAGTTATATGTGCATTTATCCCATATGTATTTATTCTGCGTAGGCTTATATATGCCCACTTTTTTTTGCCTGATAGAATATGATAAGCTCCTGGAAGGCAGGAGGCAACTGAGGCAGAGGCAGCTAGGTGTTGCAATAGAGAGCTGGCCCTGTAGTAAGAAAGATTTTAGTTCAAAATCCAGCCTCAGACATTTATCAGTTGTGTGAGCCTGGGCAAATCACTTAACTTCTATCAGCCTCAATTTCATCATCTGTAAAGTGCAGATAATAATAGTACCCATATCTCAGCTTGGATGTAAGGATCAAGTGAGAGGACATTTGTAAAGCACTTTGAGAATCTTCAAGTGTTGTGTAAATGATAGCTATTAGTCTTGGGCTTTTGTCTTTGTATTTTCAGCATCTACCACAGAGCCCAGAACATAGTGGGTGCTTAATAAGGTTGACTGATTGAGAGCTGCAAGACCAGTTGTCAATCGTATAACCTTTCTGAGCATGTTTCCTCATCTGTAGAAAAGGAAAGAGCAATACCTGTAGTACTTAGCTCGGTAGGCTATTGTGAGAGTCCACGTGTATGGTGGATAGAACACTCACTGCAGATGGAGTCAGGCAGACCAAGATTCAAACTGTCTGGCTGTAGGCAAATGACTTAGTCTCTCTGTCTCAATTTCCTCATTTGCTACAATGTGGGGGCTGGATTTGAGTCTTTCTAAGGTCCCTTCCAGCTCTAAATCTAGAATCCTAAAAAGGAAATAACATTTCCTGTAATAAAGTGCTTTGGGAATTTTAAAGGAAGATGACAGGCTGCTGAGCTCTTTTTGGAGGGCAAAGAACCCTACTGGGTTATTGTCTGCCCAGGGAAACAGTTCTTTCATCTCCTTTTCTTGTTTGATGAGTCAGTGAGTGGTTCTCTTCCAACTCAGAGCCTGCGATTCTGTGATAGGTTGGTTCCTGAAGGTGTCCTTTCACTATTCAGCCTTCAGACACAAAACTGATGTGGCTTGTAGAATTTTTAGATCCAATTTTGACAGGATGAGTAAGAAATAGTTTCTTCCTTTCCACCTTAGTCCTTGTGTAAGACTGTCCACGGAATAGAGCCAGCCAGAGACTAGGTCTCTAGGCAATTCTGAGGTACAAACAAGGTAGTTTGTGACAATAAGTGTTGTCTCTGTGTGTGTGTGTGTGTGTGTGTGTGTGTGTGTGTGAGAGAGAGAGAGAAAGAGAGAGAGAGAGAGAGAGAGAGAGAGAGAGAGAGAGAGAGAGAGAGAGAGAGAGAGAGAGAGAGGGAGGGAGGGAGGGAATGTGGGTTTTTGTTTGTTTGTTTGTTAGTTCTTTAGCCACGAAGACTGAAGCAATCTGGATTTGCTGACTAACCAGGCATAAGCACAGATAACAGTTTCTCTTGCTGGATTTTGGGATGTTTTGTTTCCTGATTATTTGGCGTTGTTCAATTCCCTGGGCCACAGAGGATGTTGGGAGATTAGGAAAACTGGAGGTTGGCTGGGTTGGGGGGAGACAGTGGAGAGAGCAGGGAGGCTGCTTCCTTGGTTGCTCTTAAAGGACTGAGAACAATTGACTCCCAATTTTCAGATTCACATTCCCAGTGACTCAGATAGGTCAGCCACATACAGTGTATGTTATGCCTCTTGTTTGCTTTGTTCCTACCATATCAGCCCTGAGTGATAAGTTTCTTGAGGGAAGACCTGATTCACTTTTCTCTTTGTAGCCCCAGTAGCTTGGCACTGTGCCTGGCTAGTTAGAGCTTAAAAAAATCTTTGCTGGTTGATTGAATTACTACTTATCTCCTTTCTGCAACTGCAGGCAAGTCTGATTTTGTAGAGGGAGATGGTGATCTTGGCTAGCATTATTTGATCATATGGAAAATGGAATTAACTTAAAATTTAGTAACTTTGTTGCTTAGGTAACTCCATCTTGTAGTTTTCTGAGTAAGCAAAATGTACAATAATGTTGCTTTGTGAAAAGCACCTTACACCCTGTATCCTGTTGGAACTCAGGTACCACAACAGATCTTAGGAATGAGACCAAGAATAGACTTTTGTCTACCTCATTTTTTTTTACAGATAAGTAAACTGAGTCCCAGAGAAGTGAATGATTTGCCAAAACTCACATAGGTATTAAATGGTAGAGCTGAAATCCCCACACAGATCCCATGCAAGTTGGAAAGAGGAAACAGATCTTTTGACATTCCATCCAGAGTCCTTCCCACTACATCACTGCTTTGCTGAGTCAGGCAAGCCAAGCGATCATCCACCCAATGGGTATTTATCCAATGTCATCTCTGCACCAGCTTCTGCAGAAACCAGGGAGAAAACTTGATCCAGGTCTTGGCTCCTGCTGAAAATGAATTATGAGAGACTGTAATACCAGAACAAGTTGGAGAACTTCTCTGTGTTTGCATCCACTAGTAATGGGGAGATCAACTCGTCTGTTTTCAGCAAGGTGTCTTTAGTAAATGGTGAATGGTTTGCAGGAGTAATGAAGGAAGGAGTGGCTTGGTTCATTTGCTAAGTCCATTTCAAGCATCCAGGCACATCCCCAGGCATCACATACTTCACTGACACTACTAAGATCAGTGTGACTGCCCTGACAAGAGGATGAAGCTGCACAGAAGCAAATTTATTTTTTGGAACCTTGTTCTGCTAAGCACTGCTTCCCCACTCTGCCCTAGTGCTCTGCTCTGCACCTGCTGCTCACTCCTATCTCTCTGCTTCTATCTCTTTGGTCTTATGGGCTATAGTCTGGAGTGGATAAGGGCTCACAGGGCGTCTTAAATCTGGGGTGTCCTTCTCTTGTAGAGCCATCCTGGTAGTTGTGAATGCTCTCAGGCACGAAAAAGAAATGACATCCAAGGAAAGACTCCTGTGGAACACCTAAATTAAGGGGTATCAGAGTAGATGTGAAAAGGAAGTTGTAGGAAGAGAAAATCAGGAAAGTATCTGAGGCCAAGATAGCAGCAAATATCTAGTGCAAAGGGTGTCAACTAGTGTCAAAAGTTATGGAGACAACAAGGGTAATTGGCTTTTAAAAAAAATTGGTGCTGGAGTTCATTGGCAATCTTTGAGAGAGAAGTTTTTGTAGGATGGGGGTCAGCAAATTAGTCAGCAAACATTTATTAACTACCTACTGTATACCAGGCACTAGGGATACAAAGAGAGGCAAAAAACAAAGCAAAAGCACAAAATTGTCTTTGCTCTCAAGGAGCTTATGGGGGAGCCAACATGTAGCAACTAAATACAAACAAGATACATACAGGATAAATTGTAGGTAATCAGTAATCAATAAACATTTATTGAGTGCCTACCTACTGTGTGCCAGGCACTGTGCTAAGCATTGGGGATACAAAAAAGAAGCAAAAGAGAGTGCCTGCCCTCAAGGAGCTTACAATCTAATGAGGAGACAACAAGCAGACAAATATGTACAAACAAGCTATATATAGGATAAATAGCAGGGCCATCTCTAGTCATCCTCATCTATATCTTGCCACTGGACCAAGGTGGCTCCAGAGGAGAAAGTGAGGCTGGTGACTTTGCACAGCCCTCCCTCACTTAAGTCCAATTCACTTGCAAATCATGGCATCAACTCCTGACTTCATGGTCGTCTTCCAGAACAAAGGACAAACAACAACAGGATAAATAGGAAAAAATAAAAGAGAGAACACTCTAGAATTAAGAGGGATTGAGAAAGTCTTCCTTTTGTAGAAAGGATTTTAGTTGGGATTTAAAGGAAGCCAGGAATGTCGGTAGGTGGAGATGAGGAGGAAGAGTATTCCAGGCATAAGGGAGAGCCAAAGAAGCAGTTAATAGAGCAGAAGGTACTGCCCTTAAGGGGGAAATGAAGAAGTCTTCTTATAGAAGCTGGGATTTTAGCTGGGTATTGAGAAGGCCTAGAAAGGAAGGAGAATATCAGGCATGGGGAATAGCCCATGAAAATACCTAAAGATGGAGTATCTTATATGAGGAACAGCAAGGACACCACAGTCACTGAATCACTTTGTCTTAACTTCCTGATGATGATGATGATGACTTCCCGATGAATAAGCCAAAGCAAATAGAGGTGAAGTGACTTACCAAAGGTCACACAGGTAGTAAGTGACAGAGCTGAAGTGGGGAATAAAGAATAAGAAGACTAGAAAGATAGGATGGGGCAAGGTATTTTGGAATTTGTTGATTGGGGCAGGGGGCAGGGAATGACATGGTCAGACATGAGCTTTAGGATGATCAATTTGACAAATGAGCGGAGGATTGACTGGAATGAGGAGAGACTCAAGTCAGGCTGTTGCAGTAATCTGTATGTGAAGTGGTAAGGGCCTGCACCCTGTTAGCTGCAGTGTTAGAGCAAAGAAGGGTATATATATATATATATATATATATATATATATATATATATATATATATATATATATATATATATATACCTCATATATATATATATGAGAAATGATTTAGAGGTAAAATCAACAGGACTTGGCAACATATTGGATCTAGGGAGGGAGACAATGAAGAGTCAAGGAGGACACCTGGATTGCATGCTTGGGTGACTAAGACGATGATAGTATCCTTCATAGGGAAGTTAGGAAGGCAGAAGGGTTTTAGGGAAAGATACTGAGTTTAGTTTTGGACATGATGAATTTAAGGTTTCTACCGAACATCCAGTTTGAGAGGTTCAATAGAAATTTGGAGACATGAATCTAAAGGTTAGAAGAGAGTTGAGGGCAAGAAAAATAGATTTGAGAATTATCAACATGGAGATGATAATTTAATTCAATCCATGAAAACTGATGAGATCACTAAGCAAAATAATATAGAAGAGAAGAAGAGCCAATAGAAAGCTTTGGGCAGTGCCAACTGGATCAGAAGATAGATTGCAATAGGTTGAAGAGAGGCAGTAATAAAAAAAAGGGGGATAAAAAGCATGGACAATTTTCTTTTAAAGTTTAATAATAAAGAGGAAGAGAACAACAGGAAGGAACTGGATGGTAATAGAGGAGGTAAGGCAAAGCTTTCACTTTCAGGACTGGGAGAATTGAGCATGTTGGTAGGCAGAAAGGAAGGAGCTGGTGAAGAGGGAGAGACGGGATTCATGAAAGAGAGGGGATATTTTTACTTCAGCAAGATCCTGGAGGAAGGCATAGGATTATAGGTTTAGAACTAGAAGGGACTTTGGAGGTCCTCAAGTTCAACTCCTTCATTTTACAGATGAGGAAACTGAGGCACAGAGCCATGAAGTTACTTGCCCAAAGGGGCACAGCTAGTAAGTGGCAGAGCCAGGATTCAAACCCAGGTCCTGACTCCAAATTCAGAGTTCTTTTAACTGCATGAAAGGTACAGGTAAAGGGATTAGCCTTCCTGTGGAATAGGAACATCCCTTCTTTTGCAGTCAAAGGGCTTGAGAACAAAGGGTAATATTGAGAAAGTTAGAAGAATGGAGAAATGGGACTGATGTTAGATGACCTCAGTATTCCCAGTGAAGTAGTCTAGCACATGTGATGTTAATGGACTTATTTATGTGAGGGTGGGGTGGAAGAGGTGGGGGAGGAGAGGGAAGTGAGGTTTTTTCTGAAAGAAGAAAAGGAAAGATTTAGAGCACTTGTTTCAAATGAGACATGAAGTCAATAAGGGTATTGGAAGGCCCTGCTGACATTATGCATCCTAAATTATAGGGGCTGACATCAACAGAACTGTAATAATCACTCAGAAAATAATTGGCCCTTGTCACCTACTACATGTGCCTTTAATATGAGGATTATAGATGCATTCAATTCAATAAATATTTATTAAGGGCTTACTAGGTATAAAGTCGTTTATAGGAATATGTAAGTGTTTGTGTTGCCATCTAAGTCTTATCCTTTTTTTATTGTGAATTTAATAATCATCAACAAATACAACCATTTCAAGATTCAAAGAACAACAGAGGATTGTAGAAGAAAAGTACAAGGTGATATAATTTTAAAAAAGAAATACAGGTATATTAAATCAAATAAGGCAGAAAGAAAATTTCTCTACTTTTGTCCTCCTCAGCACTTTTTTCTTCTTTGCATTTAAAAATGTTTTATTGATGCTCTTTTCTTCCCCCATGTCTATTATTGCACACCAACCATCCATCTTTTCCCCTTCCTGCTCTGGAAAGAAGCTCTTGTTTGTAAGATATATGTGTGTATGCATGCATGATGTATGTATGTATGTATATATGTATATATATATATATATACATGTATGTATGTATATATGTGTATATATATATATATATATAGGCAAGCAATTCAAATTAACATATGGATCATTTTGTACTTCTAATCTAGTCCATCACCTATCTGCCTAGAGGTGGGAGGTATGTGTTAACATTAGTCCATTGAAGTTGTGATTATTTACTGTTCTTGTCAGCAGTCTAAAGTCCTCCAGAGTTGTTTTCCCTTCACATCATTATGGTTATCATGTACATTATTCTTTTGGGTTCTGCTCCAGGGGAATTGTGGGAATTGAGTGAACCACACTAACTCCATCTTGTGACTAAATTCTGGATCTAGTTCAGTTTCTTCTCTATTCAATTGTCAGTCCAGTCTAATTTCTGTCTTGTGAGAAAATTTTATTCAATTAGGGGAATTATGAGAACTCTTTATTGCATTGTTTGAATCTAGCCCAGTGTGGCTAGGAAGCTGAACCACTTCTCCTTGTTGCTTAGAAACCCTTATCTAGGGTTATGCTGACCAGAAACTCATTCAGATCTGATGACTGATGCAAGGAGTTTTCTCATAATTATACATCTCAAGAAACCCATGATGTCTTATCTGAAAACTGGCCCTATACTAGTAGTTATTGTTTCCTTGTTCTTTTGAATATAGGCACTTTAGGGGAATGAGGCACCTCTTTTTCTGATTTCTGGGAGTTACACCTGTTTTTTCTCCCCCTCCCAATTTAGCCCCTAATCTTTCCTTTAATTAGAAATTAGATTACCTAACCTTGTATCCTGGTTTATATTCTGCTCATTGTTTTCTTTTCCTACATAAAAATCTGTCTCCCCCAGTATTTGGGGACCAGTGCCAAGCTGAGGAGTCCTGGTGCTGATTTGTTATGCAATTGGTATGCATTGCTTAAATCGATATGCTTAGATTCTAAGACTTCACAGAACAAATCCCCTTAATAAAAGGATTTGTTTGGTAAAACTTGGACTCAGTCAAAAGCCGCACCCAAGGACCACATGTGGCCTCAAGTCCTCAGGTTCCCCACCCCTACCTTAGAAGCTCAAACCTTTGTTTCCTCAGTTATTTCAGATTCTGCCCATTACAACTCCCTTCACTCTGCATCAGTTCACACGTCTTTCTATATTTTTCTGAATCTGTCATATTTATCATTTCCTATAGTACAAGAAAATTCAGTTTCATCCATATTACCACTGTTTATTCAACATTCCCTGGTTAATCAAAATCTATTTTGTTTCCAGTTCTTTGCTACAATTTAATTCAATGCAACAAGCATTTATTAAGCATATGCCAGGCACTAAAAGAAAAAAAAAAACCACAAAAGAAGAAGAAGAGAGTAAAAAGAGGAAAAGAAAAGAAGTACAAAAGAGCTTCCATAGAATACATATTTTTTCAACATACGAGTCCTTTCCCTCTGCCACTGATCACCTTGGGATACCTAATCATTAGTATCTCTAGATCAAATGTTATGGACATTTTGGTGAGATTTTGGGTACAATTTCAAGTGGTTTTCCAGAATAGCAGTACCAATTCACATCTCCACCAACAAACAGCATAGTAAGTAGTGTGCCTGTCCTTCCAGTGCCTGTTCAGCAATCACCAGTTTCCTCTTTTGTCATTTTTGCCAATGATAGGTGTAAAGTAGAACCTCAGAGCTGTCTTCATTTCATTTCTCTTACTCAGTGACTCAGAACCTTTTTTCATATGGTTGTCGATAGATTGGATTCCTTCTTTTGAGAGGTGCCTGCTCATATCCTTTGACCACCTATTTATTGGGGAATAATTCTTATACATTTTTAAGTCTTGCCCATGTTTCAGACCATTCTTTGGTGGATGTCATTCCTCTGGACTACAGTGAAAACACAGTTGGGAGGAAGGTCTACATAGATGAATTCTCGGCAGGATTCAATCTTGGTGAAAATAGATTTTTTTTGTTCTATAATAAAAATTGTTTTTAAAACACTCTCTCCCTTCCAAAAACCATTTCTTCAGGGTCATATGCTTTCTTAGTTGAGAAGTTGGATCTATTTTAGAAGGAAATTTGGAGTTCTTGATCTACCTGCTGTATTTGATGGAATTCTTTTTTGAAAATCTCTTTTTTTCTTGGACTCTATGATGGTATAGTATTCTGATTCTCTTATGTCTCTCACTCATTCTCAGTCAATTGACATTTATTAAATAAGTGCCCTCCCCCTCTCCCCCAGCACTGTGCTAAACACTAGGAATACAAGAAGAAGCAAAAGACAGAGAATCAAAGGTACATACAAGATACATAAGGGAGATGGAAGGTCAAGTCAAAGAGGAACATGCTAGCAGTGAGTAGGCATCATGCAGAAGCTTCAGCATTAGTCTAACACCCTCCCTGTCCAGTAGACTGAAGTAGAATCTGAAGAAGCCCAGGTGGAGAGAGGGAGAGATAGAGAAAAAAAAAAGAGAGACAGAGACAGAGAGAGACAGAGGCAGAGACAGAGGTAGGAACAGAAAGGGAAGGAGGGAGGGAAAGAGAGAGACAGAGAAACAGAAACAGTCAGCCAGAGAGATACAAAGAGAAACAGAGACAGAGACAGGGAGAGAGACAGAGAGGGATAGGGACAGAAAAAGAAGGAGGGAGGGAGGGAAAGAGAGAGAGAATGTGATTCAGCACAGTAGTCTATGGATGTTAATCTCCTTAACAGGACTTTCACTTTCCAGTTCCTGAGAGTCTGGGAGGTAAGAGGTTTCCGAAATGGGTGGTGAAAAGTGCTTATTGCTCAATTCAATTCCTTGTTATCTACCTTGAATTCTGTTCCAAGTAAATGTTCTCTCTCCATGATGTCATGCATATTAATCTGCCTTGGTTAAGGATAGTCAGTGGAATGAAAGTTTGTGAGCTATGAACTGAGATAGAAAATGTTACTTGGGTATCATGGCCTAGGGAGTAGCTGGCAAGGCACTCTGTTTGGGGACTCAGACTCTTCATATAATAAGATTGGGAGCAAAGGGCATTCAATACTCTATATGGAGGAAACAAGATGAGTAAAAGCATGCTGGTAGGAAAGCATGGGGTGTGTTCAAGGAGCAGTGAGTAGTACTCCAGTGGAGCACAGGGCACAAGAAGGGAAGAAGCATGAGAAAACATTGAAAAGGATGTTGGAGGGCAGCTAGGTGACACAGTAGGTAGAGCTCTGGCCTTGGAATCAGAAGAACCTGAGTTCAAATCTGACCTCAGACACATGACACTTAGTAGCTGTGTGACCCTGGGCAAGTCACTTAACCCCAACTGCCTCATTTAAAAACAAAAAAACTATGTTGGTACCAGATGATAAACAATGGCGTTAAATGTCAGGGCTTTGGGCTTTCTTTTAGTTTCAGTTTGTACTCATTAGCCACGTGACCCTTATTCTCTCAGTTTCTTCATCTGTAGATCGAGGGTGATAATAGTAGACTTCCAATGCTTTGTAAAGCTGAAAGTGCTATATAAATGCGATTTATGGCTACTATTACGGTTACTGCAATGATCTGGAAGATAGTGGGAAGTTATTGAAGAGTTTTTATTATAGGAGTGATATGATCAAAGATGTGCTTGAGGGAGATTAATCAGCATATGTTAGGATGTGTTAGGATGGATTAGAGGGGAGATTAGTTGGGAAGTTATTTTGATCCTCTAAACAAGAGATAATGAGTGCTTTACTGAAATGAAGGCAGTAGGAATGGTATAGAAGAGATGAATTTGAGAGACCTCAAGGTGCCAGCACTCTACAAGACACTGTGGGATGTAAATGGAAATATGAAACATATTCTTCACCCTTCAGCATCTTAGAATTGAATCGAGGAGGCAAGACTAAGATAAGTGAAGACAACAGAAAACAATGAATTACTCAACTATGTGGTGACATTAGAAATACTAGAGAAGTTTAGTAAGAACAGTGGAATAGTCAAAGAAGGCTTAATGGAGTCCATGGGATTGGAGGTGGCCTTTGAAGAATGGGGCAGATTTAGATGCATGGAAGTATAGAAGACATTGGGGGGAGGGTCTAGCATGAGAAAAGGCACAAAGATAAAAATGAGCAATTGGTCTATCAAATTTTAAACCACCTATTTTTTGTTGTTTTTCTCTTACTTAACATCACTTTTTAAAAATTACTCAGCTAGCCACCTTTGTAACAAAGACGAAAAACAACAGTGCAACAAAACCAAACCACCCATCAGCCATGTCTGACCATATATGCAGTATTTCACATCCACTAGTTCCCCACCTCTTTGAAGACAAGGTTCAGATAATCTTTTTTTTTCTAGAACCGAGCTTTGATAATTAAATTTTTATATTATCAACTCATACAGCCCATATTGATGACCCACAGAACCATTAACACTCTCAGTGCTCAGAAACTTAAATAATTATTTGCTTTCTGGTACTTTTCTCATTTCTTTACAACCCCTGCTACTTCTCCAAATAGCTCATACCCATTGAATATTCTATTTGGGATTTCTCCATGAAGTTGTTAGACTGTAGTTTTCTAAGTTAATCTCATTTTGCTGTTGCTGGCCCATGTTTCTAGCCTCTTTAGAACCTGAACACATCATCATTCATCTTATCTGTGAGAAAAATTAAAATCAAATCAACAAATTTCAACCCTTCATTTTACTCAAAAACTGTACTAGGAAAAGCAGAAATTAAAACGATCACATCAAGCAAATAATAGAATACCTTTTTGCTAACTTTTTATTATTTATGTTTTTGCCAACTTGACGTGTCATTTCTTCCTGTGTATAATTTGGTTCTTTTTTTTTCACTTATGTCTTGTATTGTTATGCTGACACCTCTTGAGAAGAGAGCATAATAACTCTTATTTATGTCTCTCTTTAAACAACGTTTTTCACCTTTGTCATAAAATCCATATCCTGACTCCTTTAAATTAGTGCCAGGAAAATATGGGGCTAATAAATACCTAAGTATTCCAAGAGGAGACTACGTTTCCTAGAACTAAATTCTTCGACTCATTGATGTAAATCATTTACCTTCGTGGGTACATATTCCAAATTTTAACAGCTGTGTTATAATCGTGGCTAGAACCACTTCTGCCTTTTGCATTGGGTTGGTGCAGAGGGTAACGGAAAAAACACTGGTAGCCAAGCATTAAGATAAGGGTTAGATGTCTTTGATACAGCCTGGTTAGACCAGATCCCTTTCCCTCAGAGGGGAGGGGAAACAGGGTGGCGAGAAATAGCTAGAAGAACTGATGAGTCCCTAAATTCAGCCCCAGATACCTAAGGAATTCTACCAATCCCTGGTGCATCTTTATCTAGTTTATTTACTCAGGATTGGGGTATTCAAAAAGTCCCCGAGGTCTGTTTACCTAGTCCGCTGCATTTGGAAAACGTTCCAACACCCTTTGTTCTCTAGAGGCGGAAACGGAGGCAGCCCTAACCTTTGCGGGCACTGGGATCCACCTCTAGCACCTCATTATTGGCTAAATTAAGCTGAGATGCTGTAATTGAACCTGGACACAAGGGAGCTGTTTGTCTTTCAGAGACCAGACTGCTGAGACTTGGGTGGCCTAGGAAGCTTATTATTTCACAGATCCTTGTATCCTTTTTGATGAGGATGAGTATCCTCGTGTTATTTTTGCTTGTGCACAGCCTCCCCTCCCCCCTCCCGTCCCTCCGCATGTTACCAGTGAACTGAGTTAGCAAGACAATTCGGAGTTGTATTTCTGTGCCTCATGATCCTGGAGGGGACTAGTACGGTCTTTCTTAAAATATTTAGGTTCTGCACCCTACAATGGTATCTTTATTCCTGTGCAAAGTTGACTTCAAAACAAACAGTATGAAAAACATCTTCTCTGAGCTCCCAGACTAACCAGGCAATGTGGTTTTACTGGGCTATTAGGGTATGTCTGGTTATTTTTTTCTTTGCAACTTTTGTGAGAAAGGTTGGAGCGAGAAGGAGCAACGGGCAATTGTGATCTAGGATTACTTCTTCAAGTAGATCCTGATAGAGTTTGGAATGACTTGGAAACCATCATCACCACTTTGCCCAAGAAGGCACCATTGCCAAACATGATATTTAGAAAATGAACTTGTTCCCAGAAATGGAAGATTGGGTTTTGAAGGTGTGTCTACACTAAGGTTTGGGCATCTCATAATACAACTACCTCAACTCAAAAAAAGTTTTCGTAGATCTAGTTATATACAGGGAAGATTTTATTTCTTTGTAATTGACAAAATGTGAAAGAAAAATATATGCAAACAAAATTATGTCACTGCAGGATCATGGGGTTTTCTGCATCTTTCTTTAGATAGTAAGTCACGATGCGAAGAGAAGTGAGCAGAACTGTACACAGTAACAGCCACGTTGACTAACTTTGATAGTCTTAGCACTTCTCAGCAATACAAGGATCTAAGACTTCTCCAAAACTCTCAGGATGGAAAATGCTATCCACATCCAAGGAAAGAACTATGGACTTTGAAGGCAGATGGAAGCATACTATTTGTTAATTTGTTTTTCTTCTGTTTTGTTTCCCCTTTCTTGTGGTTTTTCCTATTGGTTCTAATTCTTCCTTACAACATGACTAATGTGAAAATATGTTTAATAAGAATGTATATGTAAAGCCTATATCAGATTGCACGCTGTCTTAGGGAGGGAAGGGAAGGCGAGGGAAATTTTAAACTCAAAAGCTTATGGAAGTGATTGTTGATAAATCAAAATAAATTAATAAAAATTTTTTAAAAATAAATATTAAATCACGAACAAAATTAGTTTTTTACGGGCAGGTCACCACTCCACTAGACTTGTGAAAGATTTGGGGAACCTAGAGCTACTGGAGAAGTCTTGCTCAGATGTCTCTGTGCTTAGATGTTATTGTCCCCTTAATATACCTAATGTTATGCTAGGACAACTTGGGTTTTTTGGTTTGTTTGTGTTTTTTAAAATAGAATTTGGAGTTGTCTAGCTAGGGCCTGAATGCAATGATTAAACTCAAATACTGAGTGAAGAATGGATGAATTAAAAGTAACAGGGAACTGGCCAATGAGAGCTCTGTCCTCAGAGCACACTCAGCGCATTCTGCTTGTTGACAACCCACGTGAATGTTTGGGGAGCTTTCTTCTGGAAATTCATAATGACATATAATAGAGAGGACCTGCCTCGAATTCAGAGCATGCTCAGGTATTTTGTGATTATTCTCTGTCTACCTACTGAATGGTGAAGAAAAGCCTTTTAATTGGCTGCTATATCACAGCTGAGTTTACATACAAAAAGCACTAACCAGTCAAATAACTCTCTTGCCTGGTGATGATCCAGGAAAGCACTGTTGTTAGCCTTTGGCTAGGAAGACAGGTCCTGCAGCCTACTCTCCTTACCTGGGCCAGCATGGGACCTATAGGACATCCAACTGGAAATGTCAATGTCCAATGATACAGGGCTAGAATTCAGAATATAGCCCATTGATCAGGAAATCATCAGTATTGAGATGAAAATTAAGTCCATGAGAACTGATAAGATCCCTAAGGGAGACAGTATAGAGAGAAAAGAGAAGAGGGCCCACCACAGAGCCTTAAGGTTCACCCACACATGGAAGATGAGACATGGATGGTGATCCAGCAAAGGAGATTGACAAGAAGCAGCTAGATAGGTAGCAGGATAACCAAAAGATAGCAATTTCCTGAAAATCTTCCACGAGGAAGGTTTGGTTAACAATGATAGACCTGAAGAAAGTCCACTGTGGACTGAGAGAAGGCTATTAGACTGAGAAAATAAATAATTTGTACCTCAGAGAGAGCAGTTTCATTTGAGGGATGAAATCTAAAGCCAGATTGAAAGGGTGTGAGAAATCTTTCCACATTTCTTCATAAATTTTATGTTTATCATCTTTCAGGCAATGAAAATATTCTATTAAATTCATATACCACATTTTGTTCAGTTATCCCTGTCACTGGACACATCATTTCCCCCCCCCCCCATTGTTTGTGGGTTGTTTTTTTTTTTTGGCTGAAACTGTTCTGAAAAATGCAGCTATGAATATTTTAGTAGATAGCTGCATTTTTCCTTCCAGCAACAAACTTAGGGTGTAGTCCCAGCAACAGGATTACTGGGTCAAGGAGCTTGAAAATTTTCCTAGCTCTTATGTATAATGCCATATTGCTTTCTCAAAAAGTGCATTAATTTACAATTCTGTCAGAAATTTTGATTCTTATTACTTCATATTATCCCACCCCAGCATTAAATTTTATAATTTTAAACTATTTTCTTCTTCAAAGTTTGTGGGACTTTCATCTGCTAAGAGTTCTACTTCCCCCTCCCCCCAACTCTATACTTTTCTAGGCACTTCTTCTTCATTCCTCTATTGAATCTGTTATTCCATCCTCCAGTGAAATTGTTGATGGAATATGTTATTTGTTTACATTTTCCACAGATCCATCCAAAGAATTGAGAAAATCCAACTGACACATGAACCACATCTTAAAGAGTAAGCGACATTCCACACTCATAGTGTCCCACATTTCCAATGAAGAGAGGAAAGTCCATTTTCTCATCTCTTCTGGAGGCCAGGCTTGGTCATTGTAATTTCACCATGTTCATTTTCATTTTTTGTTGTTTTCTTCCATTTGCACTGTTTCAGTCATGGAGTGTATTGTTTTCCCAGTTCTACTTTCTTTACTCTGCCTCAGTTTATATGTCTGCCTGTATTTCTTTGAAAATTGCTTGTGCATAATATTCTATTAGATTCACATACTACAATTTGTTGAGCCATTTTCCAATTGATTTGTTTCCAGTTCCTTGCTACCTTCAAAAGTACTGCTATAGATATTTTTGGGGCATATGGACCTCTTTTTCTCTCCTTGCCATCCTCGGTGTACATGCCTAGCAGAAGTATCTCGATAGTCATAGCATATAAATCAATTCATATTTAAAGGGAGATACTAAGAAATATCTATCTTTCAATCTCTCATTTTACTCTTTTTTTGAAAGCTCAGACTAATTTTTCTTATTCCTATATCTGGTCAACATTCCACTCAAAAATTATTAATAACCACCAATTATATCCTAAGTACAGTTTTTACTCAGTCTATCCTTCAACTCTCATAAATGGGAATCACCCTAAATTTTCAGCCTTGCTTCATTTTATTCCCCTGGCATGCACTTCCTTTCCTCTTTCCCCTTTTGAATTCTTAACTGCTCTTTGAAGTTCAATTCAAATACTATCTCTGTAAGGACACTTCCCTGATTCCCCAGCCAGTAACAACCTTTCTTCCTTAGACTTCACCTACCATTTTTAATGTATTTGTCACAATATTGTATATTATAGTTCTCTTAGTTTTTTCCTTCTGCTAGACTAAAAGTACCATGAGGGCAGAGCCACCTTTCATCTCCTAGTCCTCTGCACACCTTGGAACCAGCTTTGACCTTATTGGTCAGGTTTCCTCCTAACCACCTTTGCCCACTTTGGCCAGAGGAGATCCTTTTGAGTCTTGAAGGATAGAGAGCAATTTGGCATTCCCGTCTTCCCATTGGAGAATTAACATCAGCTATTACATTGAGAACCAAGGCAGATGGACACAGATTCATCATACAAGTGGAGAACTTCTTGATCACCCCAAGAATGGGGGAAAAAGACTTCCAGGAACCAGGAGCTATAAATTACCCCTTTGCTGCATGTACTCTCTCTCTCTTTTTTTTTCTTTAGGCAATTGGGGTTAAGTGACTTGCCCAGGGTCACACAGCTAGTTAAGTGTCATGTTTGGTCTGAGGCTGGATTTGAATTCAGGTCCTCCTGACTTCATGGCCGGTGCTCTATCCACTGCGCCACCTAGCTGCCCCCTGCATGTATTCTCTATGTTTGATCTGAACTCTTTATGTACTGTTGGGATAATGTTTGGGAGATCCTTTGTACTAATTGTTCTTATTGTCCTATCTTAGTAAAGATTCCTTTCTAAAAGCTACTTAGGTCTGGCTTACTAAAGTGATTCTCAACCGATAATCTTGGAGGGAAGCACATTAATGGGGGCTCCATCCAATGGCATTGGAGAATCACCCCTGACTTCTCCCGGGTACCCCTAGAGCCCGTATGGCAAGATGTGGCCAGCCTATCTCTGAGAACTTGACTCATCTGTGAGAGTGGGAGGTAGGAAGAGAATGCCTCAGAGCTTACATGGGTTACATCCATAATATATTTCCCAAGAACTGAAACTAGTCCATTTATGGGCGTAATGCTATATTTATATGTTACTCAGAAATATTTGCAGTTTTCTGGGTCTTGAAGAGAAGCATGTATTGCCAAGGGAGCTTTGCTGTTTCCCAATTCCCTTGCTTCTCTTTTGAAAGGGAACTGCATTGCAGCCTAGGGCTACCCATGGTGCCTCAGGGTCACCATCTACAGTAACTTCTGGGCTTTCTTAGAGTTTCAGAATCCACTGATCTGTTATAAAGATGAGGCACACGCAGAACTGATTCTTGAAGGATTTCAGAGTAAGGACTGAAACTGGAGGAGACTAGAGCTCTGTGCTGCAAGGCAGAGAGGAGGGTGGAGCAGAAAGAGGAAAAAGAGAGACACAGGTTTCAGCCTAGAAAGAGTAGAAAGAAGAATGGGGAAGCGGAATACCTGAGAGGGGAGGCCAAAGGCAAGAGGAGGCGGAAAGGCTTGCAGAGGGATGTAAGGCTTAGGCAATTGGGAAAATCTGCCATTAAGAGACTTCCAGGAACAATGGAGAGTTCAGAGTAAGTGTCAGAAGGAATCAGAGATAGTGGGGACAGAGGAAAAACAAAGCTTCTTCCTCCTGCAGACACTGGAGTTTTCCATGGTTGTAGGAAATTGCAGAAATTCTTAAGGACAGTCTAAAAGTATGGGAAAATGACTCAGAGGTGAAAATGGGGAATCTTTCTAATTTATCTTTGCACCTTCCAGTGCATATGCATTAGAAATTTATATTTAATAAGGATTTGCTGAAAGAATGCAAAAGCAAATGACTTCTCCTGAAAGCTAATTTGAATGAAAGCAATTGCTAGGTTTAGATTCAGAGCTGGAAGGGACTTTAGGGGACCATCTGGTACTACTCTTCCATTTTACAGTTGAAGAAACTGAGGCCCAAAGAGATTAAATGCTTTGACTATAGTCACATAGCTAATAAGTGTCTGAAGTGGGATTTGAACCCAGGTCTTCCTGACTTCAGGTACCCATACTCTTTACTTCATTACTTAGGTGACTCTAGGACATATCTTACTGTCTAGCCAGTCATTAGCTTTTAAATGGCATAACCACTCTTTGCAAATTAGATTTTTCTCTGACACTACGAGTGGTTTCAGAGGCCACCAATGGCCTCAACAAATCTAAGCGCATTTAATGAATAAGCTTTATTGGATCTTCTGTTTTTGCAGAGTAGTCATTTCTGAACACGCTCCTTCCCTCTTCCCTTTTCGTGAAGAAAAAGTACTCAATAAAAAGCTAACCAAGAAAATAAAGACCCTTGGAAAAGTATATGTGACTTGTATGTAATGTACTTGGCAAAGGGGACACAACATTTGTACCCAGAGTTCTCCAACCAAGACCAGGTGGTGGTAGTGCATTTCTTCAACTCCTTATTTCTTTTCAGTGCCAAGACTGGACATTATGATCACATAGCCTCTGGTTTTGCTTTGTACTTTTCATTGACATTATTTCCAAAGGCTTTTGCTTTCTTTCTTTTTCCTTTTTTCTTTTTATTTTTTTAGCCTTCTTCCTCCTGGATTTCTCTGCAGCTTTTGACAATGGTGATCATCCCCTCCTCCTAGGTACTTTCTCTTCCCTTATCTTAAGTACTAATAGGTAGTAATGAATGAGCACTATACACTGGGGGATTAACTAAAGGAACTGTGGTAGAGGAGTGTACTAGAATATTACTGAACTACAAGAAATGAAGAGTACAGAGTAGCATAGGAAGATCTAGATGAATTGATACAGAGTAAAGTAAGCAGAACCAAGAAAACTATATACTATGGCTGCAAAATGAGATGGAATGCCATGTAATTCTCATATAATCAGGCTTGGCTTCTAAGCAAAGGGAAGAGCATACACCTCCCTCCTGTCTTTGCAAAGATGGAGGATTATGAGTGGAGTATTAAATATACTCAGTTGATGTGTTGATGAATTTTGCTGAGTTGCTTTTCTCCCATCTCTTATTTATTCTTTCTGACAAGGAAAAAAATGGTTCTGGGGACAAAAATGAAAGGGATACATTTGGAAAGACGGTGTAAAAACAGAAGACATTAATGCAATCACACAAAACTGAGATTAGATTGGGAGTGGGGTGTAGGGGATGGAGTTTGGGATTTATGTAACTCTTCTCAGAATCACAGAAAGTAGGTGTTGGAACGGAGCTCAAAGATGAGCTAATCCAACTGGCAAGTGCCCTATAATCTCTGCAACACTGCTGGAAGGTGGTCATCCTTCCCTCCTTGGAAAATCTCTAGCTAGGGAGGAATCTACCATGATCAGGCAACCCATTTTTCTCTCATAGTTCTCTCAAGCCTCTTCAAAATGCCCATTCAAGCTTTGGTTCATTTGTGTCTCCAGCTGGGTGGCCTTGGTTGTATTTCATTCTTTATTAGTGTGAAAACTTGGTGCATCTTGCTGGAATCAATAGAGATGAGTTAGAATTGATAAATGGCCTATATACTTTAAGGGTACAGTGTTTTAACAGGCTATTTAAATAAGTGACTATTTAAATTAGTCAGCTCTAACATAACTTTATATCAGATGGCAAAATGGTTGCTTGCTCACATAGAGATAGTAAAAACTGATGATGGTAAATTAAAAAAGAAATAATGCTTTCATTTGTTTTACTTTGTAAGCATACCCTGGGAGAAGGGGGATTGATAAGTTTGTATACATTTTCCCAAGTGGTTTCCAGGCTGCCCTTCACAAAAAGCAGTTACAAGTCATTATAAAGCATGTATTGTGTCCTACAGTGACTTATGAATCAATCAAACATGTTTTACTTATTTTATGTTTTTCTTTAGGTTTGTCTAATGATTGGTTCTATGGGCTTGGAAAAAATCCTTTAGTGTACTTTCATTTCAGTTTCTTCATGGGACTAACTTGTTGTAGAATCACCCTAATACAAGCACTTTGGACTAAAGATGTGAATTTAGAATAAGCAACAGACTTCTCCAACTGGATCTTAAAGCCCTGCTACTCTGGCTCCAACCTATCTTTCTATGGCAATCTAATATTTCTTCTCCCTATGGATTCTCCTTTCTAGATAAACTGACCTATGTGCTTTTTCTTGTATACAAAAATATTCCACCTCCCACTTTTGCAACTGTCTCTTATGATTGGAATGCACTCCTTCCTTACTTCAGTCTCTTGTAATTCGTAGTTCCATTTAAAATTCAAGTGTCATCTTCAGATGAAGCCTTTCCTGACTCCTTTCTCTCTCACAATTTGAAAGTTTTATTGCTTCTCTCTGCCCTCCTTTTCCCCAACCCTACACATTTTTAGGGGCACTTACTAGGTGTATATTTTGTGTTTACATGTTTGTGTAGGTAACATGGCGGTGGACTGACAAGTTATTCACTGCCAGTAGAATATAAGCACCTTGAGGGTAGGGATTGTTTTCCTTTTTGTCTTTGCATTCCCAGCACCTGGTACAACATCTGGCACATAAATGCTTATTGAATTGAATTTGAGCTCAAGCTTTAAAAAAGCTCAAAAAAGAGGTCTGAGAAATAGCAGTATATAGGCCAATTTATGCAAACAAACATTACTTATGTAACCAAACCCCTCTCTAATGAAGCTTCATTTTTAAAATTTGCAATATTTTTTGTGATATTTTTATATAAAAGTTTAGCATCAGTGGTAAAAGCATATGAAGTTTTGCTTTTAGTAAAAAAAAAATCACTGCTAGAGGAATATATCAATGTATAAAGCTTGGCAAGCCACCCAGGATTACTTGCTCATTGAAGAATAAAAGAAAATAACTTTAGAATATAAATTCGTTTTTAATTAACTGGCAAAGACTTAAGTATCTTTGCATATTGCTTGCTATTAGCAGTGGGACTAGGCCTTGACAGAGCACAGTGGAAAACAGCAGTAGAATCCTCGGTCTTGCAAGCCCACCCACTGTTTCTTTTCTCCTGAGAGAGTGTATCTTTTCTCCTGACTCTGGATGAGCTTTTGTATATGTCTGTGGCCTGGAGAGAAAAAAGATATCAACAGCCTACCTTGAGGTGTCCGGAGAGGGGATGGTTAAAGTCAAGACAGTACAAGGGTAAGGGAAAAGAACAGGATGATGCCTTCTCATACCATAGGCTTCAGGCTATGAAAATAATGCAACTTCTCATGAGCAGAAGGATAGGAGAGAGCTATATAATTCTTGTCCTAACTTGGGTCCCTGTGTACCAGGGAAAACTTACTGCAAGAGCAGAAGGTTTCATTCTCTTTCTCTCTCCTCACTCAAATACATTCTAGGAATTTATGCTCTCTCATGAAGATGTCTTGGTTTTCACTGCAATGCTTGTGTTTTGACTAGTTTTTAAAGTTATTAAATACAATGGAATAAAAAAAGGGCTTCTTTTTCTGTACACAGAGAAAATAACACTGGCTCTTTGTAGAAGCCTAACAGTTATCCAGTTTTCCACAAGTAACCCTTTGTGATTATGAAAGGGGAAGGAATGCTGACTATATTCATTGTACTACTTGGGTCTAGCCTGACTGGGGGGTGGGGTGGATTAGAGCAATACAAAGTTGTTTGAGGGCTACTCCTTTTATGTACTTAATCAGGATTAAAGAAAAAGAGAGGTTAAATTTAAAAGGAATTTAGATATTATTTAGTCAATTACCTTTACAGATGAGGAAACTGAGACCCAGAGATTAAGTATTCTCCCAAGGTCCCATATGTTGTTGTTGTTCGGTTGTTTCCAGTTGTTTCCAACTCTTCATGACCCCATTTGGGGTTTTCTTGGCAAAGATACTGGAGTGGTTTGCCGTTTCCTTCTCCTGCTCATTTGACAGATGAGGAAACTGAGGCAAAGAGGGTAAAGTGACTTCCCCAGGGTCACACAGTTAGTAAGTGTCTGAGGCTAGATTTGAGGTTGGGAGATGAGTCTTCCTGACTCCAGCACTCTATCCACTGAGCTACCTAGCTGCACCTAGCATGTGGCAGAGGTGGGGTTCAAACCCTGATCCCCTCTAGGTCCAGGGGTCTTCCTACTTCCACACTATCACTAGGATTTAGAGGCCAGTGGAAGCCCAGAAAAGTGAAGACACTAGTTACACAGTCACAGGAGCAATTCACCTGAGCCCTGGCTCCAACTTCAATCTCTTAGGTGGTTGGTAGTTTCTTGGTTAGTACTGCTTCTGGGCCCCGAGCGCATTGCTGTTGGCCTGAAGGCAGAGACTTGGTCCCAGCAGAGAGGGCCTGCTGGGCCTGATGCTTGTTATTTACCTTCGTGGGAGGGGCAGCAATGGTGACCCACATTTCTTAAGGATATCCAGACATTGGTTTTCCATGAACTTGGCTGTGATTCCATTGACATTTCCCTTTTGGTCATGGTTGGTAGACTTTAGGCTGACAGCAACCAGGCCAACTTCTTGGCCTTTGTCATTAGGAAGAACAGTTTCTATTGGTCTGGATCTATATAGAATGGTTATATGTATATTGAATACATCTGAAAGTATATGTAACAATCCACACCCATAGTCTTCTACCTTTCTACCAAGAGGAGGGAGGTGTGTTTCATAATATGTCCTGTGGGGTCAAGATTAGTTATTATAATTAATTGGAGTTTAGCTATTTTTTAGTGTTGTTTTAGTTTTTATTATTATTTTTTTAAATTCATTTTTAAATTTTTAGTTTTCAACATTCATTTCCATAAGATTTTTGAGTTTTAAATTTTCTCCCCCTTCCTTCCCCCCCCCCAAGAGGGCACGCAATCTGATATAGACTCTACTTACACATTCATAGCAAGCATATATTCACATTAGCCATGATGTAAAGAAGAATTAGAACTAATGAGAGGAGCCACAAGAAAGAAGAAACAAAACAAAACAATAAGAGAAAAGGAGAACAAATAGTGTGCTTTCATCTGCGTTCAGACTCCATAGTTCTTTCTCTGGATGTGGATAACGTTTTACATCATGAGTCTTGTCTTAAATGCTTGCATTGCTGAGAAGAGCTAAGTCTATCAAAGTTAGTCATCACACAATGTGGCTGTTACTGTGTACAATGTTCTCCTGGTTCTAGTTTGTATTATTATAGTCATTGTATATACTGTAATCTAGGTTCAGCTTACTTTACACCAGCTTGTACAAGTCTTTCCAAATTTCTCTGAATTTCTCATATTCATAATTATTTACAGCACATAGTTTTGTGTTATATTTGCATTCTACAACTTGTTTGGTTATTCCATAATAAATAAATATCCACTTTGTTTCCAGTTGTTTTTTGTTTTTCTTCTCTATCACTAGAAATGCCTCTCGATATTTTGCTATTTATGGAAACTTTCAATTTTTGACCTCTTTGGAGTGTGTATATATATATATATATATATATATATATATATATATATATATATATATATATATATATATATATATATATATATACACACACACACACACACACACACATATATATATATGTATATACTCCAAACATATGCCCAATAGTGAGATTTCTAGGTCAGAGAGTATGAACAATATTCTTTTGACATAATTTAGAACAGTTGGATCAATTCACAGTTTTACCAATAGTATACAAATGTGCTTATTTTCCATATAGCCCCTCCCAACACTACCTGTTTCTTAAGACCCTTAAACATGGGGAGAAAATAAAAATAAACAAAAAACTCTCCCTTGTCTTTTCTTCCAGTCTTTCTGTTGCTTGTCAAACTCAACCTTTTTCACTGACTCTGGTCCAAAAGAAAAAAAAATCAGTAGCAACTGAACCGAAGTCGAAATTTTCTGGAGTAAAAAAGATAAACCGTCCTACAGAAATTAACCTTCCTTTAGATGATGACAGTTCTTCTCTATCTCTCATACCTTTCTCTTTCAGTAACATATCACCAAGGACATGTCTTGAGCTCATTTCCCAAAAGGTCAATTTTTTCACTGTGTGTGGTTTGCTAAGGAATAGATCATTCATTCAATATTTATTGAGTTTAAGCCACTATGCTGCGTATTCATTATTTTTGAAAACTTTGTTCCTTTGCTAGGGAAGCTATCTCCTTTATTTATTATAGAGAGAGTGCTGATGGGAAATAGATTCAGTTCTTTGAATTAACTCTAAGCTAAAGTTAAATCAAGGAATGCAGAGCCAGGCCTCACTTTCTTTATCTATGAAATATAGGGCTTGGTAAAGATGATCTTTAAGATCCCCTTTACCTCTTTCTAAATTTGTGATCTATGATTATCTCTTTATATTAAAATATTCAAATGGATCTTTGAGCTCATCAATTTGTACGTTCATTCCAACAACCCATTCCAGTCCATTTCAGCCATCCCACCATGCCAGGCCCTTCTATAAAACTCTTGTCTATGTCTTCCCATATATTTGACATAGAGGGTTCACTCAATGTGCTGGAGATTTTCCTTACTTGCTCTGATACTGTGAATCTAATAGTGGAGTACTTGCCTTTGTCGTGTGACTGATATATCTTTTTTTTTAAAATCATGTATTTCTATGATGGTATCTTTTACTCCTGCTCATCTTCAAAGTTCCTTATTTGTTAAATGTTATAGCCCAATATCATATTCATTTTTAATTCTTTAAGTACTGCTGCATTCTATATCTGAAAGCCATATAACAACAGCAATCAGCCATTGGTATTAAAAATAAGGGCTGTAGTTACTGGAAGAAGTTAAGTATCATTAAAGGAATTTTGCATTTTCTCCAGACTATTATCAATCAGAAAGCCTGTATTAAGTGCTGGGTTTATGCTCAGCGTTAGATATAGAATACAAATACATTATATATCAATACGAAACCAAAATGGTCCTTGCCTTCAAGGATCTTATATCTGAAGAGGAGAGACAACCTGTAAATATATAGGCATATACAAGACACATACAGAGTAGACATGAGATGA
This sequence comes from Phascolarctos cinereus, assembly GCF_003287225.1. Classification (NCBI taxonomy): domain Eukaryota; kingdom Metazoa; phylum Chordata; class Mammalia; order Diprotodontia; family Phascolarctidae; genus Phascolarctos; species Phascolarctos cinereus. The sequence goes on from NW_027555958.1 coordinate 83,024,699, forward strand.
CCATTTAGGTAAGGCACTACGTCTTAGGGGATGAGGAAGGGCATCCTACACAACGTGGCACCTGAGCCAGTCTTAAAGGGAACCAGAGATTCCAAAAGATTGAGGTCAGGAAGAACAGCATTCCAGGGATGAGGAATAGCCAGTACAAAGGCAAGTAGATAAGAGGTGGAGTGTTCTGCATGAGAAACGGAAAGGTGGCTGGATTGCAGAGTGGGGAACGGGTGATAACGTAAGAAAAAATGGAAAGGTAGAAGGATCCAGGTTGTGCAGATCTCTAACTTCCTAATAGAGGAGTTAACGTTTTTTTCCTAGGAGGAACTTGAGGCTGGAAGACCAAATAAGAGGGTATTTCAGTGGCCTAGGAAGAGGTCATGAGGGCTTAAATTGGGGTGTTAAGTACATGAGTAGAGAAAAGATGTACATAGAAATATTGTGGAGGTAGAAACTAAGATTTGGCAACTGATTGGATGTATAAGGTGAGTGAGATTGAGGAGTCAAGGATGTTATGGGAGTTTGGAAATATGGGTTATGGAAAGGATGAGGGAAATAATAGCCAAGTTCAGAAAAGGGCTGAGTTTGGGGAAAAGATAATGAGTTTTGTTTAGGACATATTGAGTTTGAGATGCCTAAACTATGTCCAGTTGGAAATAAACAACAGAATGTTTGTTATGCAAGACTAGAGCTAAAAGAGAGAGGCTAGGCCTGGGAATCATTTGTGTAGATTTTTAAATTGAACCCATGAGAGCTGATGAGGTTATCAAGTGAAAATTGGTAGAAGGAAAAGAGGAGAGAGCCCAGGACAGAGCAGTGGGGTATATATAGCTGCAGAAGGAGAATAAGCAGAGCTGAAAGCAGTCATTATTTTTTTGTCTGATGAGTTGTGATGGTGAAGGACATCAAAAAGTGTTCAGCCTTCTGGCTCATTGCTCCTGCCTCACTTTTTTTTAAGGAGGCTGCTTCTCTGAAAACAGACTGAGTTTGTTTCTGAAATAATACTCAAGACCTTTCCAAGACCTTCTAGAGCTTGTGCCCTGCTGGAATAACCTTTGAGAACCCAGGGTCACTTCTAGGCCATGATGAGGCAAAGGAGGAAGGAAGACTTTGGGGAGGACTGTCTCTTGTTTTCTATCTAAATGTGAACTAATAATAATAACAAATGAAGATAGAGAAATGTTTGGGCAGGCTCCCCAGCCCTGGTTTAGTACATCATGTGGAGAGCAGCTCTGATCTTATGTTGTTGTTTAGTTGTGTTTCAGTCGTGTCCATTAGTGACCTCTTTTGTGGTTTTCTTGGCAAAGATACTGGAGCGGTTTGCCATTTCCTTCTCTAGCTCATTTGATAGATGAGGAAACTGAGGCAAACAGGGTTAAGTGACTTGCTCAGGGTCACATAGCTAGTAAATGTCTGAGGCCAGAATTGAACTCATGAAGATTGAGTCTTCCTGACTCCAGGTCAGGTATTTAATTCACTGCACTGCTCAGCTGCCCTGATCTTATCAAAGTCATAAATTTAAAGTTGGAAGGGTCCTTAGAGGTCATCCAGTCCAGCTCCCTTGTTTTACAGAACTACAGCCCTAAGAGATTAAGTTGCTGACCTCAGTTTCCTTATCTGTAAAATGGACTGGAGAAGGAAATGACAGTATCTTGGCCAAGAAAACCCCAAATGGAGTCATAAAGAGTAAGACATGGGGCAGTTAGGTGGCGCAGTGGATAGAGCACCGGCTCTGGAGTCAGGAGGAACTGAGTTCAAATATGGCCTCAGACACTTGACACTTACTAGCTGCGTGACCCTGGGCAAGTCACTTAACCTTATTGTCTAGCCACCCCCCCCAAAAAAAAGAGTCAGACATGACTGAAGTGACTGAACAATAATTCACAGCTATTAAGTGGTAGATGAAGGATTTGAATCCAAAGCCTCTGACTCCACACTTATCACTCTTTCCACTCCGACCATTCTGAGCCTTAGAGAGCTTTAGGGAGATGATTTCATAGAGCTTCAACAAAGGATGGTGGGGCAGGAAAGAAAAAGATATGACACTGTTTTACAGAAGAACAAGTTGGAGCAAAGACAGACTCTGAAACTTGCTGGCATAGCTGGGACAGGAACCAGCATCTCCTGCGTCCCCTTTATTATGCTTGTGACTAACCTCTCTGCCTCAGACCCCATCTGTTCTGAAGCACAGGGCAGGATGAATCAATTTCCCATCTTTTCAAATGATTTCAGCTTTTTTTTTCTCCCAAAAAAATCCTTTAACATAAAGGTATTTATTATTTTTCTTGCACTTGATAGATATTTACTTTCAAAGGTCTTGAGGGTTTTCTTTATACATGTCAATAGCCTGCCACCCTGATTCATTTTCTTGTCATTTTAGCTGAGATTAAGGTTTTAACTCTAATTTGACCCAGAAAAAAAGAGACATCTGTGAAGTATTTGATTGTTACAGATAACAGGTTTTTCAGGAAGTATTGACCTAGACGTTCTGGCTTACCACTGCTAGTACTGAAGCAAGCCATGTTTGAGCTCTGTGAAGCTGGCTAGTCTTTCCAGAGACTACTAAATGGAATTTTCTGGCCAGGCTTAAGTGAGTGAAGACAGTCTGATGTCCAGGTACATGGTGCTGGATTCCATAGAGGATACAGAACCAAGGCTTAATTTCTTCTTCTCTTTTATATTGCATAGAGCCAGCTGTATTTCATTTGGTCATCCATCCATCCATTCATCCATCTATCCATCCATTTGTCTATTCATCCATCCATTCATTCCTCAAACCTTTATTAAGGCCCAACTATGGGCAAGACCTTATATTAGATATAGCACCATTCAAAGCTAATTAAGTTACAGTCTTACTCAACAAATTTGTAGTTTAGCTGGGAAGACGGGACAGATTTACAAATAGCTCTATCTAAAGTACAGTAAATGTGTAAGAAGAGTACAATTAAAGTACAATAAGATATTTAAAGAAGAGGGAAGATTTGTTAAGGTCTTGAAATGAGATACTATCTAGTAGGGAAAGAAAAGGGCAAGAGCTGTTTAAATGTCTGTATATTCAGTATATATGGGGCCCTATGGAAATCAGGTTAAGTCTCATAAGAACTCCAAATTCTAATCCTCAGCCAGTGCATTCAAAGTAATAACCTACACTGCAATGTTCCTGGACTATTTTACTTCTGTCTTCTGTATCAGGCAAAATGATTTTCAGACTGATAGGCAGAACAAAAATAGCTAAGAGGGAACTGAGATAAGAAAGGAAAAAGTAAAAGAATATGGTTTAAATGAATTCAAGTCACCTATGTAGAGAAATTAAATCCCAGAATTCTGAAAGAACTTGCACACATGATTATTGATCAGGGATATTTGAAGAGCTCAGGAGAATGGGAGAACTTTTTTCAGAACTGGGAACAGGCAAATATCTTAATTTTCAAAATGAGGAAAAAAGGTGGATTCTGGAGAAAAGACAAAAACAATAGACCAGTGAGCCTGGTGTCAACACAAGGCAGAATTCTAGAATGTATTATTAAACAAATGGTTACTGTGAACTTAGAAAGAGAAATAGTAATCACTAGAAACCAGCAAGGATTCACTAAGTTATGTGAAACTAACTTCATTTCCTCAACTGAGAAAATACTGTGGATATAATGCATATAGATTTTAGCAAGGCATTTGATACTACCCGGTATAGTACCTGACACCTACTAGAATAGTACTTAATAAATGCTTGTTGAATGTAGTTGAATAAAATTATTCTGAATTGACAAAATCTGTCTCGACATTGTTGCGGACAAGATGGAGAGATGTGTGCAGGATGGTAGTAGCTAAGTGTATTCATGACTTGTAGAATAATTATGGACAAAGTTTCTTGTTTAATACTTTATGGAAGCAGGTCACTTGTGGCAGGTCACTTGTGGCATGCCACAGAGCTATGCTCTGTTCAGCATTTTTTAATGACTTGGATGAAAACGTAAACACATTCAACATGTTTATAGATGACAAAACTGGGAAAGATTTTGAATGTAGGATTCTACTTTAAAGACATCTCAACAGACTCAAACAGTAGGCCAAAGTTAATATAATGAAATTTTAAGAAGAACAAATGAAAATCTTATAGGTGGTTATCTAATCTCTCTATGCCTCAGCTTTTCTCCTCTGTAATATGAGGGGGTTGGACTCAATGACATCTAAGATCCCTTTTAACTCTAAATCTATGATTCTACAATCTTACGAAGAGCAAATAGACAAGGCCAAATACGCCTCAAGGAAGTCCTTGCTTGTAGCAGTTCAATCTTGAAAGCATTAAGGAACCATTTTACAAGGCATCTCAGAGATGGGAAGATACTAGAAGAATCGAAACAATCAGGGACAACATCATTAGTCATTAAAGGTAATCATGGAGTCAGGAGGACCTAAGTTCAAATTTGGTTTCAGACACTTACTAGCTATGTGGACTTGGGCAAGTCATTTAACCCTGTTTGCCTCAGTTTCTTCATCTGTCACATGAGCTGGAAAAGGAACTACCAAACCACTCCAGCGTTTTTGCTAAGAATATCTCAAATGGGATCACAGAGAGTCAGACACAACCGAAACAACTGAGCGACAAATCAAGAGGACATGAATAACTACTGCCGATATATTTTACTACTTTTTTGTCTTTATAATATCTTTATGGAAATGATCTATACCCATATCCTTGATAAAAACATGTGAAGGGAATAAACAAACTTTCTGATTTTTTATTAAAACCTTAAGAAATATCAATGAAATATGAATATTTTAATAGGTAAAGAATGAAAAAGATTATACATGGAACTATGAACTTCTATTATATACATTTTTAATGTGTGCATTAAATTTAAAACAAGAAAAGCGAAACTGCCCTGCTTGTCTGTGTCCCCTTCTGAATTGCCTTCTGCTCTCTTGTGTATTTTTAAATGTTTTATGTATGTTTTCTTTCTTTTCTTTTCTTTCTTTTTTTTGCCTCATTCTCGTTACCCACTGGTCCCCATGCCCAACAGATAGAAGTCCTCCCTTGTAACCAATAAATACAGTCAAGCAAAACACATCAATGCATTAGCTGTGTAACAGATAGCCTTTTGCAAACTATTTTCTAAGGCAACCTTATCTTTCCAGTCACACAATTGACTGAAAGGTGGAAAGAGTACAAGATCACATTTTGTTTATTGTTTCTGGATTACAAAAAAGCATTTGACTCCATAAAGAAAAACACAGCCTTAGAGGCTCTTTTCCAACAAGGAGCCTCTCATGCACATGTTAAGATTATACAGTATTCCTTGATAAATGTGCCTACAGATATGGACAGTAATTACTATAGCATAAAATTATATCATGTTATAAAAATGCCTACTGTGGAGACTATGATGTGCAGGTCATTGTAAACCAGAGAGTAAACCTGGGATAATTACTGCACATGGACAGTGGTTTGGGCTCTGAATGGAAGAGGAGTAAGAAGGTGGGCTGGATTGCATTGGAATTTGAAGAGCGGGGCTTTTTTTTTTTTATCCCAAAACATTCCCTGGCACACACAGAGAAAACAATATAACAACAACAAAACCTCACCTATCTTTTAAACATAACAATATTGCTAATGATGTGCATGGTTGTGAATCTTGGAACACCAAAATCTTAAAAAATTCTAAGTTCCTCCATTGCATCAACAGGGAGGTATATGGCTGCAGCATTCTTCCAGTGATAACCTATGCATAAGAAATGAGAGAAGGGACACCATTCTGGAAATAGGTGATTGAAAAATGAGATGGGCTGCTTGTGTGGTGAGTGTTAGTGAAAAAACATGTACATATAACTGTAGTACCAGCCAAGGGAGAAGGAGATAAGGATAAGCAAAGGATCAGAAAAATTTGAAAAGGGAGAAATCACTTTTATCTAAGGAGAAAGATTTTTGGGATGGCTTCATGGAGGGGGTGACATTCAAATCAGGCCTTGAAGAAGGGAAAGGTGAGGAGTCCATTCCAGACATAGGGGTTGTAGTAACAAAGACTCAGAAATAGGAGAATGGAGGATAAGAAGAGGGTTTGATGAGCAGTCCAGCTTGGTTAGAAGGTAGAATAGTATGACATAAGTCTGGACAGTTTAGTCAGACTGTGGAGATGGTATGGGCCTAGGATCCTATAATTTTGGACAGTGTTTTGAGTTTCTTTGTAAGAGAGCTCAGTTTTCCCTGTAAGACATGTAAGACTTTATTATCTGATTACTATTTTTAAAGGGAAGGTAAGAAAGCAAATTATGGTAATGATGAGCAGCTCTCTGCTTCCTGAGGATAGTCTGATGAGGATGGGACAGCTATGGGCTGAGAGGATTAACTATGTGCTGGCAGAAAGGCAGGTCACAAGGTGGGAACTGGTTGAGAGCGTTTTTAGAGAATCGATAAGGACTTTTCTATATTGTGTTCATCAGTCTTAACAAAGTTATTTGACCCAGTTAGTGGACTTGGACCCTGGGAGGTCTGAAGCAGGAGAGGCTTCTTAGAGAAATCTGTGACCAAAGGTCACTCCATAAGTGGCAGGTTGGTTATGTCAGGGTTGATGACATCCCCTCCTGTGGACACTGGAGCAGGGCCAGGGTTGTGTGATAGCTGTGGAATGCTGGAGACTGCCAGCAGGGGCCAGATCACCCAGATGGAGCAGTTAGAGACAGGGCAATGCTTTGTGAGATAAGACCTGGTGCAGCCCATGAGTAGATAATGGGTGGCAAAGGCCATCTTCAGTTCAAACTCTTGTCAGGGGCTGCTGGAGCTTTTCAGGCCTATTTCCATACATGGACAGGCATGTCAGCAGGGATAGCTTTCAATGGGAAGGAGAATATTAGATTTGATAGCCTCTTAAAGAACAGTGAATAGGAATTTCTAAAGGTGACCTTTATCTTGCAGAGAAGCACTATCCCAAGGAAGCATTTGTTCCCAAGGAAACAGACCCAATGATTGTTTTGAAGCCAGGTGGGATGGGTGGATGCTTTAGGGGATCTTTCTGAAGACTGGCTTCCCTTGTGGCTTCCCAGTTCTTCAGGAACCCTCATGAGTGATTTGGTGACAGTGCTTCCAGAAGATGTGTTCTGGCTTTCAGCTCAGGCATACCCTTAGTAGATAGCTTTGGAAACTCTTTGTTCTTCCCCACAGCGCTCAGTTTTCTGTACAGACACAGCCAAATGGGTTTACCATACTTGAGTAATGCCAGCCAGGTAAGAGAAAAATACCAACTGCTTTTTGTAAACTCAGCACAAAGTTGGTTCCAAAGTAGGCTTGTAAAACCAGAGCCATAGCTGGGGATTCTTGTTTGGAAGGTAAATTCAATTGAGCAGGGGATGAGTAGAGGGTATAGTCCAATTAGGTGCTGGGGCAACTCATTCCTCCAGAAAAGCCAGCCTGTGCCCCCAAGGCACAGCCAATGGTCTCCTACCCCAAAATTCTGTGAAGAGAGACAGGGGAAGAGATAGCAGATGGGAAGATGCTAGGAAGTTGGACTTCATGACCATGAGATGCTGAGGAAGATGGTCCCGTGCCAGTCACACTACGTGGCATAAATTGGTAAAGGATTAATGGGTGTGGGGTGGGGAGGAGAGAGGAAGCATGTCTGTGCACAGCATGCTAACCACTGGGGTAAAACTTTGGTTGCCTCAATCTACTTATGACTCGATATGAGTACAATTTGCTCTTTGAGGGAAGAAAAGGTGGTTTATACTTTTTGTGGGTTGCTGTTTGAGGACAAAAAAAAATGAACAAGAATTTCTCCTCATAGTGGTATTTTGAAAACAACCTAGATGAGGTTGTTAAAGAACTGGGAGTTTCTTTGAGGAAAGATATCCTGCCAAAAATACAGGGAATTATTATTAAGCAACTGCTAAATTTTAGAGGCCCACAAAAGGATCCCTGTCTATCCCATGATCATTTAATGAGAGGTTACTGAAGCATGATTGAACAGAGAAAATCTGAGGAAACCCAAACAGAGGGGAGAGAGATTGGATTCCTAAAGCCTAACTCGCCAAGGGATTCTGTGGCCTCCTGCAAACAGCAAAGTATGCCATCACAGGAACCAGCCCAACCTTGGGCAATGCTGTAGGGGAAGGCAAAGCTCATCTTGGCCGTACTTACAACCTCTCTTTTCCCCTGACTTGATCTTCTCCTTGGTTCTTCTGTTCTCCTATACCCTTTCATTTAGCATATGCATATCCAAACAAGGATTTGTATCTACTTAAGGAATATCTGCCTGGTTGATTCTCTTAAGATATTCATTAACCTAAAAGGAGAAATTAGTAAACCTTCCCAGGAATATTTGCATTTTAGTAGATGACTCTTGAAGACAAAAAGTCTTTGGGACTCAAAGGAATGAATATTAAATAATATTTAGTTCCACAGTTAAATAACTGTGGAATTTCAGGTACTGATTGTGGTTAACAGGGAGAGTTTTCCAAAGAAGAAGCCTTCTCAGATACCCTCAGATTACCTGTGTAGGTGGTAGCCTATGCACTTACTTGTAAGACTGGCCTTGGCTGGAATCCACATATGTGGCTATGCCAATCAAAGATTCATAGAGTTGTATACCAAGAGTCATGTGGTATAATGGAAGAAGCTGAATCTGGAAGACCCTTCCTCTTTTTACCATGATCTAAAGAGATATATATGTCTATATAAATTTTCCTGAGTTCAAATCTTAGCTCTGCACTTACTACATGTGTGACCTGGCCCTCAGTTTCCTCATCTGTAAGTCATAGGATTTCTAAGGACTAAATCTAAATCTTTGGCCCTATAAGTGAGGAAGTTCAGAAGCCTGTAGATTCCCTTTAATTTGGGACTATAGGGAGGCTTCTTTTAAGTCTATGGGTTTTCCTGACCCCCATTTGAGTTTTCTTGAAGAAAATGGCACCATTTATTTCCTTCATCAATAGCATCTGGACAACAATAATTTCACTTCAATATAATAGTGACTTGTCTGGCAATGTACCTTGTTAAATAAATGCCCTAACTGAAAATAACCATTAGCACATTAATGACCTCAAGCCCGAAGAATCAGCCTATCCTTATCACAGCTTTATTTTTAGGAGTTGGGAGTGAATCCCAGTGTCTTTTGAAGTGCCAGAAAAATGCTCCTGCAGGACCAGATCAGTGAGTCAGTCAGTGCCATGGTGAGACAGAGAGCAGGCAACTCGGCTCAACCAAATCCACAAAAAGGGAGGCTGAACTGCCTTTCCCATTCAGGGTATGAGTCATAGGAAAACAATGGAACCCAGTGAGAAAACAACTCATACATTTTAAAGCTTGTTTCTGTCCCTAATGGACAATCTGGAATGACTGGGCTCCAGAGGGCCATTCTACCTGAATAAAGTGAGCAGAAAAATTCTTTCACTCAATGCAATGGCTCTTGCATAAATGCCACTTGAATGAATGTTTTAATTCCTGACTCCATCACAACTAAAACACTGACTAAGGAGCCAGGAGGGTAAGTGGCCCCTTAGCTCAATCTGTACCAAGTCACCACTTACAAACCAAAAAGTCATCCATTAAAACACCAGGGAGAAAAGATAGACCTTTGCTTGGGATTCTGGTTTGTGCCGGGTTCCCTATAATCCTATTCTTTCCTTTTTCGAATGCTTTTTAAAATCTGACAATTGTCTCAAAGAATTGAGGCTTTTTTTTTTCATTCTGACTTGAACTTTCTTTCAGGAGAGAATTGATGTCATGATGAGAGTAGCCCATTGCTACAGAAAGGGAAAAAATGTACCCCCTGTCACATTCATGACAAGTGGTTTTTATCTGAACTATAGGAAATACTGCTACATCTGCTTCCCCTCCGAGATTGAACCAGATCAATCAATCAACAAGCATTTATTAAGCACTTTTTACGTGCCAGGCACTGTCCAAAGCACTGGGGATAAAGAAAAAGGCAAAACCAGTCCCTGCCCTCAAGGAACTTACCATCAAATATAGGGGACCATATGCACTATGTGTATGGCATCGTGCTTTGTGCTGTTGATACAAAGGCAAACCTGAAACTGCAGATCACAGGAGTATTGGTCCTGGGGGTGAGGTCAGGGCAGAAAATCCCCTTTGGGTCACTCCCAGAAAGATTCAGCGCTGCCTATGAGCAACTGTAAAGAATGAGATACACATTTAAACCACTACATAGGATGGTACTGATTATGAAAGTAAACAAACGACCTGAGGTTCTCTCCAGAATGATTTTCCCTTCCCAACATTTGGAAACAAATTAAACAACAACAGCAACAAAAACAAAAACAAACCAACCCACTAGTATTTGATCCATCAGAATGATGTGAAGTACAGCTTTGGTTGGTTGATTTTAGCTTAAGCCAATTAATTTTTGCTGTCTGTTAAAATAGATGCTAGCAGGCTCTTGTCTTTTCATTAGGGAGGCTGGTGCTTGGGACCCTGCAAAGAAAAGGAACACAGGGACATCAGCACAGGCAGCAGGAAGACAAAGGCTAGCCCTGAGTGGGGGATGGTGGAGTCTGCAACAATGGCTGGACAGATTAGCATCTCTAGGCTCTCTAGCCCAGGAGGACTGCCTGACCACAAGTACTTGAAAAATTGAAACCCTCATGTCTAGAGAGAAAAGAGGTTTCTGGGAGAAGCTGATGGATTTAATTTTTTTTTAATTTATTTTTTAAAGAACATGCTACCTCCCCTCTCTCTTTCGTTCTAGGATCTATTTCCAACAAGTTTGGTTTGGCTTAATGCACACTTGGTACTTTTAAAATAGTTCCACAGTGCTTTGTTGGGTCTTTACAAGCAAGACCAGCAGTGTCCTTATGGTCATCAATAAATATCAAGCATCTGCCCGACATTGTGTGCAAAATATTGGGCTAAGTATAGGGATGTGATAGAAATTTACTTATGAAAAAATAAAATAATTTAAAATTCCTTTTTTTCCCTGTTTTGGTTCAGGTTGCATTTTCCAGAAGTTTTTTCTTCCTAACTTCAGAAATGAGAGCTGGATTCTGTGGAGGCCCATAGGGAGGATTTGGGGAAATTGCTGCACTGACTGCTGGAACAAGGGGTCCAGAATCACAGAGTAAATTCTTGATGGATACAAGTTTACATCTTGTCCCTCTGCTGAGTTCCTTGTGCTACATTGCTTCCTTAGCTGTCTCATAGTCTCAGTGGTTTAGAGCTGGAAGGGACCTCAAAGGTCATGTCATCTAACCTTTTCATCTTAGAGTTGAGGAAACTGAGTCTCAATGCAGTTGAGTGATTTGCCCAAAGTCATTTAGGTGGTAGACATGGAGCAGCATTTGAATTCAGGTCCTCTGACTCTACCTCACCATAACAGTCTTGAGAAAGAACCAAACACACTAGGATAAATATCTGGGTAAACACAGTCTTAACTAGTATTATGATGAGCCCTGGATTTGAAGTCAGAAGTCATGGGTTCAGATTCTGACTCTGCAGCTTAGTACTTTTGTAACATTGGGCAAGCCACTTCATTTCTGAGTCCCACTTTCTTTTGGAAAATAGAAGGCAGAAAGAAACACAAAACAAGAGAAAGAATTGAGGAGATTGGGCTAGTTTCCTATAAAATTATAGCCCTTGCATGTGACTTCAAAGCCAACTAGTGTGGAAGAGACAGAAGGCTCAGTCAGTCAAATAAATTCTATCTTCTATGATAGTTCTAGATCAATGTAGGTCTTTCATACTTGGGGCAAGCAAGGCTGGGCCTCAAGAGCTCATGAGATTCACAGGCTCATAGAATGATTGAGCTTAGGGGAAGCTTAGAAGTCATCTGTGGAAGGGGTGGGAGGATGACTGTGGGAGGGCCAAATCTGGCCTGCTGCCTGTTTTTGTATGGCCCTAGCTAAGAATAGTTTTCACATTTCTTAATAGTTTTATTGAATTTAAAAAATATAAAACACGTTCTTTAGCTCACAGACCCTACAAAAACAGGCATCAGGCCAGATTTGGCCCTCCCACAGTACTTTGCCCAGCCCTTGGCCATATGATTTCTAAACTTAGAAAACTCTACATTCTACGAGTGTGCAAATCTCATCCATTCCAGAGGCCCAGCCAGGCTTTCCCCAAACACGAGGAACCTACCTTGGTCTACAGCTCTCACAGAGGATCCCTCCCTTCTGTGAGTCATCCACAGTTTTACCTAGGCCCAGGAGTTTGAGCACAGTTTGCATAATTAAGTTCTATTACCTTAATAAGATGATTTGTTAATTTAGTATTACTGATAATGTAACAAGAATAAATACGATTACTTTTATAAGATTTTTGTTCAGCCATTTTTCAGTCATGTTTGACTCTTTGTGACTCCATTTAGGGTTTTCTTGGCAAACATACTAGAGTGGTTTGCCATTTCCTTCTCCAACTCATTTTATAGATGAGGAAATGGAGGTAAACGGGGTTAATAGATTTGCCCAGGGTCACATATCTAGTAAATGTCTGAGTCCAGATCTGAACTCAGGAACATGAGTCTTCTTGACTCCAGACCCTGCACTCCATCTACTGTACCACCTAGCTGCACCTTTATAAAATAATTCCTTAATTTAGCATAACAGATTCAATTTTGTTTTAAGTCTCTATTTTGTAATTAAGTGTGTTTTGAATAAGTAGTTTTTCTATATATTTTTTTTGACAATAAAACAAGCATCTTTGTGGAAAGATGTAGTAAGCAATATGTGTATTCTTTTTCAAAACAATAATTTTTTATTGATTTCTTTTGTTTTTTACATCATCATAGCTTTTTCTAGTATCCCCCTTTTCCCCTTTCCCAGAGAGCCATGTCATATGACAAATAGTGTTTTTAAAGATAAAAAAAGAAAAGAAAAAGAAGAGTAACAATCAGCATAACCAATCTATATACTGAAAAAGTCCAAAAATATATACAATGTGTAAGACTGTGGATCTCCCATCTCAGTGAAGGGGTGGATTGGAGTATCCTCTAAAACACCTCTTCATTCAAGTCATGCTTGGTCTATACAATTTTGTTGCAATTTTTGATTTTTTTTCCCTTTCCTAGAACCAAAGGAATTTGGTGGGGGTAAATATAATTGCAGATATTGAGGCAACTAGGTGGTGTAGTGTGTAGAGGACTAGACTTAGAGTCTGGAACTCTTGAGTTCAAATCCTAACTTAGACACAACTGGCTGTGTGATTCAGGGTGAGTTATTTAATCTCTGCGTGCCTCAGTTTCCTCATCTATAAAATGAGGGAAAACAATAGCAGCTACTTCCCAGGGTTGTTGTGAGGATATAACGAGCTAACATGTAAAATGTTTTGCAAACCTCAAAATGTTATCTAAGTGCTAGTTATTATGTAAAGTGCGCAAATAGGTGTAATACTTGTTCTCACAGGCTCTTCTGGGCAAAACTCCTCAGCCTCTAAGCGTCTCTAGCTTTTAATTCTCCTCTTCCCATCTGTGGTGACTCATAATGGGCAATGCCCATTCCTGGACTAAAACCACTTGGGGATGCTTCCTATGGGCTTAGCTTGCATCACTCATGGGGCAGGCAATGGGATTTGGAAGTTAGAACATCAGGCTGGGAGCCAAGAGGCTTGACTTGTTAAGATCTAGCAATAATTCATCGTACCTCACCTAGGCACCATCATTAAATAAGTGCATCTCCCCGGGAGGAGTGTGAAGATGGCACATTAAGCTGCAAAGCAGTATACCAAGACAAGGGATTATTAGCAGCATATGGTAAGGACTTAATAAATGCTTTTTCATTCACTCACTCATTCATTGAGTTTAGAATAAAAATGTGTAAAGAGTACTAAAAGAGACCAAGAGACCAAGGCTGTAGAGACCTCTAGGCTCTATCACTGATTGGCTGTGTGACCTTGAACAAATCATTGTACTTTTTGGGGCCTCAGTTTCCTCACCTTTAAAACAATCTCTAAGATCCCTTTGAGTTTTAATAATATATGATTTGCTTTTGTTTTGTTTTTCCCTTTGCTGAGGCAATTGGGGTTAAGTGACTTGCCCAGAGTCACACAGCTAGTGAGAGTTATGTGTCTGAGTCTGGATTTGAACTCAGGTCCTCCTGACTCCAGGCCAGTACTCTATCCACTGCACCACCTAGCTGCCCCAATAATATGTGTTTCTATGGTCTAATTGCATTGTGATCTATTTCCAAGGGAATCAGTGATCTCAGAGTTTGGGCCTACATTGCTTCTCCTAAGGGAACTTCTCTGCAATTTTTATTCTTCAAGAATTGTCTAGAGCACTGGAGAGGTGGTGAAGTGATATGCTTGTGTTCATACAGAGAGGATATGTCAGATAAGGGACTTGAACCCAGTTTCTCCTGGCTTCAGAACCAATTCTCTATTATGCTATGATGCCTATCTACTGAAAAAGTTAGGACTGAAAATAATTAACAGAACTATGGAAATTCAAGAAAATGGTATAACCCTTGAGAACTTCTCCTCTCCATCCCCCAGGACCTCTGGAATCACATAAACCAGTTTAATTTGGGGGAATTGCTCCCCAAGGGTTAATTTGTCTTCCTTTAGGCCATTGATTCATTTTAAATTAATACAGGAAAGTTTCCAAAAATAAAGCTTAAGTATAATAACTTGTTTCTTAAGTGTCTCAAAAGTGAGTGGCAGGGTCCTTAAATCCTACACATGCATTCAATGTACAATATGAGCATTGGCTATTGGACAGTCTTTATTTTACCCACTGAAAATGAACCAGTACTAAGTACTAAATAAGTAAGGCTGAGTTTTCAGGAGCCAGTGAACAAATATGGAAACATGAGACAATCAAATTGTATATCAGCTCCCCTCCAGAAGACAACTGAATCTGTGGTTGCTATCAAAGCAATCCTCTGTCCCTGGGAAGTCTTGTTTTTCTACAAAGTCCTACATAGACTCCAGAAGACATTGTGTGTGTGTGTGTGTGTGTGTGTGTGTGTGTATGCACGTTTATTTGTATATAGGTATGTATATGTATATGTGTATATATTGTTAACAGGATTGGCCTGGAGATGGAAATGTCAGTAATCAAGTAGTTTAAGCAGTTTCAGAGTGAGGAATGTTCCCTTAGCTGAAGTAAAAACACAGGTTATATATTTAAATCATAAGTGGGGAAGGTGGATTACAAACAATCATTTAGTGGTTTCTCACGAGAAAGCCAAAAGTCCCACAATACAATAATTTTGGAGTCAAGTCTTTGGGGGTTGGGACCACCTCCCCTAAAGTACAGAACCAGAGTTCTGTGACGGGAACAGGTTCTACAGTCTTTGATTCACTTCACTTAAGGTCTAATGATTGTGAGCATTGTCAGAGTTTTGATTAATCAGTTTAAGCTGCATTGTGAGCTCTGACTCCCAAGCCAGAGAAGCAGCTCTTGAGAAAATGAAATTATTAGTATATGCATTACACATATCATATTGATTACTATGAAAATTATAAATCTCTTTCTCAATATTATGTATATATGTATGTGTATATATGTATATGTATATATGTGTGCATGTATGTATATAGACACTTATACATATACTTGTATATCTACATATATGTATGTGTGTGTATATATATGTATATATATATACATATATATATAGCCCTGTGATTGAGACTCACTAGTAAGTTCATATGCTTTAGCACTTTTGGGCCACACAAACACCTTTTTATCAGATTTATACCGTCTGAGTAACTCATTAGCTTTGTTCTCTACAGTTACCAAGTGGAGTATCCTTTTTCTTTTTTTTTTTTAAATACAAGAAATATGCTGAATCAGGAAATATCTGAGTCAGGAATTCTTGAACATTGAGTTTTCTATAAGACAATTCTCAAATCTAGTGTGCTCAGAAAAATCTTTCTTACCTAGAAAACTAGATTCTAGGTTCATGTTGCCTTGGAACTCAAAATATCTCTGCTCTAAAACAGAAAGGAAGCTGGGAAGCAGTGCCCTAGGGCTCTTCTCTCAGGCTGCCCACAAGCACATGTCTCCCAGAGCCGTGTGTCTTGACTGTAAGTCATAATTGCTCTTCCTGGTGGCCGAACAGGGGAGTGGAGATAGATGCATTTTCCCTTTTCTCCAATGTACTCTGAAAGAAGGAGGAAGGGAAAAAAGTAAAGAATGAGTCTTTAAGAAGCTTCAGAGTTTGAATAACTTGTTTTTATAGGCAGCCCAGTGGATAGAATGCTCAACCTTTAGCCAGGAAGACAATTCAGATTTGGTCCAACCTGATTTCACCAATCAATAAACATCTATTAAGTGCCTACTATGTGCCTACTATGTGCCAGGCACTATGCTAAATGCTGGGGATACAGAAAGAGTCAAAAGACAGTCACTGCCCTCAAGGAGCTCACAGTCTAATGGGAGAGACAACATACAAACAAATATATACAGATAAGTTATATAAAGGATTAAATAGGAAATAATTAAGAAAGTGAAAGGATTAAGAGGAGTTGGGAGAGGCTTCCTGTAAAAGATGGAATTTTAGTTAGGACTTAAAGGAAGCCTGGAAGGTCAGTAAGTAGAATTGAGGAGAGACAGCATTCCAGGCATGGGGCAGTTAGGGAAAATACTCAGAGCAGAGAAATGTGTTGTCTTGTTCATGGAATGACTAGGAGGTCAGTGTCACACTTACTAGTTCTGTGACCCTGGGCAAGTCACTTAAATCTCTTTCTACCTCAGCTTCCTCATCTGTAAAATGGGGATAATAATAGCACCTACCTTCTAGGGTGGTTATGAGGCTTAAATGAGGTAACATATGTAAAGTGCTTTGCAAACCTTAAAACGCTATAAAATGCTAGCTGTTATTGTTAGTATAGTAAAGAACAGGAGTGGCAAATTATTGTCAGTCATTCCTTGGGTTCTTAACAGTTTACTATAACTAATGGTGCATCAATCTCATTCTGGGTGCTACATTTTAGAGTTCTTAACAGTTCATTGATAGAGTTAGATAATGTTCAGAGATGGGCAACCGGGATGGTAGAATGTTTGTAATTCATAGCATATTGGTCGAAGGAACTAGGGAGGTTTAATCTGGAGAAGAGAAGACTTAGGGGAGCATACGAATTGTCATA
The DNA here is from genome assembly GCF_003287225.1 of Phascolarctos cinereus. Classification (NCBI taxonomy): domain Eukaryota; kingdom Metazoa; phylum Chordata; class Mammalia; order Diprotodontia; family Phascolarctidae; genus Phascolarctos; species Phascolarctos cinereus. The sequence goes on from NW_027555958.1 coordinate 83,041,722, forward strand.
AAGTATTTTTCAGTCACGTCCAAGTCTTTGTGACTCCACTGAGGGTTTTCGTGGCAAAGATAATGGTTCGCCATTTTCTTCTCTAGTTCATAATATATTTAAGGACCCTCAAATTAAAAGCTCTTTGGAAACTGTCTCCTTCCCCACTTCTAGGCTTTTTACACCTTACATCTTCCTTTCCCCTTCCAATACTCTGCAACCAACTGTCTCTTTACTATTCCTCACTCAAGATACTCATCTCCAATTCTAGGCCTTGTCACTGGCTGTCCCCCATGCCTGGAATTCTCCCCTCACCTCCTCCTTGCTTCCTTCTAATTCCAGCTGAAGTCTCACCTTCTACAGGAAGCCTTCTTTCAGCCCTCAGCAATTAGTTCCTTCCCTCTGAGGCTATCCCCAATTTATCCTGTATATCTTGTTCGTACACAGTTGATTACACATTGTCTTCCCATTAGACTGAGCTCCTTTAAAGCTCTCTTTTGCCTTTCTTTGTATCCCTTTCTCTGAGCATAGTGCCTGGCACATAGTAGGCACTTAAATGTTTATTGGTTAACTCACTAAGAGCCTATCATGTAGAAGAGGGATTAAACTTGTTTTGCTTAGCCTGGGAAGACACAACTAGGAGCAATGAGGGGCAGTTGCAAAGGCAAATCTAAATTTAATGTCAGAAAACAACTTTTCCTTTTTTTTTTTTAACAATTAGAGTGATGGTGACAGATGACAATGATGGTGATGATGATGATGATGACTCAGTGATGATAACTCAAATTTACATAGTGCTCTGAGGTTTGCAAAATACTTTCCATATATTTGATGCCAAAGTAGAATGGGCCTTAGTCTTAAAGACCTCCATTAGAGATCATTAAGAAAAGGCTGAATGACTAATTGTTGGATATGTTGTAGAGGAGATTACTGTTTGAGTATAGTTTGGACTAGATGGCTGCTAAATCCCTTCTAGCTCTAAAATACTGTGATTCTGGAAAACAGGGATTCATTAGCCCTGGGATGAAAGCCTATGCTGAAAATGTAAATGGTAGCATGAAATGCTTGAATAAATGAATGAAGGATGGAACTATTACTGTTTTGAAGGGAAATGATTGATGTTTGGGGTCCATGTTTAACCTTTTGAGATTGATGACACAGAAAGAAAATACCTGTGCCTTTCCATAAAACATAACCTGGGCCTGGTGGACTGTTTGTTTGACCTGGGAAGCCAGGTCTTAAGTTCTTTATTTCCAAGAATTCTCCTTAGTATGAGCATGCCAGGGCTTAGAGCACTGATTTTCTAACTCCAATCACATTGCTGGCATTTAATGATTGAATAATAATGGATAATTCAGAAGATGAAATACAGTTGCAATCCAAAAAGTGTTTTAATTCCCAGTTATAGGGAATAACATAAGGATTGAGACAATGTGATATGAATATGAAAGGAGAGATTAATTATAAACAGGATTATTTGAAATCCATGCTTTCTGCCTTGCAAAAGGAAAAAAAAACATAGGGGTTTTTTTTGAGAAAAAAAAATGTCTTCACCAAGTTCTAGGAGATTTATTTTTGTTCTCTTTTCCCATAGGTGGGAGTAATTTATGTGGCTTGAGAGGGTCTGTGGAACATTCAGATTTATTAAAGAAGGTACCTGTGTTTCAATTCAATTCTATCACAAAAAGGGCTGTAATAATAATAAAAAAGATGTTTCAATTAATGAAAGAAAGATACAAGGATAACAGTTGTGGGAAGGAAATGAGGACTTGGGGATCCAGGATTGGTTTATATTGTCAGATGCTGTTTCTTGGTATAGTTTTTAAGTGCCAGGAACAGGTTCCCTAAGATCCACAATAATTTGAATCAACATTCCTTTGCCGTGTGTGATTTTGTTTTTCAAGGCGGTAATACGTTGATGTTGAAGGATCAGCCTCCATGATCCCAAACCTCCCTCTCATTTCCATTAGCAATTTGAGAGAATTGTCTTTTCCCCCTTCATTCCCTCCTTTTAAAATTAGGCTTACAATTTAAATTGGCTCTCTAGGGAAGTGCTGGGGAGTTGTCTGGTTCAGGGTATTGGTAATGAAAGCAAGAATTTTTCTTTTTAAGATAGATGACTGAAGGGGAGTCATATGTTATTCCAAAAATTGTTCCAGTGGACCTTCGGTGATACGCATGCGGTGACCTAAGGTTGTTAGCCCTGAGCTGCAAAGAAGTTCTCTTCATTGCCAACTATTGAAATTAGAAATGCATTGTCAGAAATGTCAATATTCAGACTTTGGCCCCTTCCCTCACTTCTCTGCTCCTAGTAGGGGCAGGCATTTATTTCAAGCCAGAAAGTTGTGGCAAATAGTGGAATCTGTGTTTTGTTTCCTGACTAGAGAGGTCAGACATTTGCCATAGGCCATGTTTAATAATCTGTTTTTTAAGGACATTAATTTCTTTGGAACACTAAGGTCCATTTGAGAAATTAGCTGTCTCAGGTGCCTGAGAATCCAAGTGAATGCCCTTACTTCAAAAAGTATCTCATCTATTCTCTCTATATGAACAGGCTCAGAGCCTTAGTTGAAGGCAGTATGGTATAGTTGATAGAGCACTAGACCTGGAGTCAGGGAACCTGAGTTCAAATTCTGTCTCTGCCATTTGCTACATATGTGACATTAGGCAAGTTCCTTAACCTCTCCAAGTTTCACTTGCCTTCCCTGTAAAATGGGGATAATAATATCTGTAGTACTTATCTATCTGAAAGGGGTATTGTGGAGTTCACATAAGATAAGGTACATAAAGTGTTTTGCAAAATTCTACACTCTAGATAATGTCCCCAAAATATTAGAGCACTTTTTAGCTTTTAGAGATTATATTTAATGCCATTTAAAAGCCACATTTAAATTTCCATAGCTTAAAATTGCTCTAAATCTTTTGGGACACCTTATATGGGTTATCTGTGATTGAAAGGAAGTTAATTCATCTTCAAAAGATGCTATATGCCCATGTCTACACGAACTTCCTGCTGATAACATTTTAGGGTTTCAGAGAATGTCACATGCTGTGGCATCTGGATTTGGAATTAGCCTACCTCTACTCTGTGCAGCTAGCCAAGTCTGGTGCTTCTGCCCCCTTTGTCTTGGGATTATTCCAAAGCTCTTGTTTGAGTGGTGGCTTGGAAAGGACCTATCTGCCTCTTACCACTATTTCCCGGTTGTCCATGACCCTGCTGCATCATTCTTCATAGTATTTCTGGAAGGGCAGACTTCAGGTCCACCATCAATTCTAATGGCCACCTTCTCTCCTGCTAGGGAAGCACAGACGAATCCCCTTGGCAGCCAATCATCATCCTCGGGAAAAGCTCCTTCCAAATTAAGACATCTTGCTGAAAAGCTCTTATTGGAGTTAGCTGTGTTCAGGATACCTAAAAGGAACTGAGATGCTGCTTACTAAAGCAATGTCTAACTATAGGCTTTTTATTTATTTATCCATTCATTTATTTATTTAAGAAATTAGATTGAGTGAGTATTAAACATTTGTGCTACAGGGAGGGATTGACTTGGGCATCCTCTGTCTTTGGTCCAATGAGGACAAAGGGTAAAGTTGAATTCCTTTTTGTCCAATGAGCATTATGCTAATAAATATTGAACAACCGGCTTTCCAAAAGCAGGACAGATTTTAAAGTTTAATCTGTATTGTTAACATTTTCTCCATCACTTTCTTAAGTCTAGATAAACAAACAAACAAACAAATAACCCCTCCCACCCTGCAATGAATCAAGCCCTGATTTGCAGCATTTGCTGTTTTCTAAGATATAAAGGCTCATACTGAAAATTTAACAATAATCTCTGAGCTAATATAAGCTGGCTTTAAGGGACCTCTGTAGGAATTTGGGTGACTGGAGGTAATTTCTAGCAAACTAGGAAAGAGTAGTGGAAAAGGGACATTTAGCTAAGCCAGTGGTAGACCTGATAGATTCTGTGAGAAGGAGGTTAGAACCCACTGGGTCAGGAAGGGCAGGTCATATGCAGGGCTGTGTTAGAACCAGCTCCAACCTGCTGAGCCAATTGATAATTTTTCAGTGTGAGTATTTATACCTCAGAAATCAGTAAACTACAAATTAGGGCTTGATTTATTGCTTTGTTGATTATCTATTCCATACTTAAGGAAGTGATGGGGAAAATGTTAGTAATACAGATTAAAATTAAAATGTGTGAGCCATACAATTGGAGAGCCAATTGTTAAACGTTTACCAGCACATACCCTTGGCCTTTAATTTATAGGGAAACTAAGGGAGTTTAGAGCAAACCCCTCACCTCAGTAGTTAACTTATTAAGCCATAATGTATATTTTAAGATGGGTTATAAATGCTTTCTAGCATTAGATCCCTGGGAAATCTTTAAAAAATTTTGTTTTTTACTTAATAATAATCAACAAAAGCAAACAAACACATTAAAAACAAGAAGCACAATCTTACTTAAAACCCTTAGCAATGAGCAAGGTAAAAGAATAAGAATAATTTTAAAAAAAGGTAAATGAATTGATAAATAATAAGTAAGCAATGAATTTTCTTTCCTTTGTGTTACTTTCCAAGTCTGTTTGAAATTCTATAGAAGGCCACTTTTTTTTTTCAAATCAGAATGATGCCAGAATGGGCATTCTCCAGGGTCTTTATCAGGCCTCCATTTTCCCATGAGACTGGAAACTTTGATAGCACTTAAAAATATCTCTCTCTCTCTCTCTCTCTCTCTCTCTCTCTCTCTCTCTCTCTCTCACTCTCTGTTGGGCTTTCATATCTGATTTTAAAGTGGATGATCTGAAAAAGACCAAAACCTTGTTTGTTTTTAAAAGTTTATTCAATATTTTTCTTTTAAATTGGTGGATCCTAGAGATGGACCTGTCATGTAGAATGGATGAGAGGAAGCAAAAGGAATTGTCTAAGATGACAGCCAGTCATTGATTGCCTAGTATCAAGCCACATGAGACTCAAAATGACTAAATGTAGGTCATCACTAGCAACTCCAAGCATTAAACTAGGTTAAGTATCACTCCCTCATTTTACAGATGAGGAAACTGAGGTCCATAGAGGTAAAATAACTTGCCCAAGGTCACACAGGCAGTAAGAGGCAGAGTCAGGATTCAAACCCAAATCCTTTGATTCTGAATCCAGCATTCTTTCCATTGAACCACACTGCCTCCCAAGAGCTAACCCAAGACCCCAGTGCTGCGTTATCTCTGATGCCACCTCATGTTTCTTCTGCTATTCCCTCCATGTTGCCATTGGGTCACAGTGGGTAGGAGAAGGAGCAGAAGTCCCGGAGGTAAGCAAATGTCTTAACTTTTGAAAAGGAGGAATAAGCAGAGTCTGGAAACTATCGACTAATGGGCTTGATGACAACATTCTTGAATGGATTTTAAGCAGATAGTTTTATGAGTCCTTAGGAAGGGAAGTGGTGCTCACTAGAAATCATTATGAGATTGCTAAATAAATTATACCCAGCTAAGCAGATGATGTTTGTTCTCAACTGGTCTTCTGAAAGAAATCTTTTTAATTAATTCCTGAGTTGGCCTAAACTCAGTCTTTCTCTAATCCCTTATTTCTAGATGACCCCATGAGAAGAGATATGGAATTCCTAGGCTAACAGAGTAAATTGGTGTTAGTGATTCACACATAACTTAATTAGATTTTGCTTTCTTAAACTATTGTCTTCCTAACAGTGCTCAATGTCCACCATGCCATTTTGAGAACTTGATTCCATCCAAACATTATATCCTTTTCTCATTTTTTCTAGTTTCCAGTTTCTCATTTTTTCCTAGATTATGAGCTGAAAAAATTATTAGTTCCATTTTAAAGAAGAATATCAATGTATTACAGGACAGAATATATTTGCTTATTAATAACCAATATAAAAATTGAGCAAGTTTCTTAACGTCCCCAGGCCTCAATTTTCTCATCTATAAAATGAGGGGTTTGGAGTAGATGGCTCCTAAGTTCCCTTTCAGTTCTTGTCCTGTGATCCTATGATAAATGATTTCCTTTGAAATGGGGAGAAATCCATGAAAATGTTTGCTTCAGGTTGACTATCTCATCTCTTTCAGCTTAATTATAGTTATATTTGAGACTACTGTACTGACTCAATGAGAACTTGTAAAAAACTATTTTAGGTGCTAAAACTGAGGCTGGCCTTAGAAGTAGATACAACAGTAGTTTTCTATCTGAGATTATTTAAGAGACCTAAGGAGCGTTGTTCAAAAATGTCTCCTCAGCATTGCCTTTAAAAAAAGTTATATTTAATTTTTTTCCAATTACATGTAAAAACAATTTTTTACATTTGTTTTTTTTTTAAATTTTGAGCTCCATATTCTCTCCTCTGTCTATCTTCCCCCTTTTTGACAAGGCAAGCAATTTGATATAGATTATACATGTGCAGTCATGCAAAACACATTTCGGAACAAAAAACAAAACAAAATCACAGACCGAAACAACAACAACAAGAAAAATCTAACAAGAAAAATAAAGAAAGCAAAAAAAAAAACCTAAGAAAAAACAAAGGTAGACTTTGATCTGCATTCGGACCATATCAGTTCTTTCTCTGGAGGTTGGATAACATTTTTTATCATAAGTCCTTCAAAATGTCTTAGGTCATTGTATTGCTGAGAATAGCTAAGTCATTCACAGTTGATCATTGTACAATATTGTTACATCATACAATGTTCTCCTGGTTCTCCTCAATTCACTTTCCATCAGTTCATAGAAATCTTTCCAAGTTTTTCTGAAACCATTCTGTTTGTCATCTCTCATAGCACAATAGTATTCCATCACAAATGGTTGGATCAGTTCACAATTCTGCCAATAGTGCATTAATGTCCCAGTTTTCCCATATGCTGTCCAACATTATCACGTTCCTTTTCTGTCACATTAGCCAATCTAGATAGGTGGGAGGTGGTAACTCAGAATTGTTTTAATTGGCATTTCTCTAATCAATCATGATTTAAAGCATTTTTGAAACATAGCATTGACATTATTAACTATTTTGTCATACTGCAAGAAATTCTGGTCCCTGAGAGATTTGTTTGGGTTAATTTATTGCCAAGACCTATCAGTTTTACCTTCAGTACATCTCTTGAATGTTCTCTCCTCTGACAAGACCACCATCTTGATGCAAACCCTCATTACCTCATGCCTGGACTATTTCAATAGCCCTGCTCTTTTGTCTGCCTGACTCCAGGCTCTCCATACTCCAATCCATCCTCCATTCAGCTGCCAAAATAATCTTCCTAAAGCACAGACTTAACCCTGTCATATCCCTCTTTTCCCCCTATTCTCCCTCCGTCCCCCATGTGCCCACTAAGTAAACTCTTGTGGCTCCTATCACCTCCAAGATCAAATACACAATCTTTTGTTTGGCATTCAGAGATCTTCCTTAGCTGCCTCCCCCTACCTCCACTTTTCCAGTCTTTTTACACTTTACATTCTCCTCTCCCTCCCCCATTCACCATACTCTGTGAATCAGTGACATTTGTCTCCTTGCTCCCCTCAAAGATGACACTCTATCACCAGACATTTTTGCTGTCTGGTCCCCATGCTTGGAATGGTCTCCTTCCTCATTTCCCATTCCTGGCTTTCCTAGTTTCCTTCAAGTGCCAGCTAAAATCCCACCTTCTACAGGAAGGCTTTCCCATTCCCCCTTAATTATAACATCTTCCTTGTTTATCACTTCTAGTTTAATCTATATATGATTTATTTGTACATAGTTGTTTGTATGCTATCTTCCCCATTAGAATGGGAGCCTCTTGAGGGCAGGGACTGCCATTTGCCTTCCTTTGTAGTCCCAGTGCTTAAGACAGTGCCAGACCCAGAGTAGGTACTCAATAAATGTTTATTGACAAATTGTTTTATTTTAAAGCAAATGTCAATGGAAGGGTTAAGACCATGTTAGTCATTAACAGGATAATATATTTTTGCTGAATCAGGTAACTTTCCTTCTAATCCCCAAAGAAGCTAAACTGAAGGAAAGTAGCAGAGGTGGGGCAGGCAGGGATTCTCTAGGACTGTTCTCCAGAGGAGATCTGGTATGAAGTGGGTGTAAGAGAAGCCAGGAGCCAGGTACTTGGAGAACACCTAGGGAATGAGTTGGTTGGGTCAACTGGAGGGAAGGGAGGTTGGGACTTTTGGGAGTGATCTGAATGAGAATGCATGAGGGTTAACTGGGAAAACCACAAGTATAGACATAAGGCAAATTTCTTTGAAATGCTAGGAAATCTATTTTTTATTTTATTTTATTTTATTTTATTTTTTGCTAGGCAATGGGGTTAAGTGACTTGCCCAGGGTCACACACCTAGTAAGTGTTATGTGTCTGAGGCTGGATTTGGACTCAGGTCCTCCTGACTTCAGGGCCAGTGCTCCATCCACTGCGCCATCTAGCTGCCCTGAAAGGCTAGGAAATCTAGAATGTGAGGCTGCTACTAAAAATGATCCAAGAAAACTGATAAAAGCAAGGCCAAATCCAACACAGGAAAGGCAAAGTGTGGAAGAAGGAGTCAGCAATTAGTTGAAGTGATGTTCTACTATTAGTAACTTTGTTTGACAATATGCTGTTGATAATTCCCTTCAATTCATGAAATACAGAGCCCAAGGATATCATTTATAGGTCAGCACACTGATATGAAGACCTGATATGAAGACCTGATATCACCCCTCTCCTAAGAGGTCTCCTAGACCTGAAGCTTACTGGGGATGCTTTTACCAGTGCTGAGGCTTCCTTTGGGCTTACGAATATAGTTCTCTAGCCCATCTCTCTCCCAGCCAATGACACAGCTAGCGTTATAGCATACTAATGTTAGTCCCAACACCACTGTGAGATCAGAACTTCTCCCCAACCCAAGAAACATTTTTTTAAGCACCTACTAAATGCAAGCCACTGTAGTAGGGACTAGGGTTGCAAAGACAAAATGAAAAATAGTCCTTGCCCTCAAGGATGATAATGAAGCTGAAAGAAGGTGAGTGTTGAGTAAGACAATGAAACAGTGTCTGCATTGAGGAAGGGAAACTTGAATCTAAAAGTCTATGGGTTTGGAAATTGGGTGAACAGGAAGAAACAGATAAAATGGTCTTCCATCCACATAACTACTGAAATTTCTCTCTCCAAAGTCACCAATGACCTTATTGCCAAATATGAGCATTACTACTTCCCTTTTACAGATGAGGAAATTGGGCTTTAAGAGGTTACATGATTTGTCCATAGCCACATAGCAGTGGTGAAGTCTTGACTCAAATAAAAATCTTTTACCCAAATCAGGGGTTTTAGAAAGGATTATGTATTGGTCTTTGGAGAGTTTCACTGCCCATCTGATCAGAAGGCCAGGGCTTGTGTCTCTGTTCTGCCATTTACTAGCTGTGTGACTATGGACAAGTTGCTTAACCTATCCAGGCCTCAGTTTCCTCATATTTAAAATGGAGGGTTTAGACTGAGTATTCACTAAACTTCTTCCCACTTCTAATAATAGTCTATGATTTTTTAGTTCAAGGTCCTTTCCCTCTTCTGATCAAATCTAGATTCAACCTTATGTTCAAAGCTGTTGTCTCTCCCCAACCTGCTTATCAGTCCTTTATTTGTTAGTCACCTAACCTGACTTCATAGCCAGTTAAGCTAATAGTGTTAGTATATTTTTAAAAGACCTTACTACTCTTTCTAATACTATGTCATTGAACATGTCCTTTCTTCTGTTGCATCCTTCATCTCTTTCCAAATTCTGCTTAGTATTGTACTGTTTTGAGAGACTCTTCCCATACCTTCCCTACCTCACAGCTCTGCTTGGAGCTTACTCAGGATGCAGGCTTTTGGTTTATATAATGTTGCATCCTTAGTATGTTCAATTAACATTCCAATCCATCATCAAACAGTTTATGTCTCTTATTTGAAATATACCATGCCCTATGCATTGGGAAGGTTCTGCAAAAGCAATCTTGATTCAGTGGTGCTGCTGCTGCTGCATGAGTGTTTTCTCTTTCCTTCTCCTCTTACCCACATAGTTAATAGACTTCCTGAAGTTATGGACCACCTTTTTTGTGACTCCGTGTCCCCTCATTGTAGATGCTTTGCACAGAGTGACTCTTAGTAAAGGTATTGACTGACATCTGTCTTGGGTTATCCTATTCCCCATTCCAATTTCCACCATATTAAAAGGGACGAAAAAGAAGGTGGGCTATGTGGAAAGAAAAGGAAATGTTCTAATTTTTTCTGTCCCATGTTAAATGAGAAAGTTAATTTTGAGTCAGGGTCAAATTAAGGTATTCTGGTGGGCTAAGCTATGTTAAATAGAAGAGTCTTCACACCAAGGGAAAATTAAAAGCTCTGTTTCCCATAAATAATGTTGAATATATAAATATATTAACTATAAGACCCACAGTTGGTTTATAACCGGATACTGCTCACTTTCTCTCTAGGAAAGGTTCATTCTCAGCCCTGGGTTGAGAAAGGCCAACCCCCAATTCATCTTAAATTGTGTTTTTATAAAAATATACATAATAATACACAAAGAGAGAGGTGAGCACAGTGTCTGGAACATAGTAAGAGTTTATTAAATGTTCATTGAACAATGGAGAAAGAAGAAAATGGTCCAATTGAAAGAAAGAGAGGGAGAGATAAGAGTAGAAAAAGATGGGGGGGGTATAGAGAAAGAGAAATGAGAATAGAATTCCAAGATGATCAGATAAATACCAAACTCAGACTAGTGTGGGAACTCCCAGATAATTTTTGCCTTGGATCCAGATTTTCTTTTTGTTTGATTGATGTAACTCTAACACATTTGTTAAAGTGCCTAGCTAGGTATTAAGATGGGGGGAGAAAAAAGTTCATGAGTCATGGACATTGTCTGGCGTGTCACTCAGCTGACTGACAAGTCTAGCAGCTTGGTATAATATCATAAAGTTTGTATAATTTGGTTAATGAGTTGGCCAGATAGAATGGAAGCCACAAAATCTCATATTTATATCCATAAAATGAGGGGATTGAACTAGATGACTTGGTACAGTGAAAAGAGCTCAAGCTATGGAGTCAGAAGACCTGGTTCCAATCTCACCTCTGATAACTTGCTATCTATGTAACATTGTACAAATCACTTGACTTTCATGGGTCTCAGCTTACTCAACTATAAAATAAGGGGACTGGACAAGATGACCTCTGAGTCTTCTTCTAGTTCAAAGTCTATAATCCTATAATATGTAGTCCCTTTTCTTTTGAACGTATGTGGGACCAGTCTTGTTTAAAGAGGAGGGCTTCTACAGTAGCTCTTTCCAAAGTGTGTGTGTGTGTGTGTGTGTGTGTGTGTGTGTGTGTGTGTCTGCATGTATGTGTGTGTCTGCATGTGTGAAATCCACTATGGCATGGTAGAGAGAGCTCTGGATTTGGGGTCAGGAGATTTAAATACAGCTCTTGGGTGTTGCTCCATATTGCCTGTGTGGCCTAGGGCAAATCACTTTCCTTTTGTGTCTCAGGTTCCTTTTTTGTGAGATGATGGGATTGGATGACCTTTAAGATACCTTCCAGTCCTAAATATCATAAGGAGCTACCTCTCCTTTCCTCAAAGCTTGAGATACTTTGGGGATCCTATGGCATTGCTTCAGCTAGTATCAGTGGCAAAGTATCAATCTTCATCATCCTCATCTGCACCATCATTGTCAAGTTTCTAAATGGGAGACCTATTGGGGAAAGGATAATGAAGTCTTTGAGTAGAGTGGAAGAAATGACACAGCTTTTAGACCCTTCCTCCTGGAAATTTTGAAAAACTACAGATTATGGGATATAGACACTGCCTCCGGATTGGATATCTGCCATGTTGGCCTTAAAGATGGTTTAGTAGCTTCTTATCTACTGGTTGAGGATCATTACTAAGCAGAAGGTTTTCTGAGTGTAGGTACACAGGGTAATTAGGATAACAAAGGTTAAATTAAATGATTGTGATACTATTGCAGTCAACCTGTGACTATCAAGGCAGAAATTTTGCTTTTTGTTGTTTATCTATTATAAATTTTAATAACAAGACTGGCTTTCCAAATGAAAAATCGTCACAGCCAATTTTCCATTTTGTTAGGTGTTTCAAGGAATGAAAACTGATTTTATTAATTGTGTTATGGTAATGCTTGTTTTATTTCTTAAGTTTGGAATAAGATAAATAAAATTTAAAAAATAAAATAAAAAATAGAATAAGGGAGGTAAACCAGCCTGAAAAGAATAATAACAATAATAAACAATAACAACAACAATTGTAACAATAACACTCAGTATATGATTTTTTAGTTACTAGTTTCAGATGACCATACCACTACTCTAATCCATTTGTGCCAATAACTGATTATTGCTTGAGCCCGGGCAATAGCGCTAATAGCTAGAGGGAACCTTAAGATTTATCCAGTCTAGCAGATGAGGAAATCAAGACCGAAAGAAGTTAAATGACTTACTTAAAATCATACAGATAATAAAAAGCAAAGCTGAAGTTCGAACCCATGTTCTTGGGCTTCACATTCAAGACTCTTTCCATTGTACCTTGCTGAATCATGTTTGTGTGTGTGGTGTGTGTGTGTGTGAGTGTGTGTGTGTGTGTGTGTGTGTGTGTTTCCCACTTTCAAGGATCTCAAAGCATCATTTTATTTTATTATTTTCCCCCCTGGACCTAGAAACTCCAGGTGAGGAAATTCCTTCTATCAATGTAGCTGCCAGCTGTTCTGCAACTTTTAGTCTTAGAGAGTTGTTGAAGCATTCAGAAGCAAAGTGAATTGCCCCAGGTCACACAGCTTGTATGTATTAGAACCAGAGCCCAGGTCTTCCTAACGTTGATGGCAGCTCTCTATTCGCTATGTGATGATGCCTTTCCTTCAAAATCTCTATAGACATTGTGTTAATTATTCTATTTCCTTGTTAAGTAGGTAAAGGATTGTACATCTAAGCAGCTTGAGTTTAAAGGCTTCAAAGTTACACTTGACCAAAAACAATTTCCCTCAAACAATCTGCCACTTCTGTAACTGAGTTAAAATTAGCAGTGTGCTGGTAAACATTTAATAATCGTGTCTCTGAAGAAGAAAAAAAAATTACACAAGACATTCTTTTAAGTTTGATCTTCAGTATGAACGTTTTCTCCATCACTTTCTTAAGTCAAGACAATCAATAAAAAATGAATAAATCAAACCCTGATTTGCACCATTTGCCATTTTCCAAGGAGTAAATGCTCACACTGAAAATTTAACAATCTGCTCTTGAGAGCTGGTCCAAGTTGGCTCCAGCAAATCCTTTGCTAGATTGCTAGATTATCTAAAAGGAATAATAAAACAATTAATTATAATGTTTCTAGATAATCTCCATTACTATTTATTATCACCTGAAAAGGTAATGGGGCATAGGGAGAGATGAATCTTATGGGGGATGGGTTGAGAAAGATATGGAATATTTCAAACTATTTAGTACTGAGTAGGGGTTGCTGAGTTGTTAAGGACAGTGGGTATATGGTAGTATGAAGGGAAGTGAGGAAAAGGAGCTAGGGTGGTGATGATGGAGAGTAGGGGACCTAGAAAGTTGGATAAGAAAATTCATCTATTTCCCCATTGTGTCCCAGGAATGGGAGAAGAGTGAACAAGGAAGTCAGAATTGATTTTGGCCTCTACTATATCATTATGCCCATGATCTTGATGGTGCTGAATAGCTACAGAAACAAACTCGTCATGTTTCAAATACACACACACACACACACACACACATGCTTGTTGTCACAGAAGAAAAATATATTTATGACATGATTGGGTAATTATTTATTAATGAGTAATTAATTATTGGCTTAAGTTGTCAATAAAGAATTTTTAGCATAAACCCCGGGATCATCATTACGAACCCCAAAAGGATTTGTGAACTATTAAATGGGAACCATGGTACAAAATCAAGGTTTTGTGTTTTTTTTAACTTCCTGAAATTCACAGTACCTTTATATATTTTATTAAAAATCACAGGATTTTGATCATGCAGTAAAGTGCTAACGAGGGGAGCCCAAAGCCAGAAGCAGCCTTTACACGGGTTACAGGCCAGATGTCTCATTTCACACACCGTCCTGGTTCTTCCAAGTCTGGAGCAATCTCCTCAGAGTCTTAGAGCAGGGAGTATTTCCTCTTCCAACTAGCTCCATCTCCCCCACTTTTTTTTTGGCTTGAACCCTTGGGGCAGTGCTAAAAACCTCCAACTATCATGAAAGTGACTGTAGAGGTTGTTTAGTTCACCTTGGATAGTGTCTCCCTGTCTGTCTGTCTCTTTCTCTGTCTATATATGGTGGTCAAAATAATTATAAACCAGTCCTTCAAATGCCGGAAGGTCACATCATGTCTCCTTAACTTTTTGATTCATGCTAAACACGACCATTTCTTTCAATCCATCTGTATATGTTCATCTAAAATGTAACACCTAGAATTGGGCACAACATTCCAGAAGCAGTCTGATCATGTCTTCTGTTAATTAGGTCTAAGATTTCAAAACAGGCAACCAGAAACCTTAGGTTAAAGTCCTTGTCTCTGATGTGAATTGGCTCTGTGACTCAGGGTAGGTCACAACCTTCTCATATCCTAGACGTGGTTATAAGAATGAGTATTGTAAAGGAGTTTCCTTACCATGAGCTCCCTATACTGATGAGATCACAGATCTGGTTTAAAAACAAACAAGTAAAACAAATACTACTACCACCTCTAGCTTTTTGGGCAGCCAAAGTTCACTTAGCTCTTGTAACACTTGTAGTTTACTGAAACACCTATGTTCTTTTCCCATTAATTGTTGCATATCATGTCTCCACCCATCTTGTATTTATAACATTTACATTTTTTAAACCTTAGTATGTAGGATTACACATTTATCTCTATTAAATATCATATTGTTAGATTTGACCCATTGACCTAGGCTGCTGAGATCTTTTTTGGGGGAACCCCCTTTACGTTGAGCGTATTAGCCTTTCCAGCTTTGTGCCATCCACAGATTTGATAAGTATGTAATCTACATCTTTATTCCAACATTCAATAAAAATGTTGAACTCTAAGGGATTTGGGCCAGAGTACTCAGAAGTCTAAATATTAGGACCAGAGGCCTGTAGTCAGCTTTCCTGTGGATGACCACAGGGTATCTAGAAGCCTCCAGGAATAATTTATGAGCATTACAATCTTAACATGTGGTATTGCTGTTTCCTCCATGGCTTGTAAATACCTTGAGAGGAATGACTATATATTTTGCTTTTCAATAATTCTTCATGGCAATGAGAATAGTGTTTTCTTCTGGGAACTCCAAAGATACATGCATATGTGTGTGTGTGTGTGTGTGTGTGTGTGTGTGTGTGTGTGTGTGCGTACGCACATACATACACACACATACAGGGAAGCTAGGTGACTCAGTCCTGGGCCTGGAGCCAAGAAAACCTGAGTTCAAATCTGGCCTTAGATATTTCCTAGCTGTATGACCCTGGTCAAGTCACTTAACCCTGTTTGACTCAGTTTCCTTACCTGTAAAATGAGCTAGAGAAAGAAATGGCAAACCACATCAGTATCTTTGCCAAGAAAACCCCAAATGGGTTTGTGAAGAGTTGGTAATGACTTAATAAAAAAAAATGTATATATATATATATGTATATATATATAATATATATAAAATATATATATATATATGTATATATACATACACACATATAATTATATGTTGTTGTTCAGTTGTTTCTGATGCTTCATAATCCTATGGACCACAGCACACCAACAGTCTCCATGAGGTTTTCTCGGCCAAGGTACTGGAATAGTTTGACATGTCCTCTTCCAGTGGATTAAGGCAAACAAGTTAAATGACTTGCCCAAGATCACACAGCTATTAGATGTCTGAAGTCACATTTGAACTCATGTCTTCCTAACTCCAGGCCCAGCACTCTGTCTATCCACTGAGCCACCTACTTAGCTTATATAATCATATATATGTATACATATGTGTGTGTGTCTATGTGCACACACACACACATATATGCACACATATATAGTATACTATAGTGAATTAATTACTATTTTTTTAAAGTCAACATGAAACCCCAGGACAGTCAGTATTATCAAATTAGGAGCCATGAGGGAGTACTGCATTTTTCAAGAAGCATCTTGGATGTTCAAAGAATTTTTATTGGAAATGTTCATTCTTTTTTGGCCAGAATATTTAAATGCATACATATACACACAATAAAGCAGAAGTTTGGTTTTACCTCTCAAACAAAGACAGTTCAAAGGGTAAAAAGTCTGGAACTTGTCTAACCAGTCTGTCACTCAGTAGGTATAAGAGATCCATATGGCAGTACCTGTAGGTCCCAAAAACAAGCATATCTCCAAGGCAAAGCTAGGCAGTTCTCCAAAAACAAACAACAGTGGGTTTGGGGTTGTTACGCCGTCCCCTAGGAAAACTCGATGCTAACAGAGGCAGAGGTTGTTACAACATTTCTATCAAAGTAATGTAGCAGAGAATGTCATTTTTTTCTCTTTTTGGAGAGCACCAATGCCAGATCAAAATGGTGAATTCACATTCCTGACTTTTTGTGCAAGGCTAGAGATGTGCAAAGGAAGGGTGTCAGAGGGGAGGTGCGCTGGTCCAACCTTGGCATGTGAGCTGTCATGACTTCAGGATGGGGAACTCTGAAATGGTCCCCTCTTTCTACTGAGATTGCTCAGGGATGAAGGGAGGATTTACTTGGAAAAATGGCAGTGAGTGACTGGGAGGAGCTCCCTGATCTTAGAAGAATAGACTTGAGCCCCTAGCCTAGGATCTGTAGAGAACCAGAGGAGTGATAGGCGCCATCTTCTGGGATTTGTGGGAAAATGAAGTATGTGTCCTATTAGCACAACAGGACACACCTACCAAGAGCCTATCTAGGATGGCCGTAAGGGACTGAAGTTATATTGGTCTCAAGGCAAGGCTGGTTCATCCATAGCCATGTTTTCTGGGAGCTGTGATAAGAATGCCTTTGTTTTCTTTAACCTATAAACAAGTTTTTTCTTCTTTAAGTTTTGTTTGACGACGGTGTGCTGTCATCAGGGGAGAGGTGGCAAGTGCTGGGGGGTGTCATGCGGTGAATTTCCCAGATTTTGTGGGTGGGGACAAGTCAGGGAGGTGACAATCCCCCGAGGTACCCTTCGTGTCATGTGAGAGACTGTCACGCAAAGCTTCCACTAATAGAATGTTAAAATGATTTGGGGGATGCTTCAGTTCAGTGAAGGCTTAGGGGAAAGAGGAAGACAGAGGTTTAGTTAATTTGATGTCATTGTTTCCTGATCTTTAAAATGATGTGTTTGGATCTCTAACGTCCCTCTTTGCTGTTGTTGTTCAAGTCATTTCAGTTGTGTCTGACTCTTCAGAACCTCATCTGGGGTTTTTCTGACAAAGACACTGGAGTGGTTTGGCATTTCCTTCTCCAGCTCATTTTTATAAATGAGGAAACTGAGGCAAACAAGGTTAACTGACTTGCCCAAGGTCACACAGCTAAGTATCTGAGGTCAGATTTGAACTCAGATCTTCCTCATTCTAGGCCTGGTGCTCTTTCTACTATATCACCTATCCCCAAATATAATCTACTGTGGGAGAGTGACTATTTTCTCCTACAAATAACTTGATAGAATTCAAGCCTCTTTCATTCTCTGTCTCACAAATAAACCTAGATAGGATTTTGATAAAAGGATAGATAGAAGAGGACTAAAAGCTTTCACATTGGGCTTAATTTAATATTCATAGACCTAGAATGAGAAACATGCCAGGCTTTATCCCACCATATAATTTTGCCATCGCATCCCCAATCCTCAGACCAACCCCATTACTCTGTGTTTTTGTTTTTTGTTTTGTTTTAGGCAAGTAGGGTTAAGTGACTTGCCCAGGGTCATACAATTAGTAAGTGTGAAGTGTTTGGTCTGAGGTCAGATTTGAACTCAGGTCCTCCTGACTTCAGGGCCAGTGCTCTATCCACTGCGCCACCTAGCTGCCCATAGTCTGTGCTTTACAGATTGGCCCTTGGTGCCCCTCTATGCTTCTCTCTTCTTTTATTTTTTATTTTTTGGCTAGGCAATGGGGTTAAATGACTTACCCAGGGTCACACAGCTAGTAAGCGTTATGTGTCTGAGGCCACATTTGAACTCAGGTCCTCCTGAATCCAGGGCCAGTGTTCTATCTACTGTGCCACCTAGCTGCCCCTCTAGGTTTCTCCTCCTTAAAATGTCCCTTTGCCAACTGTGCTTGTCAAACTCAAGGGACTCAGGGTGTAATGTGTTGACTTGTCTTTCAAATGCAGAAAATGCATCAGTGTAATAGTATGCCACAGTCTCCTGGCAATTCAGAGTATTTCCCTTTTCTGGCATTTCTCGCAATACTTTTCTCCATCAGACAACATTGTGCAGTGTCATGTTAGATTAAGATGCAGAATGTCAGGCTTCCTTCAAGGAATACTAAAGAGAACATATTCTAGAATGATAAACCCGGAGAAAAGCAGTGCACAGTAATAGACATAGAACTGGACTTAAGAATCCAAAGATGTTTTTTAATCACTCATTAACTGAACCATTTTGAGCAAGTCACTTCCTCTCTCTTGAGACTGAGAATTTACATTCTATGAAATAGGAATAATAATACTAGTTTTACTTCCGTTGGTTTTGTTGGAAAGGAAGCACTCAGCAAACCATCAAATAATGTTAAGATGTATGCCAGGAGCATATATCTCAAAGCATTCCTGAAACTCCAATCAATCAACGGATTGAGTACTTAGTACAGGTAAAGGAATCACAACCCTAAACCAGCATTATAATTTATGAGAACTTTGATGTCCTCAACACCTAACATAGCCTAGTATTTATAACCTCCTCTCCCA
Source organism: Phascolarctos cinereus (assembly GCF_003287225.1). Classification (NCBI taxonomy): domain Eukaryota; kingdom Metazoa; phylum Chordata; class Mammalia; order Diprotodontia; family Phascolarctidae; genus Phascolarctos; species Phascolarctos cinereus. The sequence goes on from NW_027555958.1 coordinate 83,060,581, forward strand.
ATAAAAATTCACATTCATATACCAGATGTTCACCAAGCTGCTTGAAAATTCTGAGCTTTAGCTCCATTTGTAGATATAGACTGTATTCTCTATATGTATGTATATGCATATACATATGTGTGTGTGTGTGTGTGTGTGTGTGTGTGCATATGCCATGTTGTTCAAATGCCAAACATACATTTGCCTGACAGACTATTTTATGGAGAACTAACACAGGGCAAGCACTCACATGGTGGTCAGAAAAAGCAACACAAGGATACTGTCAAGGTCTCTCTTAAGAACTTTGGAATTGATTATAACACATGGGAGACACTGGCAAAGGACCTTTCAGCATGGCATGTCCTCATCAGAGAAGGTGCTATGCTCAACGAACAAGGCAGAATTGAAATAGCTCAAAAGAAACATGAGATGTGCACATTTAGAGAATCCATCCCAAATGTTCACATGGACTATTTGTGCCCAACCTGTGGTAGAATATTCTTAGCTTGTATTGGTCTGATCAGCCACAGCTGGACACATTGTAACCTGGCTCTAACATAGTGATGTCATTTTGGTCCTCTTTGACAATGAAGGACAACAACCACCATGTATATATACATAACACACATGTGTGTGTACATATATACATATGTGTGTGTCCCCAGTATAATTCACCCTCTAACAAATTATTTTTGGCAGACATTTGAATCTTTCTGTATTGTATTTCCAAATCCATAATGATAGCATGAGAATTTAGTGTTGGAAGATCTGATGGAGATTATTCTGGTCATTATTATAGTATATTTGCTTTGCTGGTAGTCTGATGGCTCATAGAATCAATTTATGTCTTGCCATAATAAAGGCAAAGTGAAATCTCATGGGAATTGTATGGGAAAGAAGAGTTATCATTCTTGCACGCTTCTAGCAGAAATCATTTTGTATTACCTTTCTTCATTCTGCAGGTTTTTACAGGCATAGAAGGGAAGACACTAAAAGCTTGGGGGAAAAAATGTCAGGCTTTATTATTATCAAAAAAAAAAGTTAACCAAAAGAATACCATTAACTATTGATCTGTGCACTTAATTTTCCATTTCTACAAGCTCATTATAAGAATAATCTATATGTTCATTGAAAGCATTCTTGATGAATGCATGAGGGAGGACAGGCAGACTTCCACAAATGGTATTCCATAGCAGACTATATTTCCAGCCACAAAATCTTCTGTTCGGTATTCAGAGCCCTTCATAACATGTCTCATCCCTACGTTTCCAATCTTTTACCCTTCTCATACTGTGAAACCCAGTGACATTGGCTTCCTTACTATTTCTTGAACAAGACACTGTGTCTCCAGACTCCAGGTATTTTCACTGGCCACTGCCATGCCTTGCTCTTCATTTGCATGTCCTGACTTCCCTAGTTTCCTTCTAACTTCTACAGTAAACCTTTCACGATCTCCCTTAAATCCAATGCTTTCCTTCTGTTGATTATTTCAAATTTATCCAGTACATACCTTGTTTATACATAATTATTTGTATGTTGTCTCTCCCTTTAGACTGTGAGCCCCTTGAGAGCAAGGACTATCTTTTACTTTTCTTGATATCCCCATTGTCTGGTACTTAGTAGGTGCTTAGTAAATTTTATTGACTGACAGTTGACTAAATGGCATAGAGAATGCAACATCCTACTTTGCTTGTTATTTGTTGACTATTTGAAAAAAAGCATTTAATTCAGCAGAATAAAACGTTGCTTTTATTAAAGGATCTCTGCAAATAAGGCATCTCCCAGGTGCATGTCAAAATTTTACAACCTTCTTTGAAATCTTTGTTCAATGACTTTGATTATTAATACCATATAAGGCATAAAACCAGAAGATGATTGCCAAAGGTCTTTGCTACTGTTATGGGGGAGATTGAACACAAGATCCAAGGGGAAAAGGGATTCTCTGTAGATGGTTACAGCCATCAGATGCTCCTATTTGTGATTGGCAATGTGTTGATTGCACTAAATGCTGAAACATTACAGAACCTCCTAAAGAAGTTCCATGATCACTCAAAAGATTTTGGGCTAATTATTCACAGATAAAGAACCAAGTGAATGAAGAATTTCTGTTGCCTAGATCAGTGGTATCAAGCAAACAGCTTGTGAGGCACTTATTCCTGAGTGAGACTGAACCAGATTAAAGCATAATGAGGAAATATTTAACAAAAGAGATAAAAAAACCCATAAATAATAGTATATTTTAAAACTAAGTCAATATGTGGCTACAAAGATCCTTATATACAGATTAGTAGTGCCCATTTCTGTTTGAGTTTGACACTATTGGCCCATGCAGTTGGAAATACAATCCATAGCACTCCTGTATTAATAGCTATATCTCTCGGACAGGTATTGCAAATGAACAAAGACCTGAGCCCGGAATTGAAGAGGAAGAGAAGAGGAGGTATTGCCTTCAGTAAACTGAAAAGTTCTTTTAATGACCCCAGGCTTCTCTCTGAAACAAAAGCCCATCTTTTTAATAACTATTTTCTTTCAGTGATGTTGAATGGCTACAAGTTATGGAACACAATATATAATTGGAGTTAGGGATCACCCAAAAGTCAATGGAAACATGTGTGGCAGGGATGAGCAGGCTGCAAAACACTATCAACCAATCAACAGAACTATGTAGGAGAAGCATGGTAGCTAGCTAGCTAGATGATAGATAGATAATAGATAGATGGATAATAATAACAGAAACATCGGTTAAGCACTTACTATGTGCCTGGGACTGCACTACATGCTAAAATAACACATATAAGCAAAAAGAAAGACACCAGCTCCCTTCAAGGAGGTTAATTCTAATGGAGGGAGACAACACATAAAAGGGATCTGAAAAGGGTGAGGGCCGATGTGGGAGGGGGCAGCTCTCTGCATAGGGGATAAGGTGTCAAGCTCTGGGGGGTCAGAAGCAGAGTGGGGAGGGAAGTGAGCATGACTGTCTTGAGTACTTTTTCAAATGGAGGCTCAAGGAAGTAATTCACCAATCAGAGGATGTAGCATAGGGTCTAGAGCACCTTCAGGGTGAGAAAGCAGCTGGGATGGATGTAGAAAAACCCACAGATTCAGGAGCCAAGTTGGCAAAGAAAAGAGCATGGATGGTAAATGATGTCATCAAAATATGAAAAAAAAAAAAGGAAAAAAATAACAGGCAAGTCACATGGCAAAAAGACAGGCCACACAATCCACTGATATTCATGCAATGTCTGAGGAATAAGAAGAAGTCACCCAGAAAGTTGAATGGATCTGCTATCGTGGATTTATGGTGGACTACATATCAGTCACACAGCATGGCCAAGGCATGAGTGAGCTGTGAATCACATTTTTGGACTCACATTGATGAGATCACAGAGCCATTAAAGCACTGGTATATTAGAGAACTGAGTGGGGCATTTGAGAAAGACAAAAAAGGAATTTAATCAGAATGCCTTCCCTCTAAGAACTTATAGTCTAGCTGGGGATGTAAGACAAGCACATCTGACACAATTAGATAACCATATAAAACATTAATGATGAAATGCTTAAGTAGGTGTTCTGAAAAGTGAATTAATAGCGTAGGAATTTAAAGAAAAGGGAGACCAACAAAGTTAGAGTGGCTGGAAAAGGTCTTATATATGAGGTGGACTTTGATGTTTGGAAAGGGGGAAAGAGGAGGGAGCAGGAATTGTTTCATTCTTTGTACTTTTATCCTCAGTACCTAGCATTGTGCTGGCACATTGTAGGAGCTTAATAAATACTTGACTTACTGATGGGGAAATGACATAAGCAAAGATTTGGAAAGAAGAATTAGCATGACGTGTTCAAGGACAATGAAGAGAGCATGCTGCTCATTTTGGAGAGTATGGTTAGTAAGGGGACACAGGAGATAACTTTGGATGTGGAAGATTGGGTCAGATTATGAATGCTAAACTGTAAAACTTGTGACTTATTCTGTAGGCAATGAGAAGCCTTTAAAAGCTTTGGAAGCAAAGTATGATGTGACAAAGGGATTTTAGTTATAGTGGTCAGGTTATGTAAGGTGGAACATGAAGACTTGGAGAAACTAGAGGCAGGGAAACCAGTGAAGAAATTATTATAACAGGCATGGACTAACAAGGTAGCAGGGAAGAATTATTATGAAAGGATAATTGGCAGTAATTTAAGGATATAGGGAATAAGGAAGGAGAAGGAATTAAATCTGTTTCAAGGCTTGATGATGGAGAAAATGGCACCATTGATGGAAAATGAGATGGATTCAAGGGAAACTGGTTTTTTAAAAAATAAACATGTGTTAGATTTTAGACATTTCAGGTTTAAGGTGATGGCAAGATAGTCAAGTAAATGTTTCTTCTAGGCATATGAATTGGATGGATACTGATATGTATATTGAACTAGCCAGTGCTTATCTCTGTCAAATCTGAAGTAACTTTACTCTGCATTTTGTTTTCTGAGAACTTTCAGGGATAACCTTAGGCTGTCTCTATTTTTACTCTCCAGGGACCAAAAGCTCAGCAGGAGAGATAGGAGCTCAGTTACCCTAGAATAGATGGTGTGACTGTGATGGTAGTTGCAATGTGGCTCATGGAGAGAGTAATAAATGTACTTCAAAGTCTTGATTTGCTTTTTCTGTAACTTGATTAAAGCCTGTGGAATGTGTTTGACAACCTTGAAGGTGCCCTTGGGGCAATATATCTCAGAGACACAGCAAAGATTTTAGAAGGATTTTGTTTGTTTTAATATGGTTACAATCCTTAGCAAAATTAAAACACTGGAGTGGTTGAGATATACTCACAATTTTTATGCCTGACCTTTTGCACTGAGTTATTCTACTTTGATTCATATCCTGTATTCATGGTAAATAAGTTTTATTGGAATGGCCAAAGAAAGGTTATTGATAACAACAGGATGAAGGGGGTTGGGATGAAGACAATATATTCTAGGCTGGTGGAAAAAACTTCATAAGGTTCTGCATCTTGGTATCCTTCCGGCATAACCCTGTGTCATGCATGTTGCTCAGCAAATATTTTTTTTTTAAAGGCAGGGAGGGGAGGAATGTTAACTCAGGTGGAAGTAGAAGCAGCCAACCATATTGGTACAAGCCTATCAGAGATAGGTGACTTGGCTTGAACAACTGACTCAAGGTAAGCCTGTTCAGTAGAGCAAGACTTTCTTTAGCCTGTCCATTCATGATCAGGAGGCATCTGGTGTCCTCATGCTGCCCCCTGGCTGCTAGGGCCTTTCCATTCTACTGCTCCTAAAGATCCTGATGAATACCCTTCCTGGGAGCTCTTCCCAATTCTTTGCTCCCCTCAAAACTACTTGACTTTTATCTCATTCCCTCAGGAAACTGCACTTGGCTGGGAGACAGGAGGTGGAATCTTAGACTAATGACTGGAAGAGTGAAGCAAAGGCAGGCAGTAGAAGATGAGTACAAGAATAACATGGTAAAACTCAGAAAAAATTGAAGCTGGGGAAGAATGCCTCCCACTTCCCAAAAAAAGTTTTGTTTTTAAAGTGATATTAGAGGCGCGAAACAGATCAAAGAAAAGAGAGAAGCTGTATTTCAAGTGGATGGGAAGTTGATGGGGAAAAAAAAACAGATACACTCAATATATCTTTGTTTATCTATTTGTTTTGTCTGCTAAGGAGAGTTTCTAGATCTTCAAACTTGGAAAGCTAGGACAAAAAAATTGATGAACAAGAAATTGAAACACAAGATCAGTGAGAAGATAATGAGGATGAATTCAGCTGCCCTAAATGAGTTCAAGTCTCCAGGCCCAGATGAACCATCCTAGAGTACTAAGGGAAAACAAACAAACAAACAAACAAAGAAACCTCAAGTTAAAAAAATGGTAGATGTTCCTGTGGAACTGCTATCAAGTTTCTTTGTGAAATCACAGAGAATAAGAGAGATGTCCTAAGACTGGAGACTCGCAAATATTGGGCAGATTTTTCAAAAAAAAGGGAAGAGGATAGCATCTCTAGACTTTATGCTGGTGAGTTTAGTTCAAGTTCCTGGATAAATTATAGAATTTGTTATTAAAGGGATTGTTTGTGGGCATTTAGAAAACAGTAATAACTAGAAGAGGACATCACTTTATCAGGAGCAGTCATTGCCAAATTCATTTTTATCTTCTCCCCCTTTTTTGTTGTGCCAGGCTTGCTAGTGTGGTAGATGGGGGAATATTTATGGGGGAGTGTTTATTTATGCCTAGATTTCATCAAAATGTTTGACAATATCCCTCATGCTATTCTTGTGGGCAAGATTATGACATATGATTGAGATAATATTTTAGTTTAGGAGATTTCTAAGAGGTGAAATGAACAAACTCTAAGACTAATCACCAATGTTTTGATAGCAACATGGAGGGAGGTCTCTAATAGGGTGCTCCATGAATCTATCATTGACCCTCGGCTAATAAATTTTTTAAATTATCATTTTATTAGGTGTAGGTATAGATCCTTATCAAGTTTTCAGAAGACTTAAAAATAATAGGGATCTTTGACACATTAGTTGATGGGGTCAGGATCCAAAAGAAGCTTGCTAATAAGCTAGAATACTAAGAATAATTTCTGCTTATTATTATAGGTGAAATTTAATACAGAGAAAGTAAAGCCTTATGTTTGAAGAAAAAAACCAATATTAGAGGTACAGAATTCGTGACAGAACAGTCCCTATGAAAAAGTCTGAGGGGTTTCATTGTCTAGTTCAGGATGAGGTAACAATAGAACACGAAACGCTGATGTGGTGTTAGGCTGCATTGAAAAGGCATCAGGTGCAGAATGGAGTAGGTCACCTCTGGAGTACTTTGTTCAGCTCTGGATACTATATTTTAGGGAAGACATTGATGAGGCACATCAGGTCCAGAGGAGGGTGACTAACATGGTGAAGGGCCCTGAGATCAGGCCATATGATTAATAATAATAGTAACAACAACATAGCAATTATACAGTGCCTACTATGTGCCAGGCACTGTGCTAAGTACTTTACATATATTAATTCATTTGATCCTCACAATAAAGATGGGAAGTATGTGCTATTTTACAGATGAGGAAACTGAGGCAGACAGAAGTTAAGTGACTTAAGTGGTCACAAAACTAGGATTTGTCTGAAGCTGGATTAGAACTCAGGTCTTCCTAACTCCATTCTCTACCCTTTATCCACTGCACTATCTAGCTGCCTCTGTGAGGATTAATTAAAAGAACTTATGGATATTTAACTTGAAAAAGAGAAGATTTGGGTGTGGGGTATGATAGTTTTCTTCATATACATGAAGGGCTGTCACAAAGAACAGGGTTTAGATTATTCTGCTCAGCACAGAGAATAGAATATAGAATAATAGGAGAAAGTTGTAAAGAGGCAGATTGTATATGGAGAGGGTGATTGTCATCAGGACTCAAGGGATGCTCTTGGAATTCCATCTAGAGAAGATGCCTCCCTTTTCTTTCCCCCAGTACAGAGGACAACACAAAAGGAAGCTGAAAAAGGTGTGGGGTGATTATGAAGATATGAAGGTACTTGAGCTGGAGGCATTGGAGAAAGAGGAGAGGAAGTGGAGATGGAGATGGAGATGAAGAGGAAGAGGGAAAGAGTGAAGACAGGAGAGACCAGAGAGGTGGAAGGTACTTCCAATGTAAGAAGTCTGGGAGATTTTAATGTCCCTCTTTCAGTTTCGAGAAGTCAAATTTTCTAGGATGTAGCTATTGCAGGACTGATTAGTCCTGAGGGGAAAATAAAGTTCGTATTCTGGAATACATATACTGTTGTAAAATAGGTCTAACTGAGAGTGAGATATGCTGATGCTACAACATGGAAGGCAGAGGATGGCCCATGAGAAACAATTAAGGAGTCAAACTCTGGTCCAAAGTCATGGTGTTGGGAAAGGAGCTTCCATAGCCGCTTGTCTGTTGGTCATCAGATTAACTAGTGAAAATTAAGAAAGGTTTCTGTTTGCGAGAATCTGAAGTGCTCTTGCCACAACATAATAAATCCTCTGAATCTCAATAAAAACATCTCACAAATTTTGTCTATCATCCAGCTGTCTTGTCTTCAATATATTGACTAAATACATTTGCCTGAAATTTTCAGTTTGCATCTGGTTGACTGGTACGGAATAGGCAAAGTTGCAGATTCAGTGAAGAGGGAAAAGGGATAGTGAGAAACACATGCAATCTTCTTCTGGTCATTCTTTACTTCCTGGCCACTGACTGGTGCAGGACTAGGGCACGTCTGAGGAAAATTTCTCTCAGACTTTGAATTAATATTTGTGGATATAAATAATCAACCACCCACACCCACCTACCCAAGAATTCCTTATGGGTCTCTCACTGCCAAGGATATGTGAGCCAGAAAACCTGCAGGACAATGCTCTGATTGTCCTTGCTTGACTCCCATGGGCATTGTGCCGAGGTGGGCTGTGTGCCCCGGCTTATGTACAATGAGGACCAGTATGCACCTTCACCTAAATCTGAAACAAACTACACACCAACCTATTTTATGGGCTTGAGAAGGGGCTGTTGCTTGTTTACCTTAATGCAGACTCGCTCACATTCACCTTTCTTTTCACCTAGAGCAGGAAATGAGAATCCTGAAATGCATAGTTTATGCTTGCTCTGGGTCAGCTGTAGCCAGAACCCCTGTACTTGAAACTCTGTCACATTTGGGGTTAGCTTTGGCTGTGCACCTGGACTCAGCGGTTTTTTTGTTTTTCCAAACTGAACCTCAGAACTCTTTGTTTGCTTACTATTAACACAATTCATAACTATAACCAAAGTCCTGCCAACCAGCTTCCTCGTGCCTCTAGTAAATCCGCATTTTATTTTTCTTGCAACTGGAAGACCTCCCCCTCCTGACCTATAGATTAGAAGGTTAATTGAGATCTCTGTGTTTACATTCTAGTCTCTACATGTAATTCATTCTAAATCTTTATCTGTTTTTCCTGGGTAGTGGTTAATTACTCTTGTGAAGGTAGATTCTGAAGTGTTCAGGATGAATTTCGGTAAAAGCATTTCCCTGATAAAACTCAGATGGCAGAAAGGGAAGATGATTTACACAGGATTGTGTTACAGGAGCAAGCCGGGCAAATACATCTACATATTTGGCCAAGCTAGCACCAATTCCTATTCATCTTTCTCTAATATTTTAGGAATCATGTCATGTTGGTTTTAGTTTTAATTCAGTACAAGAGATACATATGGCCAGAAGAATTGCTGTTTTGAAATGACTCTACAAAAATGACTGGATTGGAGGAGGGATGAATAAGACCCCATAAGGAACGAAGAATATGAAAAATTCAGAGAAACATTGAGAGGACTTGTATGATGCTGAGTAAAGAAAGAAAACTGAATCAAGAGAAAAATACTTGATGACTACAACAATTTAAATGGTAGCAACACGAAAAAACAGTCAAATTGTGATGAATGGTAGTAAACAATCTTAGTCCTGGAGAAGTGATAAGGAAACGTATCTTTTACTTCTCAGAGAAGTTAGGGCCATTGATATGGAATGCATTATATACACAGTCAGACAATTGTGCAGTGTTAGTTTTGCTTAAGTTTTTTGGGGGGAGTGGTTACAAAATGATGGAAGTGTTCAATGAAGGATAAATCTTAAGGGTAAATGACTGTGGCATGAAACAAACTTTTTTTAAAAAAAGATAAAAAAGTTTGATTTTAAAATTAAATAATTGACCCATGAAGAAAAATAATTCAAATGTGGACTGTGTCTAAATTCCACGTCCCTCTCAGAATGGTTTGTAGAACAGCACACTAAACTTCATCTTTCCTTGCTTTGGACTTTGAACTTTGATCTTTGAACTCTTGTTGCCCTTCTGATTTATACTATGCTATTGCTGTTTTATAATATTCTTTGATTGTCTAATGGGGATTCCTCCCTGACTAAACTATAATAACTCCTGGAGGGCAGGACCTAAGACTTTTACTGCTTCAAAACTCTCCTAGCACCTAGGATAGTACCTAACCAGTGCATAGTAGGTCTTCAAACCGTTTGCTTCCTCTGATACTACAAATACATTATAGTCATCTGTAGGGAAGGGGTAAGAGGGGACATGTACATCCTCAATAGAGAAAATATTTTCTGATTAGTTCCTAGTGATGCCATAAGATAGTTTTTTAGAGATACAGGGTGGTGCTGGGAATAGGGTCAGGGAAACATGGATTTGAACTATAATCTTTTTTAGTTTTCAATAAATGCATTCAACTATATTAGCTGCTGCCCTTGGCACAATCTAACCATTTGAAGCTATAGTCTGTGGAAGGGAGATAAGATTAGCTAGGAGGAAAAATTGCTGAAAAATATTGGTCAGTCAGAGGAGTGTCTAGCTAGATAGACAGGATCATCCTGGGAATGGGGATCCAAGCTCTGACAGTCATCAGTACTGTTGTTAAAGCTCTTGTGTAGGAATTATGCAAGGTACCATGAAGAATACAAAGACAGAGAAGACATGATCCAAGAAATGGTCACTGACGTCAACGAGTTTATAATCTAGCAGTAGAGATAAGATAAGGTACCAAAACGTTGAAAAGAATATGCTAGGCAAAGAAGAGAAGTAGGAAGCAGTATGAGAGTCCCAAAGGGGGAAAGATCACATTCAGCAAGACCACTGGAGGATAGACATGTTTGTATGGGGAAGTGGGGAACGCAATTAACAAGTATAGGGAATGAAGTGAGTAGGTTGGGAGCTGGGATAGTGTAAAAGCGTGAGGTCTGTATGTGGAACAGTGAGTAGTCCATATTGGCTAAAGCATATAGTACAAGAGGAGGCATAATGTAAGATAAAGATGGAATGTAAATTGGTGATTGATTTGTTAAAAGTCTTGAATACCAGGCTAGGGAGTCTGGACTTAATTCAGTAGCCAAGAAGGAACCATTGCAGATTCTTTCCACATGACATAAGCAGAAAATTAAGTTCTAACAAAATACAAGCATTAGCTATTTAAATGATGTATACATTGGTCAATTAATATGCATAAGTAAATGGCAAAATATTCATCTTTACATCTTTACCTATTATGAATTGGACTACTAGTAATGTAAGTATCACTAGGAATCATCTTGTTTCCCATAAGTCTAAACCTCTGGATTAGAATGTTTAATCGTGTGCATTTTGCATTGTAAAGTTAGTCTCATCCTTTAAAAATGTAAAAAGGACCAAAGAGCAGAGTTCAGGGCAATAAGAGCACTAGCCAGCACAGCAAGCGCTTGGATCTGGGCTCAAGGCAAAAAAAATCCCACCAAAATAATTTATCAAGGACTATGCATTGCTGCTGCATGGTGTATTTATCATCATTTATCTTCATCTAAATTTTGCTTCATTTAATTGTAAAAATGTCTGAAAGAAAGCCAAATAGAGGACATAGGGGCCCCAGGGAAGGGAACTGACTGGTTATTTGAGAACTCTGTTTTGTTTGATATATTATGTGTGTTTGCTATGGAAAAACAGAAAATTGGAACCTGAGCCAAATCTAACGTATTGAAGAGTGGTAGGTGCTTTGTTCCATTGTCCCATGTGAAAAAAAAAAGATAAAGGAAATTCAAGCCTCTGTGAAGAGATATGGTCTCATACATACACACACATATGTTGCTGTGTGTGTCCCTGTACTATCTATGCACAGTCAACTACCTAAGAACTAATCATTATCCATCCAGTACCATAGTGATTTTATTACTTTTGGGACATCAAAAACTAACTATGGAAAAAAACACACAGTGGAGATTAACCATGTTGATGCCTATGTTGAAGGGAGGATGGGAAGTGATGATGAATACCATGTGGGAGGCAAAGTAGCTAAGCTCTTATTTTACCTTCATTTTATCTGCCAAAGAGAATGAGAAAGGACAGAGCAACAGGAGTTGATACAAAGATAAACTATAATCTAGTGTACTGAGAAAACTGGCTTATATGATTATTGAGACACTGTCAGTAATCTTTTAAAAGTCATGGACAATGGAAAAGGTACCACAAAAGTGGGGAAAAGCAAATAACAGCTAGGTGGCACAGTGAATAGAGTGCTGGGTTTGGAGTCACAAAGAACCAAATTCGAATTTGGCCTCAAACACTTACTAACTGTGTGACTCTGAACCACTTAACCTCTGTTTGTCTCATCTGTATAATGGGAATAATAATAGCACCTAGCTCACAGGGTTGTTGTAAGGATCAAATGAGATAATAATCATAAAGCACTTAGCACAGTGTCTGGCACAAAGTAAGTCATATACAAATATTAGCTATTTATCATCATCGTCATCATCATCATTGAATGTCTCAATCTTAAAAAAATACAGAATAAAATCTGCTGCCAATAGATCATTAGGCTTAATTGATTCCTGCAAAATTCTAGAATCTTTAACTGAAGAGATAATTGGTGAACTTGTAGAAAAGAAGGTGGTGGTCACAAACATCTTGGCTTTATCAAAAACATGTCAGGCCAGATGAAACTTATTTCTTTTGTTGATAGGGTTACTAAACTGATAGATTAAGGAAATGAACGAAGGAACAAACAAACAAATGAACTAATGAATGAGTGAGCAAAAGGCATTTAAGTACTTACTTTGTTCCAAACACCATGCTAAGCATTGGGAATACAAACAGAAAAGCTACACAGTCCCTGCTCTCAGGGAGCTCATATTCTAATAGGGGACAACAACACATACGGGAATTTTCAGCTGCTGGTCAGATGGAAAGACCCAATGGTCCTTAGGGCACAGATGCAAAATAAATGATAATGAATCTTCATTAATGACATTTCCATTGATAACATCATATTTGTTTCTGCAACAATTTTCTTTTTAAGGTCTTTAGTAGCTTGGTTGCTGACAAAATGGGAACTGAATCAACTTCAGAGGCAAAATGGTAGATCTTTTCCATAAGGGAAGAGTCTGGCTTTACCTCAACTTCAATTTAATAAGGTTTAACTACCCTTATAATTATTATTACCAGAAGTCTGAGGAACTCAATTACTTAAGCTCTTGGCTATTATGTCTTAGATGACCAGGGAGTTAAATTGTGTAAGCCTAAAGTTCTTTGGAACAATCAAGTGTTCAGGATCGCCTTGGCAAATTTCTAGCTGAACAATAGGTATGTTGTCATGGTTCCCAATCAGAATAGCAATAGATCAGGCCTGCACAAAAGGATTTTTTTTGGGGGGAGAGGCTTGAAAAAATGTAAAGGAAGACATCTGTTGTATGTAGAGGAAATCCTTGGGCATGGCAAGCAGCCTGAGGGCCGTGAGCTGCAGGCAGGCAGCAAGTTGTGCAAGCATGCAATAGGTATTGCTCCTACCACACGTTAAATAGTTATATGGTACACATAACATAGTAAGACAGGTGGGTGGTGTAGCGAATAGAGCACTGGTTCTGGAGTCAGGAGGATCTGAGTTCAGATCTGGCTTCAAACACTCACTAAGTAAGTAACCACTCCAGTATCTTTGCCAAGAAAACCCCAAACAGGGTCAGGAAAAGTCAGACACAACTGAAAAGAATGACTGAACAAGACACATAACACAGCTCTTTGTTCTGGGGATCACAGAATCTAACTTCAGGGTACCGGCACCTTTGATAAAGGCAAGATCAGGAAAGGAGAGAAAGGCTCAAATGGTATTGTCAAGGACAAAATCATTGCTCACCTTGTGATGCACAACTAAATATTACTTAATAAAGAGTTGTTTGTCTCCAAGATCTCAAGCAGCAGTCCACCAATCTTTTCTAGGAACACATTTAAGTGACACGACAGCTGATGATAGAGCCCCAGTGTAGACTCTGGGCAAGGTCACTTACAGAGCTGCCCCTCCTATAGCGCTTGGGAAAGTAGCACCAAAGATTCAAAAAGAACATTGGGAAAAAAAGAAGATAAAAGATCATGGTCATGGGAGAAAGCTTTCTCATGGCAGCTTGCCAATATGAGGGTGGGGGGGTGGTACTTTTCTTCTTGGAGGCAGCAGCCTTGTTCAGGTTTGAGCATTGTCCTGTGATTGGCTCAGGACTTGATGGGATACTGAACCTATCCATGAAAGCAGAAGCAGTTAATTCATGATATCTCTCTTAGCCATACTTCATTGAGCATAGTGGGGGCTGAATCTTCAGTTGGCAGTGGGGACAACATTTGTTTGTTTGTCACCAATTGCTGAGAGAGATCATAGATTTAGAGTTGGAAGAGACTTCTGAGGCCAACGGTCTCCTCTCCTTTTACATATGGCAAAAGAGAGGCAAAGAAAGGTCAAGTACTTAGCCAGGACCATTTAGATAGTAATGAAAAAGGGTTTCATTCTAGGTCTTCCTGTTTCATTCTGGGCTCAGTGTCCCATCTGTTACTCCACACTCAGCCTTGACTTTTTTATTTTGTTATAATGCCCATGAACTCACATTGTAATGCTGTGGCAGCTAAGGGTTGTCAAGAATGGAATATCAAATGCAGAAGTCAATCAATTAATATATGCTGTTAGTGCTCCTGAGATAAGTAAGGAAATGACTATAAATAGGACCTGTTAATCCTCCATTTAAATGCGTTAGCCTAAAACAGGGGTGGGGAATTTGGGGCCTCAAGGCCACTGGTGGCCCTCTAGGTCCTCAAGTGCAGCCTTTTGACTGAATCCAAACTTCACAGAACAAATCCCCTTAATCAAAGGATTTGTTCTATAAAACTTGGACTCAGTCAAAGGCAGCACCCAATGACCTAGAGGGCCGCCTGTGACCTTGAGGCCACAAATTCCCCACCCCTGACTTAGAAGATAATTTTTCAGATGAGCAAGAATTTTTTTTTTAACCAGCAATTTTCTCTTAGATACAGCCCATGAAAGTATAGATTTCATAGACCTAATTAGAGCTGCAATGAATGATATATTAATGATAGAGTAAAGACGGAGTTGATTATCGATAATACCTGCTCTGGGATTTCCATACATTGGCTCATCTTTGGAACATGATGTTATCTAGGGAGGATGCTTTAAGAGAGGAGATGTCAGCCCACCTTTGATAAATGAGTTTTGAGTCAGGCAAACATGTGGGAACTCAAGGAAGCTGAACCTTGAGCCAGTTAGAGATGAGCTAGCTACAGACCAAAGCATGGTTCCTGGGACTGTATGGAGAAGTAGAGATTGTAGCAGTAGATCAGAAAGGAGGAATTGTGCATAATCCTTCACTTTATGCCCAGCTTTGTCCATCTCGACTGCTCCATGAACTTATTTTGATGAATACAAGGCCCAACATCAAACCCACATATTCTTCCCTTCCTGAGGACCTGGTCTATAAGTTTCAGGACTGAAAGAACAACCTTGCCAGCAGGACATAAATGACTCCTGTGTGCTATAAGGGCTATAGAACAGGAGATAGGAGTTTGTAATGTTTAAGTAGTGTGTGGCTGGCCTGAAAAAGGAAATAAGAATTTGTGGTGCTGCAAATATTGCATGTTTAGAGAAACCTAGATTACTTGAGATAGTTAAAACAAAAGTACTAATGTTTTGGTGCGAAAGTGAAACATTATGAAGGGCAGTAATTCAAGGACCCACCCTGCCCCCCTGTATTAAAAAGTGAGTGAAAACAGTTCTAAAGGACTCATGATGAAAAATGCTGTCCAGCTCCAGAGAAAGAATGAATGGAGGATGAATGTAAAGGGAAGCATACTTTTTAAACTTTATTATAGGGCTTTTTTTTTTTGGTCTGTGTTTTCTTTTGTAACATGGCTAATACGGAAATGTTTTGCATGACTGCATATGTAGAATCTATATAAAATTGCTTGCCTTCTCAAGGAGTAGGGAGGGGAGGCAGGGAAAGAATATGGAATTCAAAATTAAAAAAAACCCAAATGTTAAACATTTTTATTTACATGTAATTGAGAAAAAAATAAAAATTAAATGTAAAAAAGAAAGTAAGTCAAAGGTTTTCTATTTGTGAACCATGTGTCTGCTGGATTGGACATGCACTCTGGTTCTTTGCTGAGCAATGTGAGCTTACTGAGATAGGAGGTGCCCCACTGGCACAGATTAGGGATTTCACCACAGGTCAAAGGAAGGGGAAAGGGTGGGGGTAATTTTTATTTTTTTGGCCAGATTCAGGGTGTGCAAATACCTTTCCTGCTCTTCTTATTCTCCCACCCCATCCCAGCTCCAGTTCCTCTCTGTGTAGGGAGTTGGGAAGGTAAGAGCTCTGGAGTCAAAGAACGTGGGTTCAGATTCCATCTCTGATGCCTTCACTCCCATGACCTTTCCCTGTCATTGAGTTGCTCCTCCAGAACCTCCATTTAAGGAGGGTGTCCAGGTCGGCCATGTCTCATTCCTCTCCAGGTTGTACTTTGGAACTTTCTTTACTAGGCCTGCAGCTGAGTCTCTTTCTTCCTTCTCTCATCTCTCCCTTTCAGCTTCCTCATTAGAAAGTAAGCTCCTGGAGGGCAGAATTGTCTTACTTTCAGCTTGTGTTTGTATTTCCAGCACTTAGCCCGGTGTCTGGCACATAACAAATACTTAATAAATGCTTATTAACTGACTGACTAATAATATGACCTTGGGCAAATTACTTAACCTCCCTGGGCCTTGGTTTTCTCATCTGTAAGATGAGGGCATTAAACTGGATAGACACTGAGGTCCTTTCCTGCTATGACCCTGTGATCCTATGATCCACTGTCAATCCCTAGACAACTCCCTTCAAAATATAACCCAGTTTCTGAAAGCTGTTTCCCTTTGGTAGTATCTCTAGGGTACAGCATGGTGTTCTAGCTATTCCAGGAAAAATGTTGGGATGGGAAGCAGGGTGTACTCCTATGGAGAATTTGGCCCAGGGAATGGGACCTCAGAAGGTGGGGCAGGCAAAGCTTCATCATGAGTTTTCTCCTGAAGCAGCCAAATCGACCCAGGTGGCCTGAACTGGCAAGATTCCTCCCTGGCCTATACCCGCAGCTAAATACAGCCACTCCTCCATGGAACTGGCACCCTGGGTGGCAAGACTTGAAAAAGATTGGGCTCTATTCCAGGTGCTTCCCATCCCCATCAATGGTAAAACTGAGCTGACCATAAATCATGCCCCCTTTACCGAAACAAAACACAGAAAGGCTAATAGAAGGGGAACCAATGCAGATATGCTACCCAGGGGCTTCTACTGTAGTTCCAAAATGCAGTTTGTATTTTTCCCCCTTCTCAAACCTATTAAAATAAGCTGTTTATGGCTGGGCTCTCCCCAATCATAGCTTTGAATATTTATAGGCCTCATTGACAATCAAACCCAAATGGGGAAGAGACTTTGAGACTTTATGGGACACTTAGACTTTACCTTAGCTGTGATTCCTCCCCCTACTCCCACCCTAATAATAAAGCTCCCATACTTTTCTGTAGCCCATGGCTGTCCCTGAATTTTCACTATGGGACTTGGACAATTTTTTCCTGTTCCAAATTCTTTTATATCATATTAGAAAATGAGTGTGTGTGTGTGTGTGTGTGTGTGTGTGTGCATGTAAGAGAGACAGAGAGAATATTTGCTTTACAATGGCATTAAGAGGTGGAAGTAATAATAATTAATAATAATAATTTATATACAGCTTTGAGGTCTGCAAATAGCTCATTGAATCTTTGTAACAACCCTATGAAGTTGGTGCTATTAACCATTCTCGTTTTACAGATGAGAAAACTGAGTCTGAAAGAGGTTAAGTGATGTGCCCAAGGTTTAACAGCTAGGACTTATCAAAAGCAGGATTCGAACTCAGGTATCCCGACTCCAAGTGGAGCACTCTCTGTCCTATGCCACCTTAAGGTAGGTATGAAAAGTCAGGTAAAGCACATGCAGAGGCAAGTGGTTTTTCAGTAGAGATTGTAGTATTACGAATTTTATGTTCAAACATTTCCTGAGAGACCCCATGTTATTCCTTTCTCTCAAATAGCAGGGCATTGCCCCTATGGCACAGAGTTATGCTGCCTTGTTTCTGTGTTGGCTGTGATGCCGCTATTTATCTTTTTTTTTTTAACCTCCTCTCCATAAATCAGTGCCTCCATTCTTCCTGATTCTGTGTTCGGATGCTGCCTCTCTGGTGTCCTTCCGCATCAATCTATATCATGAGGGGAGGGGAGGGGAGATTAAGTGGCCAAATTCCAGACAGCAGCTTTCCAGATGGGAACTCCTCAGAATCATGAAGTGGAGAATCCCTCTTTGTCCCAGGATAGAATATTCCCACAGAGTCATCCACCCCCATCCCCCCAAACCATCTTATTTGGGTTCCTCTGTGGCATGGTGATCTCATTCCCTAACCAGGCAGTAATGCTGAAGTTTTGTAACGTTGTTGTTGTTTGCCGCATGCAGCAATCTTAGGAAACAGATGGAGAAGAAGGGTTTGGATCCCCTCTCCACCACTTGCTAGCTGCATAACCCTGGGCAGAGCCAGGCTTCTGAACTTCAGCCTCTTCCTCTGTAAGATGGAGATAATCATAACTGCATCACTTGTAACACAGGGCTGTTAGAAGGATAAAATGAGATCATGTTTGTAAAACGCTTTGTAAAACTTAAAGCCTTACATAAATGTCAACTCTGGTTATAAATAACAACACAATAAACTGACAACAAAGAGAGAGTATTTCCATGTGATTATTCTTTACCACATGTAGAATTAATGTCAAGAAAAATGTGTCAGAGAAACACTGCCCCAAAACTTTGTCCACAGCCCTCAAATAACTCGTTAACAGGAACTTACGGCTTGTTCTCCACCCAAGGCGGCAGGAAATCACCCAGAGCCTTTGGATGGATAGAAATAAAGGGAGGAAAGGAGAAAACATCTTAGTCCCATCACTTTTCTTTGGAGTAGAAGCCAGGAAAAGGTACTAAGAAAAGCAAAATGGCCCACAGAGGATAGGAAAATCTGGCAACTTTTAAAATTCCTTTTTCTCAACAACACATGTTAGGGTTGTAAGGGTATAGAGAAATGTGATTCTTAAATATCCTTGACTGACTCAGCCCATATGCAAGATATGAAAATAGCCAATTGAAAAATTGCCTCAATCAGTTTGTTGGGTTGACGTAAGGCCAAACAGCCAGGGAGACTACTTTTCTATAAGTGAATTGGTTGGATGTTCAAAGGTATGGACAGAGTGGTAAACCCTTTATTCATTTTTATGCTAGTAATTCCTTCTCATGTGCTCTATAGCCACTGCTTCTGGGCCACAACAACACCATCTTCTTTTTCGCTCGTCCGTTTCCCTGATAACGCCCCTTACCATATAGTTCTTTCATTATTCTTCGTTTGCCACATGTTGCAGACAGGCCTGCTTACCCACCATGTGCCTCTCCACTGCCTTTTGGGTAATCCTCCACTTCAGTCTTTCTGACTCTGTAGTGTTACATGACTCATAACTACACAACATCACTTGATGAACATTGGTATTAGAAAAATGAGTCTGTTTCAGGGAGAACGTTGGAGTCATTAAAAGAATTTTGAAATTTCCCAAAGGCAATCTAGCTCACCATCTTCTTCCTCTTAAATTTTAGGCTCAGCTTATCGCCCATCTATCCTAGAGCTATATAAACAAGTGCTATGAGTTGTCAATCCAACTGTATATCATAGTCTAGAAATAGATATTCTTTATTTGTTTTTTCCTGTATTATAGTTAGGCTTTTCTTAAAAATTTTCTGTCTCATGCAGGCAGCCCTGAAATGTTTGTGGACTTGATTTCATTACAAAATCTCATTTGCAAGAGCAGTACTGAAGGTCCTCATCATTTATGAGGAATCCTTCTTCAACTTGGACTGTGTTGGATCTTCTCTGCTGACAGCAGTGAACACTTTGGCAAACATCTCTTCCTCTTTTATGTCTCAATAATCACAGGGCTGACAAAGTTATTTCTGAATAGCTTTAAAGTAATCTTGTATAATTTTGAAAAATTCATTGGAGACACCTTTTGAGAGGAGATCCTTGAGGTGAAGTTTTGCTCTACTGACTCAATTTTAAAAATTAGTCAACAGACAACAAACACATTTGGATTTTGCATGTTCTATATCTTTCAGTTAATTATGTGATAGTTAAGATGTGATCAACTCTGAAATATCACTTGCGAAAATTGACCTGTTCCTGTCTAATAGGATGTCCTCAATGTGTATTTGTGTAAACCATTCTAATTAAAAATTGTTTACAGATTGGAAAGTGAACATGTAGTTCAGTAGTAACTGACGTTCCTTCATTTGCTCTTTTGGTAATAGTGTGGAAGATTTTTTCCTATACCTTCGGTGTCTTTCTCTATTAAAATACTTTGAGAAATGATTCCTTCAAGGCTGCAAAGTTGTGTCACCAACAGCACAGGCCTCCCTGTGTACAGTTGAGCTAGTCCAGCTGTTTCTTCCCATTTTTGTTCTTTTTAGTGCTGTCTCCTCTATAAGCAAATCCAAGTTGTGATGTTAGAGTCTAAATGTGGGGACTCCATTGTCCTTCACGGTGAAAAAAGTTTCTTATTAAAAAGAAAAATACTGCAGATCTTTCCCATTTTTCATCTAGTTGTTGTCCTCTTTCCAGTGTCATCCTTAAATGGCCTTGGGATGTGTTTGCTTTGTTGGTCTCTTGTCGAATTTTTCTAAAACTGGTTTTAATGTCTAATGCTTATCTCTATTTTTAAGGCACTATGGTTTATTGGTCTTCCACCATACTTCTCTGTAAAATTTTGTAAACAACTTTCTATTATAAGCCACTGTTACTCTTTGTCACCATGTCTTTCCACCTAGCAAAAGAGTCACGTCTTTATTGATGACTTCTAAGATGATTTCTGGGCTTTTTCAATCTCTTCATTTTTATCTTTTTCATTAGGGCAAGTAGTTTACATTAATTAATCAATCAAATATTTATTATAGGCTCACTACATGCCAGGCACTAATAGTCACTGGAGTATTGTGCTAGGTGCATCTTAAACTTCTCTATGACATTATTGTAGTTGACATCCTTTCCTCCATCCATTTCTCATTTTTTGGTAACATTAAATAACTTGTTTCAATAGATCGGGTAGGAGTTATTTCAACTGCATGACATTTTATCTCATTTTTTATTCTTTCTGCTAGTTTATTATCATTATTATTATTATTTTGGCCAGGCAATCAGGGTTAAGTGACTTGTGCAGAGTCACACAGCTAGTAAGTGTCAAGTGTCTGAGGATGAATTTGAACTCAAGTCGTCTCCAGGGCTGGTGCTTCATCTGCTGTGCCACCTAACTAGCCCACTCTTGTGTTATTTTTATCTCTTCTTGTTGGTGGTCTAACTGTGCACAGACAGTGGATTTAGGAATGGATTCCACATTGGCAATAAGTTTTTGCTTGTTATTAAAATGTGTAATCAATTTCATTTTTGTGAAATGATTCAGTACTCACCATGTCTAGCACTTTCTGATTATTTTCTCATTTATGAGGTAGAGACAGGAAGTTTCTGTACAATCTTACAAGATTTTGGCTTTTCTCTCTATTTACTTCTAAACAATACCTTCCAACTATACATATATGTGTGTATGTGTGTACATTGTAAATATACATACTATATATAGGAATTATATGTACACACATGCATATACACACCCATGTATACAAACACGTATGTATACACACATGTATGTTGGCATATATTGTTCATATATGTGTTTGTTCAGATACACATACGTGAACACATATATTTATATATATTTGATCATCTTTACCTATTTATACCTTTGCATTGAAATCACCAAGAATCAAAGTATATATTCATTTAATTTGGAGGATCTTATCTAGTTATTCCTGAATTCCTCTACCTTTTCATCTTCTGCAACAGATGTTGATAACGTATACTGTAATTACTTTGGTGGTCTTTTTGCAAATAATTATAATAAGCATCGAGATGTGAGGTGACTAATTATCCCACGAAATGATGTTTCTTAGTGCATTATTATTACATCATAAAGTCAATTCTAGCATTTTATTTATTTGCCTCTTCAAGGATAACCTGTGAGCCATCCTTCCATTTAACAATAATTTTTGGTTATTGGTTAAAAGGCACTAAGAAGCCAGTACACTGTCTGTCTTCTTGTTTCATTTATAATAAGAATTTCAAGAGTGGGAGGGCTCAGAACCTCTGGTTGGTTGTCTATATATGAGTTCTTGGACAAGGATCTCACATTTAGAGTACTAGCAACTGAGTTAATATCTACAAGTTCTTTAAAGAGCACTGGAAGAAGAATGAAAAGACCTGGGTTCAAGCCCTTCCTTTGTCTTGTGACCTATGTGACCTTGAGTAAGTCACAACTTCTCTAGGTTTTGTTCAGTTGTTGTTCAATCATTTTCAGTCACGTCTAACTCTTCGTGACCTCATTTGGGGTTTTCTTCGCAAAGATCCTAGAGTGGTTTGCCATTGCCTTCTCTAGCTCATTTTACAGATGATGAAACTGAGGCAGAGTTAAGTGACTTTCCCAGAGTCACACAGCTAGGAAGTATCTGAGGCCAGATTTGAATTCACGAAGATGAGTCTTCTTGACTGCAGGCCCAGCACTCTATCCGTTGTGCCACTTAGCTTCCCCCTTCTCTAGGTTTTCCTATGTATCAAATGAGGAGTCTGGACTAGAGGTCAAACCAGACAGCCTCTATAGTTCCTTTAAACCGTAAATGTGTGATCCAAGGAACTCTCAAGGCGTACTCTTAGTATATCCTGCTCCTCCCATTCTCCTGCCGGTCTGGTCCGGAGGAGCTGGGTATAAACTTTCCCAGGCTACATGCATTGTTCCTCACTTCCCCCTTTAGAAAACATAGGCTTAGATGAATGCTCATGTGATTTTAGCAGAGTAATACTCCTTAAGCTTAAAGATGAAGCTCACTTAGCCCTGAGCATCAGAGCAATGAAAAGAGACTGGGCACAATCCACAATCAGAGGCCAGGCGAAATGTTGCCTTTTTTTTAAAACTGTTTTCTGGGGTTATTGGTTAAAAGGCACTAAGAAGCCAGTATACTCCTTCAATCTCCTACCCTGTCTTATTCTGTTCCAACGTTTATTTAGTAAGCCTAGTCCTCCATTCCCACTATCATTCTCTATGGACAGGTGACGTTTTATCTTGTTTACTTGATCCTTATCTGATAGGTCTTGCCACTTTCTGCCTTTCTTATTATTCTTTTTTCTCCTCTTATTATTCTTTTTTTTTAAAAATATAAATTTATTTATTTTTAGCTTTCAACATTCACTCCCCACAAGTTTTTGAATTCCAAATTTATAACCCATCTCCCCCCTCCTCTCACCCCAAGATGGCATGCATTCTGAATATCCCTTCCCCTAGTCTGTCCTCTCTTCTATCTCTCTCCCCTTCTGTTATCCCCTTCCCCTTCTATTTTCCTATAGGGCAGGATAGACTTCTGTATCCCATTTCCTGTATTTCTTATTTCCCAGTAGCATGTGAAAACATTTTTTTAAAACATATGTTTTTAAAACTTTAGGTTTCAAATTTTCTTTCTTCCTCCCTCCCTACCCACCTCATTGAAAAGGCAAGCAGCTCAATATAGGTTGTACATGTGCAGTTATGCAAAACACGTCCATAGTAGACATGTTGTGAAAAACTAACTCTATTTCCCTTAATCCTATCCTGCCCTCCCATTTATTCTATTCTTTCTTTTGACCCTGTCCCTCCTCAGAAGTATTTACTTCTGATTACCCTTTCCCAATCTGCCCTCCTCTCTATCATCCCCTGCTCTCTTGTCCCTTCTCCCCCTATTTTCCTGTAGGGTAAGACAGATTTCCATACCCAATTGAATGTGTTGTTATTCCCTCCTTAAGCCAAATCCTATGAGAATAAGATTCACTCATTCCTCTCACCTTCCCCTTTCCCCTCCACTGTAAGAGACTTTTCTGTTTTTTTTTGTGAGATAATTTACCCCATTCTACCTCTCCCTTTCTTCTTCTCCGAGTATAATCCTCTCTCATCCCTTACTTTTATTCTCCAGATATGACCCCTTAATCTTCAACTTACCCTGTGCCCTCTATCTATCTATCTACATATAATTTTTTCCTCCAACTACCCTAATACTAATAAAGGTCTCATGAGTTATAAATATCATCTTTCCATGCAGGAATGTAAACAGTTCAATCTTATTAAGTCTCTTACGATTTCTCTTTCCTGTTTACCTCTTCATGTTCCACTTGAGTCCTGTATTTGAAAGTCAAATTTTCTATTCAGCTCTGGTCTTTTCATCAAGAATGCTTGAAAGTCCTCTATTTCACTGAATGACCATTTTTTCCCCTGAAGGATTATACTCAGTTTTGCTGGGTAAGTGATTCTTGGTTGTAATCCTATCTCCTTTGCCCTCCGGAATATTATATTCCATGCCCTTCAGTCCTTTAATGTAGAAGCTGCTAAATCTTGTGTTATCCTGATTGTGTTTCCACAGTACTTGAATTGTTTCCTTCTGGCAGCTTGTAATATTTTCTCCTTGACCTGGGAACTCTGGAATTTGGCTACAATATTCCTAGGAGTTTTCCTTTGGGGATCTCTTTCAGGAGGAGATCTGTGGATTCTTTCAATTTCTATTTTGCCCTCTGGTTCTAATATATCAGGGCAGTTTTCCTTGATAATTTCTTGAAAGATGATGTCTAGGCTCTTTTTTTGATCATGGCTTTCAGATAGTCCAATAATTTTTAAATTCTCTCTCCTGGATCTATTTTCCAGGTCAGTTGTTTTTCCAATGAGATATTTCACATTGTTTTCTAATTTTTCATTCTTTTGGATTTGTTCTACTGTGTGTGATTTCTCATAAAGTCACTATCTTCCAATTGCTCTATTCTAATTTTTAAGGAAGTATTTTCTTCAGTAAGCTTTTGGACTTCCTTTTCCATTTGGCCAATTTTGCTTTTTAGGGCATTCTTCTCCTCATTGGCTTTTTGGACCTCTTTTGCCATTTGGGTTAGGCTATTTTTTAAGGTGTTATTTTCTTCAGTATTTTTTTGGGTCTCCTTTAGCAGCTGTTGACTT
Organism: Phascolarctos cinereus; assembly: GCF_003287225.1. Classification (NCBI taxonomy): domain Eukaryota; kingdom Metazoa; phylum Chordata; class Mammalia; order Diprotodontia; family Phascolarctidae; genus Phascolarctos; species Phascolarctos cinereus. Next base: position 83,085,517 of record NW_027555958.1, read on the forward strand.
GTTTTTCGTGATTTTCTTGCATCACTCTCAGTTTTTCCTCTACTTCCCTTACTTGCTTCTCAAAATCCCTTTTGAGCTCTTCCAAGGCCTGGGACTGATTCATATTTTTCTTGGAGGCTTTGGATGTAGGAGCTTTGACTTTGTTGTCTTCTTCTGGTTGTATATTTTGATCTTCTTTTTCACCAAAGTAAGATTCTATGGTTTAACTCTTTTTGTGTTGCTTGCTCATGATCCCAGCTAATTACTTGAGTTTTAAACTCTTTGTTAAGGTAAGAGTCTGCTTCCAATGTGGAGAATGTACTGTCCCAAGCTTCAGGGGTTTGTATAGCTGTTTTCAGAGATACTTGTAGGGACCTGTAAATTTTCAGTTCTTCCGAGGTGGTATGATAAGGCGCCAGGTGTTTACTCCTTTCCTGGCCTGTGACCACAAGTATTCCTTTTTGTCCTGTAACTGTGAGGAAGGGTTTCTCTCCACAGCCACTCTAAGCTCTACCATGCCAGCGTTCCTCCTCACCCCAGCACTGCGTCCCAGAACTGTGACCCAGATCCAAACAGAGGCAAAGCAAGAGATTCCTGCCTCAGCACTGGCAAAGAGATCCCTGCAGTCCCTCTCTGCTGAGCCACTGGATTCCCCCTCAGTCTGTGGGCTGGAAGCTCAGGAAGCAGCTGCCCCCCCCCCCGTCATGCTCTTGGGGAATGGAGCTGAAACCCCACCTTCCTATCTCAGCACTGACAGAAACAGACTTTCCCCACTGACCTTCTAAGTTGTCTTTGGCATTCATGGATTGAGGAGCCTGGAAACTGCCACAGCTGCCCAAGATTCAGTCCTCTGAGGCCTACTCCAGGTTCACTGCAGCCTGCGCGCCCACACCGCACTGTGCTACGCTCCCAGCCCCTCATGATACACCTTTCTGATCAATCATCCAGGTTTTCTTAGGCTGGAAATTTGTTTCACTCTGTCTTTTTGTGGGTTCCACTGCTTCAGAATTTGTTTAGAGCCATTTTTTATGTGTATTTGGAGGGGTTTGGAGGAGAGCTCAAGCAAGTCACTGCTTTCACTCCGCCATCTTGGCTCTGCACTCCCCCCCCCCCTTATTATTCTTAAGAGATGACTAGAGAGCACGTTATTCAGAACTCTTCTGGGCAAGGCCAACAACTTTTTTTTTTTAAATTTAGTCATTTTATCAGGATTTTTACTGGTAATATGGCTATTGCCACCATTTTTAGTGACAGTTTTTGTTGGAAAAGACCGGTTAATGTCAATTATTTTGACATTTCATCTTCTTCTCAATTAAGGAACCCATAGAACTGGAGACTCTGTGGAGGAGAAACTCTTTGGCACAGATATACTTATTTAAGTTGAGCCTAAGATGAAATCCCACAATGAGTTTCCTACCAGCAAAAGAGAATAATAGGAACAGCATAAAATAATGGAAAAGGACATATGGCCATAGAGCTCCAAACTCAATCACCAACTTGCTGTTACCATGGAAGATATTTTTTAACATCTCAAGTGGTTCTATTGGGGCAGCATCTCCCAGTGGTGCTGCTGGGGTGTGGGGAAGATGAAGCAGAGATTTGAACTTGAAAAAAAAAAGATGCATGCACACATACATACATTTTAAGTTCAGGAAGGACTTTTATGAGTGCTGCTTTAATGGAAAGTCATGGTCTTTGCCTCTTTCCCTGGCTTTTTATCCTCCTTTCAACTCCATAAAATAGTTTTCCCTAAAGTTCTGTCTTTGGCCCTCTCTTTTCCCTTTACACTCAATCCCTAAGAAACACAGGATTTGGAGTTAGAAGTGCTAGGTTTGAATCCCAAATCTGCTGCTTCCTGTCAGAATGACCTTTGGCAATTCTCTTTGTCTCTCTGTATCTTAGTTGCCCCTCCCCCCACCTGTCTATGAATGAGGAGTTTGAATTAATTGATGTCTAAGGTTCTTTCCAGCTGTAAATCTATGATTCTATGATATATTTGCATGAATCCCACATCATCACCAATCTTTCATCTTGCTGCTGGACTTGGATGACTCTGGAAGAGACAGTGAGGCTGAGGACTTCTTGCAACTCTGGCTCACTTAAATACAATTCATGAGCAAGTCTGGACATCTGTTGTCATTGGTCCTCTTCAAAAAACAATGGACACAGATAAGAGGCCAGGAAGTTGCCTGAGGTTCACTCAGAAACAATGCTAAATCAAGCTTCTAGAAGAATTCTGAAGTGACAGAATCCACAAAAAGATTGAGTGAAACAATTTTCCAGCCCAAAATAATTGAGAAGGATTTCAGTAAAGGTCTGTCTTACTTGGGTAAAAGGGGAGCACAGCCCAGTGAAGGAGGTATCTAGACAAGCCAGAAGGAAGCTCTTAGCCACAGCAAGAAGCAGCAACCAGGCCCTGCAGTCTTGGTTCAGCAGGCCAGCTGTGAGGCCTCCAGCCCCAGCACGGCAGGCAAGCTGCCAGCCCCAGAGGCCCCAGCACAGAAAGCCAGTGACCCGGCTCCCGGCCTCCAGTGTAAGAAGCTTGGGACAGTGTCCCCTTTACCCCAGGAGCAGAGCTCAACTTTAAAGAATGACCAAAAAACACAAAAGAGCCCTGGACCATAGAAAACTACTATGGCAGCAGGGAAGATCAAAACACGAACTCGGAAGAGGATGACAATGTCAAAATGCCTACATGTGAAGTCTCAAAGAGGAATATGAATTGGTCTTAAGCCCAAAAAGTTGTCTTGGAAGAGCTCAAAAAGGATTTTAAAAATCAAGTAAGAGAGGTAGAAAAAAGATTGGAAAAAGAAATCAGAGTTATGCAAGAGAATTATGACAAAATGAGTCAACAGCTTGGAAAAGGAAGCACAAAAATTGACTGAAGAAAACAACTCCTTATAACAGAGAATTGGCCAAATTGGAAAAAAAAATCCACTGAAGAAAACAACTCCTTTAAAAGTAGAATTGGCCAAGGAAAAGGGAGTGCAAAAGCTAATTGAAGAAAATAATGCCTTAAAGATTAGAATTGGGCAAGTGGAAGCTAATGACTCTATGAGACATCAAGAATCAGTGAAACAAAATTAAAAGAACGGAAAAAATAGAAGAAAATGTAAAACACATCATTGGAAAAACAACTGGCCTGGAAAGTAGATCCAGGAGAAATAATTTTAAAAAGATTAAAGTACCTGAAAGCCATGATCAAAATAAAAGCCTGGACAGCATCTTTCAAAAAATTATCACCTTTCAACACTTCTCCACTTTCCCCTGCACTAACCTACGCTTCTTCTGTGCTCCTGTTCAAGCAGCCCCTCTGGCCATTGCCACTCCCCCCTCCTCCCCATTGCTGCCCCATCCCCCACCCCCAGCCCCAGCCGCAGCGCAGCCTCCCCCTCTTCCTCCCCCTCCTCCCCCTCTTCCTCCTCCTCCTCCCCTTCCTCCCCTGCCCCCTCTTCGCAGCCCTGACCACCACCTCGTCCCCCTTTCAGGTGTGCCAGAACTACCACCAGGGCTCGGAGGTCGCCATCAACCGGCAGATCAACCTGGACCTCTACGCCTCCTATGTCTACCTGTCCACTTCATACTACTTTGGCTGAATTGATGTGGCATTGAAGAACTTTGCCAAGTATTTCCTACATCAATCCCACGAGTGGAGGGAGCATGCTGAGAAGCTGATGAAACTCTGAAACCAGCGAGGCAGCTGGATCTTCCTGCAAAATATCAGGAAACCACACCAAGATGACTGGGAGAGTGGACTGAGTGCAATGGAGTGTGCTCTGCACTTGGGGGGAAAAAAAAGTCAGTCAGTCCTTACTGGAATTGCACAAGCTGGCAACTGACAAGAACAACTCCCATTTATGTGATTTCATCTAAACCCACTACCCGGACGAACAGGTTAAGTCCATAAGACAACTGGGTGAAAACGTAAGTAACCTACGCAAAATAGCTCCCTGGGCTCCCCATTCTGGCATTGCAGAATATCTTTTTGACAAGCACACCGTTGGAGACAGTGACCAGGAGAGGTAAGCCACACCTCCCTTTCCCCACACCTGGGAACTGTGGGTATAACTCCTACTGTCTTTCAGTGCATGCATATTTTGGTTATCTGACCTTTTCATAATCTGTACCAAAAAACTACCACCATTTACATCCCAATAAAGTGACTTAGTACTGACAAAAAAAAATTATCAAAGAAAACTTCCCTGATATCTTAGAACCAGAGAGTAAAATATTCATTGAAAGAATACACCAATCACCTCCAAATTCCAGAACTATCAGGTCAAGGAGAAAATACTGCAAGTAGTCAGAAAGTAACAATTCAAATATCAAGGAGCCACGGTCAGGATTACACAGGATTTAGCAGCTTCTACATTAAAGGATTGGAGGGTTTGGAATATGATATTCTGGAAGGCCAAAGAGCTTGAATTATAGCCAAGAATCAACTACCCAGCAAAACTGAGTTATTATCTTTCAGGGGGAAAAATGGGCATTCAGTGAAATAGGGGACTTTCAAACTTTCCTGATGAAAAGGCCAGAGCTGAACAAAAAACTTGATCTTCAAATACAAGACTCAAGAGAAGCATAAAAAGGTAATACAGGAAAGAAAAGCAAAACAAAATATGGTATTCAGTAATTTTAAACTGTTTACATCCCTACATGGGAAGATGCTACTTGTAACTCTTAAGAACTGTATCTCTAATAGGGCATAGTACACTTAGAGGATGTGGATATCAATTGATTTTGATGTGATGACAAAAAAATACATTAAGAGGTGAAGAAAGGATTGTACTGGGAGGAGAGGAAAGGGGGAGGCAGAATGGGGTATATTAGATCACAATAGAGCAAAAGAAGGGAGGAAGTGAGCACAGTTTGAACTTTACTCTCATCAGATTTGGGAGGGAATATCATACACACTGAATTGGGTAAAGAAATCTGTCTTACCCTATAGGGAAAGGGCAAAGGAAAAGGGGAGGGGAGTGGGCTGATAAAAGGGAGGGCAGATTGAGGGAGGCAGTGCCCAGAAGCAAAACACTAGTGAGGAAAGACAGGTTTAAAGGAGAGAGAGAGAACGAGAGCGAAAAGTATAAATAGGGGAAAAATAGAATGGAGGGAAATACGCAGTTAGTAATCATATCTGTGAATGTGAATGAGACGAACATAGAACATAAAACAAGCAAATAGCAGAGTGGATTAAAAACCAGAACCCTACATATGTTGTTTACAAGAAACACATCTGAAGTAGAGACACACAGAGTAAAGGTATATTATGCTTCAGTTGAAGCAAAAAAAAAAAAAAGCTGTGATAGCAATCCTGATCTTAGACAAAGCCAAAGGAAAAAATAGATCTAATTAAAAGAGATAAGGAAGGAAAGTACATTTTGCTAAGAGGTATCATAGACAATGAAGTAATATCAATATTAAACATATATGCACTAAGTGGCATAGTATCCAGACTCTTAGAGGAAAAGTTGAGTGAGTTACAGGAAAAAATAGGCAACAAAACTATACTAGCTGGGAGACCTCAACCTCCTCCTCTCATAATTCGAATGAACTCTAACCACAAAATAATCAAGAAAGAAGTTAAGGAGGTGAATAGAATTTTAGAAAAGTTAGATATGATAGACCTCTGGGGAAAATTGAATGGGAATAGAAAGGAATATACCTTTTTTTGTCAGTGGTACATGGCACCTACACAAATTTGACCAAGTATTAGAGCATAAAAGCCTCACAGTCAAATGCAGAAAGGCAGAAATATTAAATACATCCTTGTCGGATCATGATGCAATAAAATTAGGTGCAATAAAGGGCCATGTAAAGATAGATTAAAAATTAATTGGAAACTAAATAATCTAATCCTCAAGAATGAGTGGGTTAAACAACAAATCATAGAAAAAAATCAATAATTCTATCAAAGAGAATGACAATAATGAGACAACATACCAAAACTTATGGGATGTAGCCAAGCAGTACTTTTTAAAATTTTTTTTTATTTTGCTAGGCAATGGGGTTAAGTGATTTGCCCAGGGTCACACAGCTAGTTAAGTGTCAAGTGTCTGAGGCCGGATTTGAACTCAGGTCCTCTTGACTCCAGGGCCAGTGCTATATCCACTGTGTCACCTATCAGTCCCTCAAAGCAGTACTTAGGAGAAATTAATATCTCTAAATGCTTACATAAATAAAAAGAAAGAGCAGATCAGTGAATTGGGCATGCAATTTAAAAAGCCAGAAAAAAGAATAAATTAAAAATCTCAATTAAACACTGAATTAGAAATTCTAAAAATCAAAGGAGAGATTAATAAAATTGAAATTAAGAAAACTAAGAGCTAGTTTTTTAAAAAAAATAGACAAATGTTTGGTTAATTTGACTTTAAAGAGAAGAAAACCAAATTACCAGTATCAAAAATGAAAAGGGTGAATTCATCACAATGAAGAGGAAATTAAAGCAACAATTAGGAACTATTTTGCCCAACTGTATGCCAATATGTCTGCTAATCTAAGTGAAATGGATGAATATTTACAAAAATATAAATTGCTCAGATTAACAGAAGAGGAAATAAGATAGCTAACCCCATTTTAGAAAAAGAAAATTGAACAAGCTATCAATGAACTCCCTAAGAAAAAATCTCCAGGGCTAGATGGATTTCCAAGTGAATTCTATCAAACATTTAAAGAACAATTAAACTATTTGGCAAAATAGGTAAAGAGGGAGTCCTACCAAATTCCTTTTATGACACAAATATGGTGCTGATACTTAAACCAGGAAGAGCCAAAGCATAGAAAGAAAATTATAGACCAATTTCCCTAATGAATATTGATGCAAAAATTTTCAATAAAATATTAGCAAAGAGATTGCAGCAATTTATCACCAGGATAATACACTATGATGGAGCGGGATTTATACCAGGACTTTGAGGCTTGTTCAATATTAGGAAAACTTTTAGCGTAATTGACCATATCAAAAGCAAAACCAACAGAAATCATATGATTATCTCGAGATGCAGAAAAAGCTTTTGTCAAAATAAAGCACCCATTACTATTAAAAACGCTAGAGAGTATAGGGATAAATGGAGTTTTTCCTAAAATGATAAGTAGTATCTATAGAAAACCATAAACAAAATTATCTGTAATGGGGATAAGTTAGAAGCCTTCCCAGTAATTGACTATGGCTAAACAGTAGGTGAGAGGTGAAAATTGATCCCTACATGACTCCAAGTCCAGTACATTATCTACTATGCCATGTTGCCCTTCTGTTTCATCTGTCACCACTGTGCAACTGACTTTCAAACTGACTTCTCCATCTACGTGTAGGACATTTCCAATTGGCTCTTCCATCAGTGCTTCCTATATAACTTGTCCCACATTGAGCTTATTATGTTTCCTTGTAAATGTGTTCTTCTTTCTTTCTTCAATATTTCCATACATTCTTAGTCATTTCTCATGTTTAAAATCTGGTATTACCCTTTTTGGATATGGTCACTCACTCTTTCTCTCTGGGTTATGTGTCTTCTCAAGCTGATTTTATCAGCACTCCTTATACAAATATTATTTTTTATCCCCCTTCAGAGACCAAAATACAAAAGGAGTGATATCTTTCAATGGTTATTTACGTCCGTGTCTTATTGGCTTACCAGACTTGTAGCTCCATGAAAGTAGACTGTGTCTTACCTTCACCTTGTATTTTCCCCAACACCGTGCCTACTGTGCATCCTCATTAATGTTGAATGAATGAATGACCTCATTCAATAAGTATTTTTCATTGATACAAAGCAGTTGAAATCCATATTTATGGAAAATTACTATAAGGGAAATCAATAATTTAATTATGATAAATAATTAATTTATACAGTGCCTACTATGTGCCAGGCACTGGGAATACATAGACAATTTTTTTTTAATGAACTGAACTATGAAGTTCTCTCTGAGAAAGGTTGTACATCGCTTCCATCAGTGGCACAAATATTGCTTCAGGGCACCTCTATCTCCATGTGTACATCCTCTTCCCTCCCCCCACCACACCCAAGATCAGTTTCTGTGACTAAATCCAAGACCACTGTCTAGGGTCAAGTGTAAACACCCATTCACCACAGACTGACAGTAGAGACTAAATTGTATTTTACAGACCCTAGCTGAATTAAGTGTAAGCTAATACAATTTATTTATGCATTGTTCTTTAATTCACTGCAGGGCTTCTCCAAATGCTTGGCAAAGGGACAGTCTTAAGGTTGTAACACAAAGAAATGAAAACAAGCCAGCCCACAGTCTAGAGGGAAAACAGACCAGATGTTCTCTAGCACTTAGAGTTAACAGGGTGTTGCCTTAATGGCTTATTAAATGCACCCCCTGCACTTCTTTGCATTAGAAGATACTCAGTATGCTATCTTCCCTAAACAGCCTGTCACTGCTTTGTGCCTTAATGAGGCAAGATTGGGGCTATGATGCCAGGTGCCAGGTCACCCCTGCTGCTGTACAGACAGCAGCTTCTTCCACCTGCCTGTTCGGGGAAGCTTCAGAAAGAAATCTGTGGCTATTTCTGAGCAACAATAAAGAGAAAGCTTTGCTTGGAAACTCCGTTATCTGTCAAACATAAAAGCTCAGAGAGGTATGGATAGAAATCACCCAGAGAATCACCAGGAAAGGCTTTTTTTTTTTAAAGGAACACACATGTTTTCTACTACGATTACAAGGGTTACTAATAAAACAAAGATGGGCCTCTCTGGAAGCTGCTCCTCCCCAGACAAGTGCAAGTACAATTCACCTCCGGAGAAAGAACAGAAGGATCTGCCAAAGCAGGGAGGAGGAGGTGGAAGGAGTGTCAGACGGATTCTGAGACCATCCCTGAGCTCAGCTGCTGCTCCATCAAAGGCAGGAAATTGTTTGGGTGCCGGGGCCAAATGATGGGGCTCTGTGGAACCCAAATAGCCAAACCCCCTCCAACTCATTCCCAGTCTTGCTCTCACCCTTCTTCTATATAATCAGCCCCAGTCTCTCCCTGAGTTTCAGGACCAAATCGCTAACCGCCTATTGGACGTTTCAAACTGGATACCCTGGAGATTTCTCAAACTCAACATGTTCAAAACTAAATTTGTTATCTTCCCTCTCCAACCTACCCTTCTTCCAAATGTCCCTATTTCTGCCAAAGACATATCTGTTCTCCCACTCTTTCGTGTTCATAACCCAGGAATTATTGATTTCTTTCACTCTTCCCAGCCCACATATACAATGCCAGATCTTGCCATTTCTAACTCTGCGGCACCATGCACAGGTACTATCTTAATTCAGCCCCTCATCACTTCTCAGCTAGACTACTGCTAACAGCCTCTTAACTGATCTCTCTGCCTCAGCCTTTCTCTACTTCAGTCCGTCTTCCACACAGCTGCTAAAGTGATTTTCCTAAAGTCAACATAGGGTAGTTAGGCAGAGCAGTGGATAGGGGATCCAGGCACTGAGTTAGGAAGACCTGAGTTCAACCTTTTACAGATGTGGAAACTGAGGCAAACAGGGTTAAGTGACTTGCCCAGGGTCACACAGCTAGTAAAGTGTCTGAGGCTGGATTTGAATTCATGAGGATGAGTCTTCCTGACTACGACGCAGTGTTGTTTCTATCCACTGTACTACCTAGCTGCCCTCAGGCTTGTTAGTTACCTACTGAACATAGAAAAGATAAATTATGACCTAGCTCTTTTCCTAAAGCTTTATTGAGCAGGAAAGGCCTTTCTTTTGCCTGCCTTCATCAGGAAAGCATTGTGGTATATTAGAAAGAATACCAAACTAGTCATCTGAAGACCTGAGATTATGTGTTAGTTCAACTACTTGCTTCAGGGATTCCTAACTCTCTGGGCCTCAGTTTCCTAATCTGTACAATGAGAAGGATGGTCAGGGAACCATATTGACCTTGGGATATGGAGTCTCAGAGGACCTGAGTTTAAATTCCTGCTATGCTCCCCATTAGGGGTGTGAACCAGGAAAAGTCACCCAAGCAGCACAGTGCTTGGCACACAGAAAGTGCTTATCCATGCTTTTTATCCATCCATTCAACCTGACTGAGACTACGATGAGGACATTGGACTGGATGACTTTTTAGGTCCCTTCTGCATCAATGTCCTATAAACTCTTGCCTTCCTACACACTCGAAGCCACGCCACCGCTGTCTGGTTTGATTATTTCCCCTGACTGTCATGAGCTTTCTGCTTTATGAAGGGGCCTGTCTTAGGGAAAATCTAGAACCCTCAGGCCTGGAGCATATGGCAAGTGAGAATTCACACTGCTTTTGTTTCTCAGCATCTGTTACTGCGGGCCTACATTTTCCTTATAGTAGGACAATTTTTATAACAATGTAGTTTGGATTGAAAGTGACAAAGAACTGTTACATGTGTTACTTGACTGCCCAAGTCCAGCAGCAATAATTACAATGACTGACCTTTACAGAAATGCTTTCATTTTTCAAAGTATTTTAGTAATGAAGCTCTACCTTTTGGGCCAGCCCACAGAGGCTTGTGTTTAGGGGAAGAAGCCAGGGAGCTTCTTGCTGGCTCTGCATTCCCCAAGCTCTGGGGACCTTTGGACTTGACCTAGGTGACAGACTACCCAGATCGCTGCCAATCCCAAACATGAAGTGGGTGAAGACAGGCAAGAAGTCCAAATACAAGTAAGCAGTGGAAAGAAGATGCCAGACTGGAGCCCGTCATTAGCTGCCAGAGGTGAAAGCTATCTACCATGATTCTCGAAGGATAGTGATGTGTCTCAGATGGTGATCTGAGTCTAGCCTTAAAAACTAGTGATATCTGCTCCACTGATCAAACAAGGGTCAGGAAGAAGGATAGCCAACCCTTTGTAGGAATGGCCCCTATTGTGGGGTTATAAATTGTCCACCCTACAATAAAAGAAAATGAGGCAGAGTTTTGAGCCAATGGCTCTTTATTAAAGGGTCCATGGCTTCCTCTAATGAAGTGGACCTCAGATCTTCCTCATGATCTGTGATGCCCTTTCCTCCAGGGCCTTAGTGTGATACCCAGCGCTTAACACAGTAGCCAGGCAATACAGTTGAAGCAAACTAAAGGTACAGAATCTCACTGGTTGATAGATCTTGCCTGTGACCCTCCAGGAAGGTCTCCACAAAATACAGAATCCTGTTATTGGGACGAAGGGATGGAGACAAAATGTGCTATGAAAAACTGAGGCTTAAAAGCATCTTTGACTGCTCCCTCTCCTCTAGCCAAGCCCCTAATTATTCACCAATTCTGTACCTCACTTTCCTAATGAAGGCGTTGGATTTGATGGCCTCTAAGTTTTTTCCAACTCCAAATCTATGATCTTATGGTTAGGAGCAGGATTCAAACCCAGGTCTTTCCAAGTCTAAGATCTGGAGTCTATCCTCTTATACCACACTGTGTTACATAGGACAGGATGAAGGACTCAGTCAGTACCACTAAGCCAAATAAAGGCAAAAATCACATATGCTTCAACACATCTCAGTTTCTTTTTGTAGATCCCACCAATGAAAAATCACCCAAATCATAAGGGATACTCTTCATAGAGATGTGGAGAACAGAACTTTAGCCTAGGCCGTGTGGTTTGGAGCCCAGAGCTTTGCCTTGCTGCCTCATCAAAGGCCTATCCCCGAAAGGCAGCTTTTGGCTTAACTTCCATTCAGTTTCATTTCAGTCATTTCCATAAGCATTTGTTAAGCACACACTATAACCAAGACACTGGAGCAGGTATTGGGGGATATGAAATGATGAAATAACAGCCACAGTCTTTGCCTTTAAGGAACTTACTATTAAGTAGCACAGAGATTTATTATTGTTGAGTTGTTTCAGACTCTTCATGACCCCATTTGGGGTTTTCTTTATTCTATTTTCTTTATTATTATTATTATTATTATTATTATTATTATTATTATTATTATTGTTGGCTAGGCAATGGGATTAAGTGACTTGCCCAGGGTCACACAGCTAGTAAGTGTCAAGTGTTTGAGGCTGGATTTGAACTCAGGTCCTCCTGACTGTAGGCCAGCGCTCTATCCACTGTGCCACCTAGCTGCCCTCATTTGGGGTTTTCTTAGCAAAGTTACTATAGTGGTTTGCCGTTTCCTTCTCCGGCTCATTTACAGATGAAGAAACTGAGGGAAATGGGGGTAAGTGACTTGCTAGGAAGTGTCTGAGGTCACATTTGAACTCATGAAGTTGGGTCTTCCTGGCTCTAGGCCTGGCACTCTATCTACTGCGCCCCCTAACAGCCCATCAAAGAGATGGGAATGAATATAAACTGGGTGTGGTACGAGGTAGATTGTTATGGGACAAAGGAGATGTAAAGACAAAGGGGTCAATGAAAAACTGAGGCTTAAAGCAGCTTCTGTTCCACATTAAGAATTCCACATTTTCCCAAAGGTTTCTTATGATTCGATGGCTGTAAATTGGGATAGGGATAGCTCTGGTACAGTAGCCCTTCTCTGACTTTCTTGTTAGTATTAGATCAGTCAATCAACCAATAAGCATTTATTAAGTTCCAACTATGTGCCAGGCACAATGCTAGTCCTCTGGGGTATAAATTAAAAAAAGAAAGTAAGAAACAATCCCTACTCTCAAGCAATGTACATTCTATTGGGTGAGAAGAAGAAATGGGGTTAGGGACTGGGGATGGATGGAAGCGGGACACTTTCTATACTAGATTGGAAGAGAGATTCCATACCTCCTTATATTCCTAAAATCTCCCCACACTCCCGAAGTCCATCACTGCTTTAAACCTTCTTCTCTACCCACTTTCAGCCTGCTGGCCCCAGGGTGGCTGCTGAACTGAATGGGTCCACTTTTTTTTTTTGTGGGTTGTCTTCTAGTGCAGGAGTTGCCTGCATAGCACTGATAGCTGCATTTCAGGCAATCATTCATTCCTTTCTCAGTTCAGATTCCACCAGTTTGTTATCAGCAAGTTGTCCTTCAGGGCCTGTGGTATTTTAAAACACATAGCCAGAAATTCATCATGGAAACAGTGATGGAAAAAAAAATAAAGTCTTCATGAATGGGAAGGAAAGTTGTCCAAGTTTTAAGTCCTTGACACTTGCTGGTGGCCCTTGAATGCTAGGTTAGTGAAACTTGAATTAAATGAAAACACATGGTGTGGTTAATTTAAGGCACCTGAATTTAAGGTAAGACGATTTACCGCATTTCAGTTTAAACTCTCACATTGAGGCAAAGTCTTTTAAGAAAATGCTGACAATTTTACTGACAGGAGGGTCTTGAGGCAGTCAGTCATGCTTTTGTGAAGCTGGAGGTGGGTATAAATCCACTTTTCAATACCTGTGGCACCTGAAGCTTCCCAGCTGGTATAAAAATCTTATTACAACCATAAACGCTATCCCAGAGGAAATGGCAAAAAGTCTGAAAATGATAAAATACCTATATATCAATATAGATTCATTAGGCTACAGATAAAGCTTGGGGTGTTAATTATTGGTGTAGACAAGTTTATTGGTTGTTTGAAATATCCTCTTGGACTGATTAATACTTTTTGAGTGGGATTGGATGAGAGCAGAGCCAAACAGGGAGTGGATGGGCAGAAACACTAAAGAATGCTGGGGCACCCCATCAGGAGCCTCCCGTAGAACTGATTCAAGAGAGGGGAAAGGCTAAACAGATACATTGAGGAAGAAGAAAAACAACTGCTTCCACGTGGTGAGCCAGGGAAAGAACATTCATTTAAAGCATACATTCCAACGAGAGGCCAGCAGGACCCTTCTGTAACTGGTTATTTATTACAGTCTTTAAGTTGAGCAGAAAGAACTGGATTCTTTTCCAAAGTGAGAACGCTGGGTTCTCAATAGCAGAATGGAAATAAATAAAGTCATTCAAAAGAACAAATAAACAAAAAATTCCTCTCTCTACTCCGCCCCATCTCCTCTACAATCTAGACCAAGCCCTGTTCTCAAATGGATAAAGGGCCTTCTGGAGCTCCCTCGTATTTATTCTACACTCCACCCTCCACAGCCACACCTAGTGAAGTGCTGAGCACAGGAGTAAGCGATCTGGCAGAATTACTATCTTAATTGACATACAAAATAATGGAAGACCATTGATTGATTTAAAAGAATGACGATTTGATACTGTGACTTCATTTGGTATAATGGCTTACTTTATACAGTGACTTAAGCTAATTTTATATAGTGATTTAAGGTTTGCAAAGCACTTTGTACATGTCATCTCATGTGACATCTCACTGGGGTTGAGAGGCTTAGTGATTTGTCCAGGGTTACATGGTTAAATATCTGCGGCTGGTTTTGAACTTGGTTCCTGACTTCCTCTACTTCATCTGCTATACCACCTAGTGTCTTTAGCATTTGTTTTTACATTGCCTAAATTTCTCCCTGCATCCCTTAACTCTTCCAGAGAGCCATCCCATCTAACCAAGAATATTTTCAAAGAAAAAAGAAGACAAATAGGGAAAAACAACAACAACAATCAGTGAAGCCACTGAAAACCAACAAAATCTGAAAATAGATGCGATGTTCCAAATCTGTAGACCTTCCACCTCTGCAAAGGTAAGGAGTGGAGGTATCTTCTTTTATCTGTTCTTTGCTCATTTAGTTTTGATAATAATAATAGCTAGCACTTACACAGGGGCAGCTAGGAGGCACAATGGATAGAGTGCCAGGTCTAAACTCATCTTCCTAAGTTCAAATCTGGCTTCAAACACATACTGTGTGACCCTAGGCAAGTCACCTAACCCTGTTTGCCTCAGTTTCCTCATCTGTAAAATAAGCTGGAGAAGGAAATGGCAAGCCACTCTAGTACCTTTGCCAAGAAAACCCCAAGTGGGGTCATGAAGAGCTGGACAGGACTGAAAAAAAGACTGAACTTCGAAAAGTGCTTACTTAGCATTTAGGGTTTGCAAAGTACTTTACCTGTGATCTCATTTAATCCTCAATACAATCCTATGGAGTAATATTGTTCTCATTTTATAGATGAGGAAACCAAGGTTGAGAATTTAAAGTGATTGGCTCAGATTAATCCAGAAAAAAAGTTTCTGAGGCATGATTTGGAATCAGGTCTTCTGAAATCCAGGTCCAGCACTCTATCCACTATATTACCTACCTGCCTTTAATAAAATAATTATAGCAGTTCACTGTTTGGAAGGCTTGTTTTTAGTTTTGCAAAATATTTTCTTCACATGGGGTAGATGACGCAGTTTTATAGAAGTAGAACTGAAAGGAAGGTAGATGACTTGTTTAAGGTCACACAAATGTTAAGAGGCAAGATTTAAGCACAAGCTCTTCTGATTCCGAGTCTAGAACTTTTCCCACTAATGTAACACTGTCTCTCTCTCTTTCTGAAGTCACAGTGTAGCCTTGGTATTCTTGCACTGTAATGGACTGACTGGATGTGGGGTAGGTGATTTAAATCAAATCTAAAGCTGGCCTTGCAAGAAACAGCTGACGTCCAACAATCCCATAGCACTTCAGGTAGCAGGTGGCGTCATTCATTAATATGGTCCAGTTTGGATCTCAGAACTCTCTGAATAGAATGAATAAACCCAGTTTATTTGGAAGATTGATCTTCTTTTTAACCTTACTTATACCATTCAAGCCTCAAAGGTGAGCTTTCCTTGTCTCTGCAATACTTCTCCATCCTCTCTCCAGGCAGTCCCTTGAATGCAAATATAGTCTAATGTTTATTGATGGTTGGAATGCAATAAATCCAATTGGATGCTACTGGACCATAGAGGTGAAGGAGGTTGAGGAGAAAGGAGCAAGGATATTCCTTAGAGGGAGTGATGGAATTTTGGTCACACTAGGTTTTGGAAAGGAACATGTCAGGCAAAATCATGAATCGAACAGGGTTCTGAGACTCTTTTCTTTCCATTTCTTTCCAACCATTTCTTTCCTCTACTATTCCCTTACACATATGCCATCTAAACTGGAACATACTCTTTGTCTGAAGTCCTTCTCTGCATCCACACCTCTTCATCCCTAACCTGTATAATACATGTACAAATGCCTACTGGACAGACAACTGGGTGTTGTGGAAAGAGTGATGGATCTGAAGTCAAAGAATCTCAAATCCCAGGTCTCTTACTTAATGACTATGAGATCTTATGTAATTCATTAAGCCTTGTGGGGGTTCTGAGTTTTCTCTTTTAGATGAAGAAATTGGATGATATGACTCTAATGTTCCTTCTAACTTAAACTATGTTATCTTGTTATTGAGAAGCCCCTGTCGGCCCCTTAATTAAATGCAGCTGGTGGTCTAGAAGATAGAGCATTGGGCCTGGAGTCAGAAAGAACTCAATTCAAATCCAGCACAGATACCTACTAGCTGTGTGACCTTGGAAAAGTTACTTAATCTGCCTCAGTTTCCCAACTGTAAAATGGGCATAATAAAAGTACCTACCTGTCAGGGTTGTTGGGAAGATCAAATGAAATAATATGTGTAAAATGCTTGAGACAGTGCCGGGCACACAGTAGGCACTTCTTTGTTTCTTTTTTAAAGTACTTATTCACTCCCAACCCCCTACCCCCGACCCACCCCAATACCTAGCATAATGCCTTACATGTAGTAGGAGTTCAATCAATGTTTGTTGAATTGAAGCTGAATGTCATCACCAAGGTGATCTCTCTGATGCTTCTGGATGTGACTGGAAAGTTGAAGCCTAAATCTTGAGTTTTAACTTCCACTTGCCCTCTCCAGAGGTTTGTTTGCTTAGGCATTTGTCCATCAGAATTCTTATCCACACTGCACCTGAGGTCCTCATCCATTCAGATGAAGTCATTTAAATGTATTGGTTACTGATCTCACTTGGTTTAGTGGATGGGAGAAGAAAAGTAGGAAGAGCATCCCTCAAAGGGAAGAAAGGATCTAATTGGAGAGAGAGGACCCAGGCCTGGCCAAATACCAGAAATTTTCGTAGCAGGTCATCAGACTCCCACCATACTGTACTTAATCCCTCAATAGAGACTGATAGGAACAGTTGGGAGAAACATTTTTGGAATTCAATCAGGTCTGAAAATGTGATTTATTTTCTTGCTGAGTAAGTGCAAAAAAAAAATGAATTCCATGTAATCTTCAGGCTTCCTCAAATAGCATAGCACTGTCTGGGAAAATAATACTTTTAATACCCAAAGAAAGTGGGGGCTAGAGCTTGAGCTGAGCATATGAGTACTTTGGCTCACAGTCCTATAATTACGAGCTGAGCTTGGAAGAAAGACCTCACACACTGTAGCTCATGGAAACAGCTTGAAAGGTGATGTCAGTCTCAGTCTTACTCAAGTAAGGGCATCCCTGGTTTCCCATGATAACAGATACCACTTTAGTGGAATCGGAGACTTGTCATCTGTTGGTAGTGGTGCCCTAGGCCATTGGGGAGAAATCTCATGGCAACACTGCTATTTCTCTCACAACATGGTGGTTTTTGTTTCTCTCTCTCTTTCCACCACCCTGGCTTAGGGAGTTGTACCCTCTCCAATTTATCCGTTTCCATTTGGGAAGCCCAGAGCTGCAGAGAACTGGGGTGTGTGGGCTGGAGAGCACAGATGCAGCTGTCCCAGATCCTTCTTTCCCCATGTTCCATGGGATTCTGTGGCACCTGAGGATGGGCCTTCCCAAGACCCAGAGAACTGTTGGGTTGCTCTGCTAGAAAAATGAGTGGGCTTTGTTTCCCTCAGTCCCGAGGCTGTTGCACAGTGCTTTCACATGGTGGAAGAGGGAGCTGTGCCTTCATGTGTATGTGGGCTGGGGTAAAGCAGAGCTGGTGTCTAACTATGAAGAAAAAGGGAGGAAATGAAGTATCAGAGATGTAACTGTGGAAGGAGGATGACTTTGGCTTGAAAGACTGTCAGGTTTTTATTCCATTTATTCACCCACTCTTTCAGAATTCAACAGATATTTGTTAATTCTGTACCTAACATGGAGAAAAGTAAGAGAAACCTTTAAATTTGGAAAACCAACAGGCATAGGGGGGATACATACGGTCCAGGAGAAAAGGAATAGCTTTGTTTTGGTGGGAGATACAAAAAGGAAATGAGGACCAGTGTTACTGAGGCAGAATGGTGCCGTGTAAAGAGTGCTGAATTTGGACCTGAATTCAAATCCTATCTCGACCACTTAACTACCCATGTAACTCGGTCTGGGCAAGTCACTGAACCTTTCTGGGCTTCAGTTTCTTCATCTACAATTGAAGGGATTGGACTTCTTGAACCTTAGGTTTTGGGTTTTTTGTTTTTTGGGTTTTTTTTGGCAATTGGGGCTAAGTGACTTGCCCAGGGTCACACAACTAGTAAGTGTCAAGTGTTTGGTCTGAGACTGGATATGAACTCAGGTCCTCCTGACTTCAGGGCCGGTGCTCCATCCACTGCACCACCTAGCTGCCCAAACCTTAGGTTTTTGGATTGAGAACAGGCAAATTCCTGGATAATAGCCTGCATTTCCTCTGAGGTCTCTTCTGCCCCTAAATATATGCCGCTATGATTCTAAGGCTCTGTCCCGGTAGGGGATAGAAAAATGAAATAATAAACAGATGTGTCATAGTTTTAATCTTACTGAGGCCGTGTGGTACAATGATTAAAAAAATAATAGCTAGCATTTATGTTGTGCTTTAAAGTTTGCAAAATTTTCCAAAATTTATTTCATTACAAATATCATTCCTCCCAATGGGATGTAGTCAATAAACAATAAACATGTATTAAATTGCTACTGTGTGTCAAGAACTATGATAAGTACTGAAGGTAGGTGCTGTTATTATCCCCACTTTACAGATGCACAAACTGAGGCAGAGTTGAAGTGACTTGTCCAGGGTGATACAGCTAGTGAATGTCTGAGGTTGGATTTGAATTCAGGTCTTCCTAATTGCAGGTTCAGTGCTCTATCTACTTTATCATCTAGCTGCCTGGTGCAAGATGAAGAGTACTGAACTTGGAGTTTCACATCCTGAGTTTGAATCTCAACTCCCTCATTGTACCTAGATAGCTGTGTGACTTTGGGCAAGTCAAAATCTCTCTGAATATCAATCTCCTCAATTATGAGATGGAGGCCAAAGTGAGAGCCTCTAAGGTTCCATCCAGCTCTCTGTCTTTGCCCTTTAGAATCTTATAATGTATAATATGCCATACAAATACATTTTCAAAATGGAATGCAAGTTCACAGAGGAGACCCAAAGTGTAAGCAGATTTCCACAGATGTCACTTGGTCCTTCTCTTCCCACCAATAGAGAACTAGAGCAAAATGAGGTCAGAGGTAAAAGGAGTGACATCAGTGCTGTGTTTGCATAAGGATGTGTGTGTATACTATAAAGTTAAGAAAACAAGAGAGCTCATCCCTTTTTCAGATTACTAATAACATTGTTGTGGAGGGTGGATCGGGGGGCTGCTTGATCAGCTTGATGATAAATCACTAGCGTCTTCCTGCGTTGGGTGTGAATATTTATATTGTCACCGTCTGGACACATGCTTAATTTCAGAAATGGGGTATGAATTGATTGCCTCAAGCTGTTATGAGTTGAAGCCATCACTTTGTGCTGGGCCTATAAAAGAGAGACAGTGGACCTGTATCAACTTTTTTTTTTTTTAGGGAGATTGAGTCAGAGCTGAGTATGGATCAGAGAGTAGATACCTAAGAGAAGAGTTTGTTTTTTGGGAAGGTAGTTCTGTCTGGGTGACTTACCAGTCTCCGAACAACCACTCTCAGCCCCACCTTCGCTAGCCAGGAAAAGATAGAGTTTCTCTGTCCAAGCCAGAGCAGTGTTGGGGGAGTAAGAGTTTCTGCACCTAGTCAAGGAGATACAGTAGTATCTCAAGAGATGGAAACCACAACAGCAAGTGGTGGGAGTTCCCGAACCCCACATTCCTGGATAAAGAAGGAGGGAGATTTGTGGAAAATGTCAAGTTCCTGAAGAGTTTGGGGACTTACCCGTCTAAAAAGAGGAGAGTCATTTCCTAACAGTCTCCTGGGGATAAGAGAATTATGCACCTGATCTCATAACTGGAAGAGTACAAGGGTCTGAGACACAACATAGCATAAAAATCTTAACAGTCCATTATTATTATCATGAGTTACTACGAAGGCACAGGTTTGATGGGAGGGTGTTTACCTCTCTAGCAACCTTAAGTTTGTTTCCTTCTAAGAGGAAGGCAGGGCCATGAGGCTGAAGGCCTTTATACATCTCTAGGTTGAAGAAGGCATCTGCTGGAATGCTGTTGATTGCCCCTAAGGAAACACCAATAGCATTTCCCTTCTGAGAGGGATCCAAACTTCTTTATCTTTCTGCAAATAGTTTTGTTTCTGTCCATATGGAAGAACTGGCTCATTCAAATTCTTCAAATGCAAAAACATTTCCGTTCAATTCAATAATTATTTATTGAGGACAATCTATATGCCTTATAACTAGCGGGTGCTAATGTGCATTCACATTCACACTGTGGTGTTATGATTCTGAAGAACTGTAAGAGCTATCTATGTAGGTCTTAGGTGGAGAGGAAGGAGAGAGAAGAAAACTGTATGGATTATGGCTGAGCGACTGTGAGTCCTATATGTTGTTGTTAGTGTTGTGTGTGTGTGGTTTTCCAGAACCCGATATATATTGTTATTACACAGGAGCTGGGTGGTCCTTTTACCAACATCTATGGATACCTAGACAATAGCTGTATTCTGAGATTCACTGGGGAAATTTCACATGGGCGGAAATGAGCCAAAGAGGTATGATTTGTCCCTACAATCAAATCTGGTTCATGTAATCCCAGAGTTTAGGGTGCTAGAACACTAGATACTACCTTATATATGTATAGCACTTTAGTTTTCAAAGCAGTTTCCCCTAGTTAGAGGGGTAGTGTGGCATGGTGGATAATTGGACTTCAAGTGAAAAATATGTGGGTTCAAGTCCTTCCACTGACCCAGACTAGCTATGTTACCATAAGCAAGAACCTTTATTTGTTTATTTATTTTTTGGTGAGGCAATTGGGTTAATGGCTTGCCCAGAATCACACAGCTAGTAAGTATTACGTGTCTGAGGTTGGATTTGAACTGAGGTCCTTTTGACTCCAGGGCCAGTGTTTTATCCACTGTACCACCTAGCTGCCCCAAGAAAGTTTCTTTAGAAGCCTTAGTTTTCTGATCTGTAAAGTTGGGATATGAAAACTGGCAGAATCTACCTCTCTTAGGGTTGCTGTGTGATTTAAGTGGGATAATGAAGAGTTGATATATAAATGTCAATGATTATATTAATTTCATTGAATCTTCAAAGAAAATGAGAGATATTTTGGATTGGTAATATTTGTTCTTTTGGAGATGAAGTAAATGAAGTTCAGGGAGGGTGACTTACTCAGGATCATGCCTATCACAAATGACAGTGACAAGATTCAAACAGAGGGCCTTTGACTGACATTTTTATGCCCTTTCCATTATACCATGACCGTAACTCAGCTTTGGGGTGGCTAGGTGGTGCAATGGATAGAGTGCTGGGCCTGGAGTCAAGAAAACAGGAATTCAAATCTGGCCTCAGACATTTAGTAACTGTGTGATTCTGGGCAAGTCACTTAACCCCATTTGCCTTAGTTTTCTCATCTGTAAAATGAACTGGAGAAGAAAATGGCAAACTACTCCAGTATCTCTGCCAAGAAAACCCCAAATGGGCTCACCGAGAGTTGGACATGACTGAAACATTAACAACAGCAACAAAATGACTCGGCTAGCTGTGTGGATGCAGACAAGTCACTTTATTGAATTTCATCTTCCATAATATCTGTGAAATGGGGTAGTGGAGGAAACTTTCCTTGCACATTGCACAAAAGCATTGTGAAGAACAAATGAGACCGTGGAGGGGTAATATAGTAATAGCTACTTACATTGATATATTCCTTTATGGTTTACAAGGCACTGAAGAGTTGTGTATTAAATGAGATAATGTATGTAAAATGATGTGTAAACCTTAAAACTCTATATACATTTTTGATGGTGATGATGATGATGATGATGATGATGATGATGATGATGATGATGATGATGATGATTTGCCTATGGTCACATAACTAGTTTGGGTCCAACCTGGTATTCACATTCCTATCTCCTCCCTTTTCAAAAGAAGTGAAACCACTTTGAAGACTATCTAAATATAAGGTAGCATTATGCTTATTTCTGGCTGCTGCATATATAGCCCTTATTCTGTGAGAATAAACATCCTTCACTTTCATATGTTTAATAGATATGCTAAAGGCTCTTTTGTTCTGTAACTGGAAAAAGAGACCTTATAGCTATAGTCTTCTTCCTATGAAAACAGCCTTCTTAGGTTTTCAGTTCTCTTTGTAATAATGCAGGATCACAATGTCAATGTGAACACATGTTAGCACCTAGTAGTTGTAGGGCATGTAGTTGGTCTTCAATAAATAAGTATGGGATTGAATGGAAATGAGTTCTTCCATTTAAAGAACTTGAATTGGTTGGTTCATCCATATCAACTGGAATAAAGCAGTTGACAAGAAGACCCTGGATAAATTAGCCTTTTTGTAACTTTATCATTACTTTGAAAATACATTGCACCACAAATTTATTAAATTGGTGGATCCAAAATGAGCCTGCACAGGGCTAGTTCATAAGGTTGGGTACTTCTCCATGTATTGTTAATTGCAGCCCAAATTGACAGAAGATGGAATAGCTCCTTTCTAATTAGTCTAGTATAAATGCCCACGTCCCTGCTAAACCATGGAGCCTCTCCTAAGAAGACTCTAGAGTCACTTCTGAAGTTCTAGAACTCCAATACTTCCCCCTCAGAAAGGCTTAGTATGAACCTAGGGTATCATCACTGAGTTCAAGGTGGCCTTGTTTGCCAGAGGAGTGAGTTTTGGGGCTCAGTGGGGCAGTAGTCCTTGGGATGGAAACTCTTGAGAGGTATGGTTTGGTTCTGGACACTTGAAGACATCAAAACACCTAGAGAAACTGTGGTTGAAGTGTTCAAAAAGAGGTTTTTGTGGATTAATCAACTAACAAAAATGTATTGAGAACCTTCTATAATAATACCTTTTAATTGTAGTTTTAATAAAGTCATGTTCCTTTTTTAGGCATGGAGACAATGTTGGGTTTTCAGAGGTTATGCTAGGTGTGGTATAAACAATATCCGCCATGTGGGCTAGACTAATTTTTCTTTTATAGGTATTGAAACCATCTTTGAGTGACTCAGGGGCCTAAGGCTCAGGTCACTCCCATAGCTTCCTGGTGGCCCAAACCTAAAAAGCTAGCTCAGCAGTTCCTCCTTCAGGCTCCTGAATGGAGGACCATCATGGCCAACACAGAGGCAGAGAAACAGTACACAGATGAATTAATGGTGGGTGTGTGTGTGTGTGTGTGTGTGTGTGTGTGTGTGTGTGAGAGAGAGAGAGAGAGAGAGAGAGAGAGAGAGAGAGAGAGAGAGAGAGAGAGAAAGAGAGAAAGAGAAATATTCCTTAATAATCATAGCTACCATTTATATAGTACAGGGGTAAGTAGACCATTGCTTTTATATAGCCAAGGAACTAAGGAGGTCTTTAAATTTTTAAAATAACATTTTATTATATTTAATATTGTAAAAACCATCCTTAGCTTAGTTCAAAAGAAGTGAGCAAGCAGGATTTTGCCCTTGCCGAATCCTGAACAGGGCCTTGAGGACTATAAAGTATTATACAAATATTATCACATTTTATTGTCACAACAACTCTGGGTTGTAGGTACTATTATTATCCTTATTTTACAGATGAGGAAACTGTGGGGCAGCTAGGTGGTGCAGTGGATAGAGCCTTAAAAAAGCAAAACAAATACACAGAGGAAGAAACTGAGGTAGATGGAAGTTAATTACTTGCCCAGGGCCACACAGCTAGTAATTGAGGTAAAAATTTGAATTCCAGTCTTCCTGACTCTAGGTCCAGCATTCTATCCACTGTGCTATCTAGTTGCCTCCTTCCCTAATGGCTAAACATCCTGCATTAACTCTCTCTCTCTCTCTCTCTCTCTCTCTCTCTCTCTCTCTCTCTCTCTCTCTCTCTCTCTCTCTCTCTCTTTTTTAGACAATTGGGGTTAAGTGACTTTCCCAGGGTCACACAGCTAGTAAGTGTCAAGTGTTTGGTCTGAGGTCACATTTGAACTCAGGTCCTCCTGACTTCAGGACCGGTACTCTATCCACTGTGCCACCTAGCTGTCCCTCATTCACTCTTAAATGTTATACCTTGTCACATTTCATTCTAATCCAGAACCTGAACTATTAGACCAGCTTGAATCAGGCCTGGTCTACAATATTAGGGGAGCTCAAATTCTGGAAGATCTTAGCAAATTAAAAAAGGCTTCTCAGTCAGTCAGTCAATGGAATTTGTTTATTTTATATATATATATATATATATATATATATATATATATATTAAATGCCTACTATGTGCCAGGCATTATACTAAGTGCTGAGGATACAAAGAAAGGCAAAAAAATAGCACCTGACTTCAGGAAGCTCACAGGGGAGACAACATCCAAATATCTATGAACAAACTAGCTAGGTACAGAATACAATGAAGATAATCAATAGGGGGAAGGTGAATGGTGTTCCCCGTAAGAATTAAGGTGAATGGATTGTTGTCTGATAATTAGTCTAAGTTTGGAGAGGTTTAGCAGGGTAAAGTTGGCCATTGGGTAAGGAATTTTATTAGATGAAACTATCTGCTAATGTGTGGAGGGGTTGGGGGCTACATCAATGGAGGCAATAGGCATAAACATTTCCATTTTCATGTTGTATCCCAGTAGTAGACTGTAACCCCTTGAGGACAGTGACTTTTTAATTTTTCTTTGTATCTTCTATGATCATTACATAATAGGCATTTAATAGATGTTTCTTGGGCTGGATTGGTTTGGTAACCACAAGAATGAATGCATATAGAAATATACACAGGTATGCACATATAAATAAACATTACACACACACACACACACACACACACACACACACACATCCACATCCACATGCATTATGTAATAGTAGGAAATCAGTTTGGAAAGGTAGGTGAATCTTGATTAAGGAGGAATTTGAAGGCCACACAAAGGACTTGATGTATTAGGTAACAAAATGTCCCAATAGGTTTTTGACACAATGAAAGAAATGTTTTAGCAAGATTAGGATAGTAATGGTGTATAGGATAGATCTCAGAGGTTTGAACCAGGATTGTGGGAAACCAACTCAGAGGGTTTTGTGTTAATATAGGCATGGGGTGATGAAGACCTGGACCAGGGTAGGGGTAATGAGAACATGAAGAATGGGGATGAATCTAAGAAAAATTTAGAAAGTAGAAGTGGTAGCACTTATTGACATGAGATTCCTGAGTTTGATGTAGTGCAAATAACTCGGGCTGGCTCTACTTCGGAATGAGTCTCCTGGGCCTGCCTCAACTTGGACCACATCCCCAGTATTGTCCAGAGGCTCATCATTACCATTTCTGGGCTGGGTTGATGGTCCTGGGGTGTCCCAGGAGTTGTGTGTACCAAAAGAAGGATATACTACAACCAGGAGGATTGTTTTCACTCTGCCCAGTTCCTATTCTGTGCTATATTTCACTTTATGCAATATGTGTTCTGGAGAAATTTTGTTCCAACCTTATTCCAAGACATTTGGCACCATGGAGTTAATGCCAGGATGTTACACAACCTGTTTTTATGAAGTGTCTCATTTGAAAGCCTCATTTTTAGTCTCACTAAATGCCAAATATTTTGATGTCCCTCCCTTCCTATGAAGACATGTTAGGCTAGAGGAAAGAGAAAAGTTGAGAGGGAGTAATATCTTTGTTCCTAGTTTTCACCATGATTTTCCAAAATCTGATCTGATCCAAATTCCATCATTTAGTCTAGAGTATACTTTCTTCTTCCTCTCCTCTCCCTATACAGTCCAATAGTATCCAACAGGAATTTTCTGTTTTCCAACCTTTGGTGAACAGTAGAATATGCTGACATTCTTTGTTGCAGTTCTCAGAAGACCTTCTCTCCCCCCACCCCCCCCCCAGATCAGTATCCCTGTATCCATCCAGATGTTGGTAATAGTCTTCTTCTCCACCTCAATTCCTGACCCTTAGAATACCCACTCCTCTAAGTTCCTCAACCTCCATAGCTCCCATGACCTCTCTCTCTGTCTCTAAGAACACGTCTCCCTTATCCCTCATTCATCTTTCACAAAGAGCACCTCTCCTCTTCTCCCCAAGTATGAGAATTTCTTGTCATGGCTTTGCTAATGATGACCATATTGCACAACCCTGGTAGAATAAATAAAACGCATTAGTCTAAATCAGTGAATAAAAGTAACAGTATTCTGTCTCAGCCTTTATACTTGAAGGTAACTCAACTGTTTCACCCGCAGCAGAGCATACACTTAGGGATTATTTCCATTAGTGATAACAGATTTATACTGATTTATCCCTGCTCTCTTCCCTCTCTTCCTACTTGAATAACTGGCACAAATTTTATTTGCAGGTGATTGCACAAGGTTATGAATAGAGTCTGTGGCCATATGATAGAGCACAGCTAACCAATACATGTTTTAATAGAATTCATGACCTTGACCTCATTAATCCTCTTCTCTAATCAGCTAAACTAACTAGCCATAGATGTATAGACAGAATGAATTGGGAGCAGGTGTTCCAGAGATACTATTTCCCTCA
This sequence comes from Phascolarctos cinereus, assembly GCF_003287225.1. Taxonomy (NCBI): domain Eukaryota; kingdom Metazoa; phylum Chordata; class Mammalia; order Diprotodontia; family Phascolarctidae; genus Phascolarctos; species Phascolarctos cinereus. The sequence continues at coordinate 83,112,122 of NW_027555958.1, forward strand.
CCATGAGAATCAAGATAGATTTAACACCATCCCTTCCTCTTTCAGTTTCTCTAATTTCAGGTGACTACTGTGATGGACAGGGTATTTATAGCAATTTGGCTTCTTTAGCTAAAAAACACTGCTCTCATTACTAAGATGACATCATGAATTAGAGCCCATATGAAGGGCTTTGAATGTCAAACAGAAGATTATATATTTCATCCTGGAGGTAATAGGGAGCCACTGGAGTTTGTTGTGCAGGGATAGAGGGATAACATGGTCATATCTGCACTTTAAGAAGATCACTTTGACAGCTTAGTGGAAGGTAGAGACTATAATGGGGAGAAACTCGTGGCAGGTAGACAAATCAGTAGACTATTGCAATTGTCCAGGCATGAAGTGATGAGGGCCCGTGCTAGAGTGGTGGTGGTAGTGTCAGAAGAGAGAACAGGGCATATTTGAGAGATGTTGCAAAGATAAAATAGACAGATTTTGTCAACAGATTTGATATAGAAGGTTAGAGAGAGTGAGAAGTTTAGAAGGAGTTTAGAATGACACCTATATAGTTAGTCTGGGTGACTGGGAGAATGATGGGAATTCTCCAAAGAAATAGGTAAGTTTGGAAGGGGAGAGGGCTTTGGGCAAAAGATGAGTTCAAATTTGGATATGTTGAATTAAGATGTCTACTGGATATCTAATTCAAGATGTCCAAGAGGAGTTGGAGATGAGAGACTGGAGGGCAGCAGAGAAGTTAAGAATGGATAAGCAGATGTAAACTTGTGTAATAAAGGAAAATGGTTAAGGAAAATTTATTTATAGAGCCTAATTCTGTTATCTAGAGAGAATAATATTTATTATATCTGGTCATTCTCCCCCCACCCCAGTGCTGGATATTGCCTTTAATCGGAGTTGAGTCACCTTTTGGTATCATTTTCATTCACATTTCTGGGGTCCGAAATTGTCCAATCTGCAAGAAAAATAGCTGAGGCAGAGCTCCAAGCTAATAGCACTTTACTGAAGAGTCCATGGCTCCCTGTAATTAAGTGGACCTCAGATCTTCCTCATGACCTGAGATGCCTCATTTCCCCAGGGTCTTACTTTTATAAGGTTTGATATCCAAACATGCAAAGAGGCATGGGAAAATACAGAATTTCATTGGTTGATATTCCTTGATTTCAACTCTCCAGGAGAGCCAGAAATGATGTATCAGCCTGAGTAGTCACAAAACGGGCAAGGCAAGGGTCATTTCCAGTGACTAAGTGGTCATGAGATGGTCGCCTGCTCATGTTGGACAAGAGAGAGTGGTCCAGAGATGCAAAGATAAGTTGGGGTACTTTTCCAAAGAATCAAGGCATCCCACCCATGCTGGGTTGGGACATGGAATTTGAGCAAAACAGGATGGAGATATCTTTGTCAGCATTCTTGTGGTTGCACAAGTGAGTTTCATAACTGGTAAACAAGTAGTGAACATTAACATTTGAGGCCTACTATAAGAATCTATCTTATCTAATTGTTCTTATATGATTTATGTAAAATATCAAACTGATTATTACTGATCAGAATAGAGTAGAGGTCCAAATGAATCATTTCTCACACATTATTGCAATCATTGTGTATTTTTTCTCAATTTGTTTGCTTTTCTTTGTTTAGATACGTTCCCATTATGCTCTGAATTCTTCATATTTTTTGCTGTAATGGCACAACAATATCTGGTGTATGGGGTTCATGGAGGACCAGCACTTCTGGTATGAGGGCTTGCCAAGTCCTTTTCTGGGCTTCTCATCCATGTCTGGCATTGCTCTGCCTGTCACCTATGGCTCCAAGAAGCTACAGCATGTGTAGTGGCCATACCCCAGTAAAACCATCTTGGCAGATGAGCTAAACCAGGTTGAGGGCAACCAACAGGCCTCAAACCTATCAGTGAATTAGGTGAAGTCTACACCAAGTATGTGAAGACTTTCCCTGGGAGAATGGACAGATGAGAAGAACTTGTTCCAACAGCCATGAAAGTGGCTAAAGCAAGTGCTATGGAGGACTTAGAGCTTGGTCAGACATTAAAGATGCCAAGGCCATCCACTGCATCCCAGCCCATTGCCAGTTGTCTTAATTTTTGTCTTGCCACTGGACTTCAAAGACTCTGGAAGAGAGAGTGAGGCTGATGACTGCACAACTCTGCCTCACTTAAATTTAATTCAAGCGCAAGTCAAGATATCTTCTTCTTGATGTCATTGGTCCTCTTCAAAAGAGAAGGACAAACAACACTATTTCATTATATTCATTTACCACAGATTTCCAGTTAATGGGCACTCACTTTATTTCTATTTTTTTTTTGTTACCACAAAGAGGATGGCTATGATTATTTTAGTATCTATGGAACCTTTCTCTCTGTCTTTGATTTCCCTGGAGTACAAGCACAGCAATGGAATTACTGATATGGACAGTTTAATCACTTTTCCTGAATTGTGCCAAATTGTTTTCCAGAATAGTTGGACCAGTTCACAGCTCCCTCAATAGTATGTTAATACACTTTTCTGAAAAGAAGTTTCAATAGACAGAGAGAGAGAGAGAGAGAGAGAGAGAGAGAGAGAGAGAGAGGACAGCATGATGCCACACTCTCAAAGCAGTCATTGAGAGTGACCATAGTAAGAGAAGGAAAGAAATATTAGATGAGAGTTGTGAGGTACATTCATTGTTAGGGTTCAAGATATGAGTGATGATGCAGAAAAGGAGACAGAGATGAAATGATCAAACAGTTGGACAAGGTCCAAGAGAGATCAGTGTTTAGAGAGTAGAAAGCATCTGAGAAGAGAGGACAGTCAATAGAGTCAAATGAAAGAGAATAGTCGATAAGGATCAGGATTAAGAAAAGGCCATTGGATCTGGAAGTTCAGAGATCACTGGCAGTTTTTGGAGTGAGAAGTTTCAGTTGAAAGATGAAATGAGAAGCCAGATTGCAAAGGGTATAATGAAAGGAAAGTGAATGAAAAGGAAAAGGAATGAAAAAGAATGAATGAAAGTGAATGAAAGGAAACAAATTTGAGTTCCTGTATAGGAAATGTTTTCCGTATGTATAACCTACTCATGTATAATCCATGTTTAATCCATTTCTCACTGAGGATGTATGCATTGTGAGGTCCAAGTTTATGGGGGGAGGGGAATAATTTACTGTTGCTAATTTTATTTTTTATGCTATTTTATTAAATGCCCTTATTTTAAACTTATTGAGGACTCTCCCTGACTAGTAAAAGTCAACACATTGGTGGGAACTCATGAGCTATGGTTCAAAGAGGCTTCAGACCCAAAAAGTCATCTAGAACCTCATAGCTTTCCAGGTGTATATGAGTGGTGGTGTGGCCTACATATGCCTACGTATGTCAAGGACTACTCAATTTTTTGGTTTCTTTATCATTCAAGTGCCTGGGCATCTTTCCAGCTCAAAAGTCTAGGATTCTGTGATTTTCTTATCCCAGAGTATTAGTGGTTAGAGAAATTCAAGGAATTATCATCAACAATTTCTGTAATTCATTTGCAGATGTTCAACACAATTCTCATTTGAGTCAGAAAGCAACTGCAAATGTATGCATGTACACAGATACAAGATTGCTCATTTCCACTTAATGGAATTCCATCTTTAATGTCTTATTAACAGGTTTCTGAAATCTGGTTACATTAGTCAATGTCATCTGGCAAAGCTATAGAAAGAGCTGTGGTTTTGGTCTTGTGTAAACACTTAATTTTTCATCCTCCAGTCCTCATACATATAATGTTTGAAAAATGGTGCCTCTGCTTCCCTGTAATTAGCAGGGTGAGGTCTCCTAGAAAATGCTTTGGAGGGAAATGGTGTTATCTTGATGCCCTCCTGAATATTAAAAAAGACTATTGTTATTAATATTTTTATGGTTGTTGAATTCTATAATTAGCTTCATTCTGACTCCAAGTGTGAGGAATAATCAATTTGGCCATTTAGCTTTATAAATTCCAGGACCCTGGTATCCCTTTATTTGCATAGTCCTGGCACTATATTCTCCTTGTTTTCTTCCTGCCTTTTTCCATCTCCTTTTCTGGGTTATCTTTCTCCTCCAGCTTGTGAGATGTCTATTTTCTAGGGTTCTGCCTTCAGGCTAAATGTGCATTTCTAACTCCCCACATTTTCCCAAAATTCATTCCATCATCTCCAATTGTATCCTGGCTGTTTTACCTGGATATTCCAATAAGACTTTAAACTCAGCACACACCCTAAACTAAATTCCTCTTTGTCCTCAAGATCTATTTCTTCTCTTGATTTTCTGATTCCTGTCAATGGCGCCATCATCATTCCAGCCAAACAGACTTGAAACCTTGGCATTATCTTAGATTTCTTCCTTTCCCTCTTCCTCCGAGTAAGGTACTGCCCTTTTCTTATGTGGGCATGAGTGAATGAATGATGAATGAAAAAGCATTTATTGTACTCCTCTTTCTCTTAGGCTCTATCAATACTTAGATAGATGGAATCAACAAGCTGACACCCTGATGAGGCTCTCACTAGAAAAATGGACCTGTTCATTAAGTTAGGAAGGTTTGGGATTGTAGATAGAGGCGATGTTTGAAACATCAACCGTTCCCTGGTAAGGTTGGTTGTATACAAGTTGGGAAAAGCCACATATACTGTATTTATCCTAAGGAGGGAGAACTGTAACTGTCTTCAAAGGGTCGTTACTAGGGTGAGATAACTCATTTTCAAGAGAGCCTGGCCATTGCTGTCCTTCCAAAGTGGTAGCATCAAGCAATGGCAGTCAAGTCAACAGTCATTTATTAAATGTAGCCAGACACTGTTCAAAGCACTGTGGATACAAAGAAAGACAAAAATGGTTCCCACTCTTAAGGAGTTCATGGTCTAATAGGGGAAATATGCAAACAACTATGTACAAACAAAACACATCAAGGATAAATTATAGGTTATCTCAGAAGGAAGGCACTAACATTAAGGGGGGGAATCTAAAAGGCTTCTAGCAAAAGGTGGGATTTTATCTGAGACTTGAAAGAAGTCAGAAAAGTTAGGAAATAGAAAGAGAAAGGAAGAGAATTCCAGGCATGGGGAGACAGCCAGTGAAAATCCACGAGTCAGGAGATGGAGTACTATGTGTAGGAGAAACAGCAAAGAGGTCCATGTCATTGGACTGTATTGTATGGTGGAGAAGAAAAAAATTTAAGAAGACTGGAAAGGTAAGGAAGGTGTTGGGTTATAGATAATATTAAAGGCCAAAAAGTACAGTTGCCAGGGGAAGCCCCAAGGCAATACTTATAAGCTATAGTGGACACTGGATGGGGAAATGGAAGATCTTGGTTTAGATCTTAGCCATTGACTCCCTGGTGGTGTTGTGCATCCTTTGTTTTGTTTTGTTTTGGTGATTGGGGTTAAGCAACTTGCCCAGGGTCACAGAGCTAGTGCCAAGTGTTTGATCTGAGATTCGATTTGAACTCAGGTCCTCCTGACTTGAGGGCCAGCGCTCTATCCACTGCGCCACCTAGCTGCCCCTGCATTCTTTATTCTTGAACAAGGACCTTGAACAAGTTGCTTAACCTTTAAGTCTCTGTTTACCCTCAGGAAAAGGTAGTTTGAACTAAATGATCTTTCAGGTTCTTCCCACTGATTTTCTATGAAGTTCCTTAAGGCAATCTCTCTAAAGAGAATAAAACTTTGGGGTAGAGACATCCAAAATACACTAGAGCAGGAAAAAAAAACAATTAAGCGTTGTTGTCGATTCTTAAACATTTAATGATACTCAGAGCATCTTCTGAAACAGCAGAATATCACAGGAGGGGGATTAGCTTCCTTCCCCACCCTCTCCCTGCACATCCCTCTAACAAGGTAAAGGAACTAGTTCTTCTGGCACTATCTTGTAATAGCAAAAAGGGGAATGAATGGTCTTCCCAGGCTGTGATAATCTTTGAGGATGTTGAAAACTGACAGAGTCTGGTTCAGTGACATTAGGAAGTCACATGGTTCTCATCATCATAGTGTCAGCTCAAAGAAATGGTTTGTATGGTCTCCTCCCTTACTTATAGAACAGGTTTGTGTACACATGGCTATGACAGACACTCCTAGGCAAAATCAGGGTCAGATTCAAGGAAGTTTTTTTTTTTAACCCACTGGGAGGTAGGGGGGCATAGTGGATAGAAAGCTGTCCCAGAAGACCCAAGTTCAGTTCTCTTTCTGCCATATACTAGTTGTGTGACCCTGGTCAAGTTACCTGACATTTTAGTTCTCTAGCAAGCTTTTAGACTGTAAGTCACACCAACCTGCATTGGTAAAGAGAGCGTCCTATACCAATGATAAAATCAATCTTTATCCTTATCTATTTGTTCACCTAGCTGTGGATTTCTGAGTGGACAAAGAAACTTAAGGATTAGTAGATCATACTTCTAATGAGTAAATCAAAACCTCTCATGGGTCATGACCCTAGGTGATGGATTTGGCTTTCTGTTTCTTGTAAGCAGAGGCAGGGCAAAAGTGATATGATTCTTGGCTCTGGTCATGCTACCAGTAGTCATGTTCAGACTTTTAACAACCCACTTGGATAAGTGTGAGAAAGTAAGCCAACTACTGTTACATTTTGGGAGAGAGTAAATGAGAACATTTTGAGGATATTTTATTGTTATAAGCAATTGGTCTGTCCTCTCTGTTCAAAGTACTTCTGATAGAGGCAGTTATTTCTAGAATCCAGGAAGACCTAGGTTATAGTTTTGTCTCTGTTACATGTTGGCTGTGTACCCCCAGGCAATTTTAAAAGACTATGCATTGCAGGAAAGTCATTAGTATGCAGTAGTAGAGGGAATTTCCTTATCAGGAGTTCACCATGCCAATGAAAGCTGTCGTAGCTGTCACTGCAACTGAATAGACTGAGAAGGTTTGAAGTGGAAAGGACAGAAGAAATGATGGTAGAAGAGAAAAGAGATAGCCTGGTAGAACAGTATGATTGTGGGTTTTGAAATCAGAGAACTTGGATTCAGTTCCCATCTCCATTACATACTAGATGTGTAACCTCAAGTAAATTGCTTAATTTTCTGGGCTTCAGTTTCCTCATGGATGAAATAAGGGAGGGTTGGACTAGACAGATGGCTAAAGCATTTATTAAGCCTGCTATGTGCCAGACACTGTAATAAACTCTAGGGAGAGAAATATAAGTTATCAAGACAATCTCTGCCCTCAAGGAACTTACATTCTAATAAGGGAAGACAAGTATTCAGAGGATTTGGAAGGATGGTACCCATAAGGTGCAAGGATGACAAGGAAGAAATGAATAAATCTGGAGAATGAGTAGAACTGGGAATGAAAGGAGCCCAGTTGGAAGCCCTCATGAGATGGGGGTTTGGAATAGGTTTGAGCCATTTACAGGGGACTGCCCAAGGCTAGAGGTTTCTGAAGGGGGCAAAGCTGTTGGTGAGGAGGCAGAGAAATTGGGAGAGTGAGCTGAGCTAGGAGTCAAGGACCAGAGACCTTCCTCCTATGAAAGGTGGGTATTTCCAGGGGGTGCAGGGCAATTTGCAGGGAACAGTCTACGAACTCTGTCTTGCCCCCTGACTCCGAAGTTGGCAGAGGGAGAAGGCAAAGGGCACGTGGCCAGCTGGAAAGAACCTGCAGAGAGCTCTGCTCTTCAGGAAGGTTCTTGAGTGCTTTCCAGATAGGACAATTAGGGCATTTTCCACGGGGAGCTCCTGTTTTTTACAGCGTATTAAAAAGCAAGAATAGGCTTGAGTTAGCAGACCTTTAGATAAGTGTTAATGATTTTCTGAACCTGAATCTAAGCCCCTAGAGTCCCTAAACACATATCTAGAAGCTGCAACAGCCACAAAGCATGATTAGCCTGAAAAGAAAACACATACCAGGAAAGATCATAGATTAGGGGCTAGAAGAAACTTTGGCATCTATCAAGTCCAAATCCCTCATTTTACAGAGAAGGAAACTGAGGCACAGAGAGATTAAGTGACAACAGTGTCACACAGCTAGTAACTGTCTGAGGCAGGATTTGAAACCAGATCTCCTGACTTCAAGCCCTATTCACTATAGGAGACTACCTGAAACACTAAAAATAATAAAATAAAAACAATAAAAATAAAAAGCATGATGGCAATTGGGGTGATTTGTCCAGGGTCACACAGCTTGTAAGTGTCTGAGGCCTGATTTGAACTCAGTTCTTTCTGACACCAGGACCTTACTGGAGCTCTATTCACCAGACTACCTAGCTGCCTCCTGCATGGCACATAGTATTTAAAAAATACATATAGACTGACTGGCTATCCTGGCTATTGGTTTTATATGTTTGTTTTTGGTTTTTTTTTTGGTGTTGGCATTTTTGAAAATATATAAAAAATACATATGACATATAAAAATAAATAATATATAAAATATATGTTATATATAAAATATAAAGTCAAATCAATAGTAGAAAATATACTTTTTTTTTTAGGCAGTTGGGGTTAAGTGACTTGCCCAGGGTCACACAGCTAGTAAGTGACAAGTGTTTTTGGTCTGAGGCTGGATTTGAACTCAGGTCCTCCTGACTTCAGGGCCAGTGCTCTATCCACTACACCACCTAACTGCCCCAAAAAATAGACTTTTAAGAGGAAGCACAGAGTAATGAATAGAGAGTTGGTCTTAAAGCAGGAAGACCTAAGTTTGAGTGTTGCCTCTGACATATACTGGCTGTGTGTGTGTACATCCATTTAACTTCTCAGTGAACTGGGAAACTCTTAAAGACTTTGAATTGCACATGAAGTGCTAGTCTGCCATAAAAAAGAGGGTAAAAATTATGATTGATGGAAACTTGTCCACAGACAACCTGTGAGGGAACCTCTAAGCTTGATCCAAGCCAGTGTAACCCCAGGTTCTGTCCTATCCATGTTCCTGTCCTGTCTGTGGTCCCCCAAGTCCCCACTATACAATTTTCCCCAAAAGAAATAAACCAATATGGTCTTGTTTGATTTACATTTTTGACTCACTTGCAAAGCATCTGTGGACCCAATAGGTCTCCTAGACTAGTTTTAAGAACCCCTGATACAGGGGAGATGCATATTGCCTTATCATAAAATACCTGTTCTTATTAGACAGTGGCCGTGGAAAGTATTCCATTTCAGGTGGATAGGCAAGGAAAAAGTTCTGAATTTTACCCGAGTCTGACCAGTAAGTTCCCACTTTATTGCTTTTTATCAGCACATAACATATATCTTATGCAGGGTTATTTTTTCCAGTCACAAAGATGAGATTTGTTAGTTGATGCTTGCAGCAGGTAAAGTCACCAAAAAAAGTCAACGAAGGCTCAGGGGATGTTTCCCAGGTCTCTGATTTCTTAGGAGCCTATATCAAGGCAACCACTCCTCCCTTAGTGAAAAGCACTGGGTGATACGCAGTAGCAGGGCTCTGTCACAGCTGCGACGAAATCCTCGGGCAAGTCATTCCTCCACTCAACCACTCACTCATAGGCCCTAATCTTTTGGAAATGCAACAAAACCAGATTCAGTTTCAGGTCCCCCCAGAGACTTCCACTGTGCTCCTCCCCTTTTCAAAGCCATTGTTTAATAAAGGGGAGAGGAAAGGGGAATAAGAGCTAATGAGAGGTGGTTCTCGCTCATTTAAACCTGATTTACTGAGAAACTCAGTCGACATCATACAGATACTGAGCAGCCGGTTCAGCCAGTGCCTCACCGTGAGAGAAGGTAGAGGAAGAAAGAAAATATTGCCTAAGACTAAGCTATGCATTCATTTATAGAAGAGAGCAAGTCTTTCAGCTCTGCTAAGGTAGGGTGGTACAGTGAAAAGGAGGCCCGGTGTAAAGACCAAAGGTGTGGGTTTGAGTCTGCCCCTTTCATTCATTCAGCAAGCATTTATTGGACACCAGAGTTCAGGTAGTTTATTATATAGCACTCAGGAGATAACTATGCAAAAACAAAATCAGAAGCAGGTTCTGCCTGCAGAAAGCTTACATTCTATTTAGGGGGAAGGGTGGGACTATAGGTACACAGATAAGTAAACAGAAAGCTATTTGGTGGGAAGGGTACTAGCAACTAGGAGGACTGGGAAAAAGCTAGTACTGGAGCTGACACTGGAGATAAATCTTGGAGGAAGCTGGAGATTCTGAGAGTTAGAGGTGAGGAGTGTCATGCTGGGTGCTCCCGTATGGCCGATTTATTGTTACACAGAGAAACACTAATTAGACTTGGTCCTCTCAGTGCCTTTGATCAAACTATATTAATCAAAGTGTGCAAACAATGCCCCCCTCTAAGAACAAATCACCGACTTGAAGCTTAGAGGTTCCCTCACAGGGTATCTCTCTCTGAGGTTGTCATTGGGCAAGTATCCATCCATCAGCATTGCCCTCAAGTGACCACAGCATGCTTGAATCTCAAGTGCGGGGGATGGAGGAGCCAGTCTTAGTCATTCCTTGGAACAGGCTGATAGCTGGGGCCCCTGGTGAGTTTTTATACTTGTAGTTATGAGTGTTCCTAAGTTGTTTACCACATAATTTGATCGGTGGTTTATTACATGAACTACTGATGAAGTTGTTTATGTCTGTCTTACCAGAGGGTCCATATGCTTATCAGTTGTTTGAGAACAGACACGTTATTTACAAAAGTGCTTATCTTATTATTGAAAAACAACTTATAGAAAAAAACTTGCCCAAAATAGCTCAATCACAAAATGGATGCTTACAACAAAATGGATCTGTTATGCTGCGTTGATGTGCTTATTCCTACTATTTTAATAACATTCTGAAAACCTATTCTCACCACAAGGAGATAGAGCATTCATTCCAGGCATAAGGGACATCCTGTGTAGTCACTGAGATGGAAAACGAAGTGTTGTATACCAGGAATAGCAAGTAGATCTGAGAGTCATCTTCCTGGAGGTGATCAATGGAACCATGGAAGCTGATGAGGTCACCAATGAGCAGGGAAATGCTTGGTTCAGACACATGCATTAGGCTATCACTTTGGCAACTGTGTGGAGAATGGAAAGGAAAAGGGAGAACCTTGTGGTGGGGAGACATTAAGAGCTGATTGCATTATGGTGTAGTGGGTGGATATTGGCTTCAAGTCAAGAAGACCTAGATTTTAAATCACACTTTAGACACATAACAAACTATGTGGCCATGGGCAAGTCATTTCAGTTCTCATGAACGGCAGTTTCTATAACCTGTAAACCATGGATCATAATAACTCCTACTTTTCTAGGTTGTAAGGATCGAACAAAATAATGTATATAAAGTGCTTAGCAAACCTCAAAGCATTATATAGATGTTGTTGTTCAGTCTTCATGACCCCATGTGAGGTTTTCTTGGCAGAGATACTGGAGCAGTTTGCCATTGCCCTCTCTAGCTTATTTTAGAGATGAGGAAACTGAGGCAAACAGGGTTAGGTGACTTGCCCAGAGTCACACAGCTAAGGGTCTGAGGCTGGATTTGAATTCAGGAAGAGTTTTCCTGAGACTCCAGCACTCTACCTACTGTACCACCTGCACTACTGCCCATTGTATCAATGTAGGTTATCACTATTTTATAATTCAAGCAAGAGGTGATGAGTGTCTGAACTAGGGTGGAGGCTATGAGTATGGTGAGAATGGATTCTGTGCGAAGGGAGGAGAGACAGAGACAGATGGGGAAGATGTGAAGGTAGAACCAAGACTTGGCAACTAATTGGCTATGGATGGGTAAAGGAGAGAGAAGGCTGAGCATGACTTCAAGGCTGGAAACCTGGGTAACTGGACAACAGAAATTTAGTTAAGTTACAAAGAAGAGAGGATTTGGGGTGGGAAACCCTATTTTGGATATGTTGAATTAGAGATAACAGGATATCTGCCACTTATTGCTTATTTGACCCTAGACAAGTCATTTAACCTCTGTGGGCTTTTTTCAATTGTAAAATGACTGGAGTTGGACAAGTTTACCTCTGAATTTCCTTTCAGCTCCAAACCTATGTGTAATGCTGCCTCCACCAAGTCTGGGGTAGTTTTGTGGAGGCATGGCTCTGTTCTGTCTTGCATACGAGGAGGGAGAGGTGACTCCTGATTGTCTGAGAGAATGCTGAGCATGATGCTACATACCTACCATAAGAGACTTAGTTCAGTTTGCTGCATAGCCATGGAAAGAAGCAGAGAGACTTCTGAATGGTGGATTGAAAACCTTAAAGATATGAGTGTGCAGAAGAGCTAAAATCCCATCATGTTTCTGGACTGCCAAAGTCTGCAAACCTAGAATCTGCTAAGAGTGGACTTCCCTTGAGTGAGAAGGGTTTGAGCTGAGATCTTATCTTGCTTCCAGCTGAATAGCTCATTTATTTCTGTGCATTTAAAAAAATACTCTAATCTGTAAAATGTTTCTGACTTCTGTTTGCTGTTCTGTTTACATAAGTGGATCCACTCTCCATTTGCTATTTGTGATGGTCTTTTGTACTTAAGTTTGGTGGGAAGGAGCTAAGCTAGTTACTCTAACTCTACTCTAAAGTCTACTTCCCCTGCTTAAGAGCCATCAGGAAAGTGGTTTTTCTTATGAAGCCAGACTTGTACCCTTAGACTAGAGATATTTGAGGAGTGGCAAATAGATATAATTCTAACCCCTTTTAGAGACTGAAGAGATCTCACAGGCTCTGGTGGTCCTGGACCTTACCTGTCCCTCTCCCAACTAGGCTGTTGGCAGAATAGGCAAGGTCCATCTCCCACTCCCCAGAAAGGAAGAAAAGCAGTCCTCTTGGAGATGGGTAAGGCCAAATTAGAACTCAGATCCTATCTGTCCATATTTAGATAGACCCACATATATATCTTATATGTGGTGTCTCAAAAGTCTTAGTGTAGTTTTAAGCTTTTAATGAACATGAAACTGCACGAAGACTTTTTGGACACCTTGTACATGATTCTATTCCATCCATAATCTTGTTGGGTAGACATTTCCTATACAGATCTGACATGGGCATTTATCTATCCCTTCTCATTCTGTCAAATTCCTATTTGTGTCTTCTTGTAAGTTTTTTCATAGTGGAGCTAATGTGTGAATGGTTTTGCTCAAATTCTTTTACTCCATTTTGTAAATGTAGTTCTTGGGCTGCCCACTGGTTATCTTGATTGATAATGTCATGAGGGCAGCTAGGTGGCATAGTGGATAGAACACCAGGCCTGGAGTCAGAAAGATGAATTCAGATCTGGCCTTATTAGCTGTGTGACCTTGGGTAAGTTACATAACCCCGTTTACCTCAGTTTCCTCATCTTTAAAATGAACTGGAGAAGGAAATAGCAAACCACTGCAGTGTCTTTGTGAGAAAAACCCAAATGGGGTCAGACATGATTGAAACAACTCAGTAACAACAAAGCTCCATAAGGGCAAGGATTATTTCATTTTCATTTTTGCCCACACCCTTCATTTCTAGATGAGGAAAGTGAGGCCCAGAGAAATTAACTGAGTCAACTGAGGTCACCTAGATAGTAAGGGGGCAGATCTGGGGTTCAAACTGAGCCCTGTGACTCTAACCCCAACATTGTACCAGTTCTGCCCTGTTATTGACCTAAGTCTGGCTAAGATTCCATCTTAGTTTTTCTATCAAAATTGTTACCCCATCAACAACTCTGAGCAGCGTTGTGAAGATGAGTTAGGAGAGCCTCTTAAGTACTTTGAGTGTGTAAAAAAAAATTATACTCTAAAAATAGTGACAAAATGGTGTAGTATGGAAGAAGAGGCTTTGAAGGCCCACTAGCTGATAGAATGTAGACATTGTTTAACAAAGGTTAGAACCACTTATTATCCTTTATCACTCCTTTAAGCTTTTCAGGCAAAGACCTTGGATTTATAAAGTGTAGGCCTTCAGTAGAAAACTCAATGGTCCTTACCATAAATACATTTGTAGGTTCTGCATCCAAAAGAAAACTTGTGAATAATTCCATGTAATCATACTCCTATTGACAAGCTAACCTTTAAGGCAAAAGCCTTAAAGAAAGGAAAGCTTCCCCCTCAAAAGAAAATGTTTCCCCCTAAAAATTCACTAGACTAAAAAATAACAGCACCTTATATTTATATAGTACTTTATAGCCAGAAATATTGTTTTAAGCGGTTTCATCACATTTGATTCTTACATCTACCCTATCATGTAGATCGTGTAAGAATTATTAGCTCCATTATATAGATGAAAAAATTGATGCTCAGAAAGGTTCAATGGTCTGTCAAAAGTTACAGAGCTAGTAAATAGTAGAACTAAGAATGGAGCCTAAATTCAACAAACATTTGTTTGAAGGCTTTTAGGTACAAAGCCTTGTGCTAGACACTTGGCATTCTTTTTTTGGGGGGAGGGAGGTTATTGGGGTTAACTGACTTGCTCGGGGTCATGAAGCTAGTAAGTGTCTGAGGACAGATTTGAATTTAGGCATTCCTGATTCCAGGCAGGGCACTTTATCTATTGAACCACCTAGCTGCCCCTAGACACTTGAAATTCAAAGACAAAAATAAGACAGTTCCTAGAGCTTATATTCTACTTGGGGAACAATAAGTAATATTTCAATAGTCCTTTCAGATTCGCAAAGTGTTTTTCTCACAAGGACTCTGTGAAGTAGGTAGTACAGTACATGTATCCCCATTTGACAATTAAAGAAACCAAAAATCAGAGAACATAACCAAAGGTCCACAGATATTAAAAATCAGAGCCAGGAATAGAACCCAGGTTTCTCTTGGGTTCCAACTCCAGAGTGTTCATTCAACTTTGTCATTCTGTTTTTTTAAATGAAGAAGGGGCAGCTAGGTGGCACAGTGGATAGAGCACTGATCTGGAGTCAGGAGAACCTGAGTTCAAATCCACCTTAGAAACTCATTAGGTGCGTGACCTTGGGCAAGTGACTTAACCTTGATTGTTCCCCCCCCAAAAAAAGAAGAAGAAGAAAAAAAGCTGGATCCAATATTTACCATTCATCTGATCAGAAAATAATACAAGTCATTTTTCAAGGAGATACTAGATGTCAGTAAGGGAGATATGGTTGTGGACATCTGTTCTCTGTTATTTAGCTGGTTAGATTATATATTTTTTCCTGTTCTCTCAGAAATTCTTCCAGCTATACTATTGGAAAATGCATTAAGTCTGTACTCACAGAAGAAGCTGTTGGAAGAATGGCTTAAAGCATGATACTTGATGCTAAATGATAACTGGGAAAGTGAGAATATTCGTGTTTATCTTTCCTCCACATCAGTTGCTGAGAATCTTCAACAAAATAGTCATCAAATGTTTATTAAGAGCTTACTGTGTAGAAAATGGTGGGAGTGATGGAGAAGATACAAAATCAGATAAGACACCAGTTCCATGGGACAACATGCCAAACTTTCCATCTTTTGGATGGAGAAAGGAATGAAAAAACATCTCTGAGAAGACCAAATGAAATGTTCAGTAACATCCCAGAGTTTCCAACATAGAATATGGGAGCTTTGTCTCAAAGTAAACCTTAGTATTGAATGAGAAGTGCTGTCATTTAATAGAAAAGAAATAAAGTGAAAAATCGTGTTTATGCTCCAATTCCCCCAGCTTCTCCTCATTTTCAGCATTTTCCCCTATTCTGATTGATTTTTTTTAATCTCTCATTTGAGAGTGAATACCGAGTTAAGATAATTTTTGATTAGGACCCCATCACAGTGATGTTCCAGTGCGTGTAATACTGCCCTCTAAATGAACAATTTACCTATTCAGAAGTTTATGATAATTACAAAAATGGTGCTTGATATTTCTTTAGTGCTTCCAGGTTTATAAAGGACTTTCTTCACAACTACCTCGTCAGGTAAGTAATGAAAACATTATTTCCATTTGACAAATGAGGGAACTGAGACTAGAGAGATAAAATGACTTGCCCAGGGTCACATGGCTGGTAGATGTTGTCTTTTCACTCTAAGATCAATGCTCTTTTCCTCTGGTATTTACTCAGCATCTATTATGAGAGATGTGTGATATATAAAAAGGAGCTCCTGCCTTCAAGGAGCAACCAATCTAGTGTGAAAGATGGGATTAACAAATGTGAAGCAATCAGAAAACATGAGAAGACAAAAATCACAAGCTAATTAGTGTGGCTCAGAAGTATAACTCAATTCATTTGACAGGCATTTATGAAATACTTGTTCTGTATTAGGCACTATACTAGTTACTATGAATACAGAGACAAAAACAGAACAGGCCCTGCTTTGAAAGTGCTTGCAATCTACTGAGGGTAAGCAACATGTTCATATATCTAAAGTACATACAAAATGGATTTATTGTTGTTGAGCTGTTTTTCGTTGTGTCCAATTCTTTGTGATCTCATTGGGGATTTTCTTTTGTTTTTGTTTTTTGTTTTGTTTTTTGATTGGGATTTTCTTGATAAAGATACTGAAGTGGTTTGCCACTCCAGTGTCTTTGCCAAGAAAACTCCAAATAGGGTCATGAAAAGTCAGACAGGACTGAAAAATGACTCAAAAACAACAACTGATCATATAATTTAACCTCCTTTTAAGAAAATTTAAGGTCACAAAACTGAGGTTCAGAGAGCTTAATGACTTGCCCAAAGTCATTCTAGTAAGTGACAGAATTGGGAATGGAACCCTGATCCTCTGACTACAAACCATGTTCTTCCCACTATGTGCCCTATTTATGATGGCAAAAGAATTGTAAGGGAGGGTTTGTAGGGTAGCGGAAAGAATGCTTGCCTTGAGTTAGGAGACCCCTAGTATCTAATCTCACCTGTGACATTTCCTAACTGGGTGAACACAAATTGCTTAATTTCCTGTAAAATGGAGGCAATACTACCTCAGACTTCGCAGGGTTGGTTGCAGTATCAAATGAGATAAAGCACGCACGATGCTTTTTGCAAACCTTGGAGCGCGATAGAAATATTAATCATTTTAAAGTCTGGCCTTTCACTAAGCTCTACTGCCTCGTATTGCTTTGGTGAACACAGTCAAGAGGTAAGTAAGATGGGGATTCTTAAACAAAAACAAACAAACAAACAAAAAAAGATTCTTCTCCAGTGCACTCTGCAGTGATAAAGAAAGGACAGATTTCTCATCAATGTGGAGAAATTTCAAATGTTTTGGATCTGAGATCAGATGGAGTACCCTAATCTTTTCAACTCTTTAGGCCAGCCATGGGGAACCTGGTGCCTCAAGGCCACATGTGGCTCTTTGACATTCAGTCAAAGACATTTAGTCAAAGGGTTGCACTTGAGGACCTAGAGGGCCCCATGTGGCTTAGAGGCCGCAGGTTCCCCAGCCATGCTTTAGGCCAAGATCATTTTTTTTTGAGGTTCTATGCCCAAACAAGGGACAGCTAGGTGGTACAGTGGATACAGTGCTGGGCCTGGAGTCAGGAAGACTCATTTTCCTGAGTTCAAATCTGGCCTCAATTACTAGCTGTGTGACCCTGGGCAAGTCACTTAATCCTGTTTGCCTCAGTTTCTTCATCTGTCAAATGAACCGGAGAAGGAAATGGTAGAACACTTTGTTATCTTTGCCAAGAAAACCCCAAATGAGGTCACAAAGTGTTGGATATGACTGAACAAACAAAACAAAACAAACAAAAACCAAACAAGAGCGTCTCCAGGTGAGACATGCCAGGCAAGGCGAGGTTGGCTTTGTTTGGAAGCAAGGGTTGATTCACTTTATACAAGGCGCTTGCTTCTCTCCAGTGTGAAGAAAGGACCTATGGAGGTAGATTCCAGCTCTCTGTATTCGCAGAACCAAAAGTCTTAGTTTTCCAGGTGCTCCTTGAACTCTCTTCCATCTCAAAACTAAATGGCATTTAGCTATGAGTGACCTTATAAGCCACTGAGGCTTCCTTGGAAATGTTGCCCACCAAACCTGCAGCAACAGAACCAGTATTTTCATTGTTTTCTTTGTTTTTTAGGTCTGAAAGACATTTTTCCCTAGCTCACAAGTGCTTTCCAATTATGGATACAGTGGGTACTGAAACAGATCAGAGAGCAACCATAATGCTCATTGTTGTAGAAGTCATTGGAGTCCCTGGAGGTACAGGTGGAGAAAAGCCAAGAAATTAGGGGTATGAGATCCCAGAAAAAGATCTGGGATTCCCAAAGGGATCCAAGTGATGATGAAAAGATACACTGTAGAAATCAATGGCTAAGGAGGCAGCACCATCCTTAGGGGCCTTTTGGCTTTTAGATCATGGGTGGACATCTGTAGTCCCAGGGTTTCTGTATCCTCTTCTCCCGTGTGACTGACACTGATGTGCAGCAAACATACCTGTGCTGTCTCTCTCCAGAGAGGAAAACAAATAAGGAAATGGAGTTTCATTATGTGTCCCAAAACAATGAGACATCATTTTACGGGACACTTGGTCATCTATATCTTACGGTGCTCGTACTTGTCATAAGCATAAGGAGGGTCATGAAGATAATTGTAGCTTGTATACCAACATCTCAATGAAGATGTAGGGAAATTCTATGAAGAACTTCATAGGACTCTCCAAAACCAAGTCAACATATTGATCTTTGGTGACTTCACTGTGATTGATGGTGGGCGAAGGATGGGATAGTAAAGTACCTGTAAAGAAATATGGCTAACTATTAGAACATCAAAGGCTAAACGCTGACTCAAAAGCCCAATGCTTCTAATATTAGGAACATGTTTAATTTAATTTCTTTCAATGAATAAAAATGTATTTTCTCTTCTTCCCAACTCCATCCCCTCCCATTAAAAACACAAGCCAAAATAAAATATTTGTCATAAATGTGCATATTCAAGCAAAAGAAGTTCTCACATTAGCCACGTTGCAAAAAATATGTCTTAATCTTCACACTGAGTCTTATATTTTTCTGTCAAGGTGTTGGTAGTATGCTTCATAACCTGCCCTTATAACTGCGGTTGATTATTGCAATGATCACAGTTCACAAGACTTTCAAAGTTGTTTGTCCTTATACTGTTATTGCATAAATTATTCTTACGTACTAGGAATACATTCTTCAAGAGAGTTGGGAGGCACTGAACAATATTATGAGAAATGAAATTAATTAGATTTGACAGAAAATTGACTAAATACCGATGTGAGAGTCATATTGGAATCAACTATCTATGTGTAGTCAGACCACTGACTAGTAAAGACAAAAATCAAAATCAATATTAAATTAGAAAAAAAGAAAATGATAAGAAGGCAACATAATGCAATTAAAACAATTTCCACCTTACTAATTCAAATGAACCTCTAAAATGAGAGAGACAGAGAGAGAGAGAGAAAGAGAGAGAGAGAGAGAGAGAGAGAGAGAGAGAGAGAGAGAGAGAGAGAGAGAGAGAGAGAGAAGAGAGAAATGGACAAAGGTAAAGATTTGGTCATGATAATCACCATTTCCTTCAGAAGGTTAACTGAATCAAACAATCACTACTAGAAGGTCAAAAAAGTCCAGGAACCATTATAGCCAACAAATACTTGCCAAATGAGTTGACATGGCAGCAAGGATGGTATCCGGTTTAGAATATCAGCCCATTTTTAAAGAATGAGAGAGAAGGGTAGAAGATTATAAGTAATATCTTTTCATAAAATAGTGAAAATCAGCACAAGTGGAAAAAAGACCTTGGCAAGAGACCCAAGTAAGCATTAACACACTAAGAACATTTGTAGATGAAACTTTCAGGGGGAAAATGAACAGAAAACAGCACACAACAGTGCTTTTTTCTTTGTCATCATTGGGGGTGGGCTTGAGTTTCCACTGATCATATCATTCAGCTCCTTTATTTCTATCTATCAGCCATTCTTTAAGTATTGGGTAGCTCAGCTAAGTGTTGCAGTGGATAGAATTCTGGGCCTGAGCTCAGGAAGATCTGAGTTCAAATTTGGCCTCAGATACTAGCTGGGTGATCCTGGACAAGCCATTTTACCGGTTTGCCACAGTCATGTCTAAAACGAGCTGGCGAAGGAAGTAGCCAACCACTCCAATGTCTCTGCCAAGAAAACCCTATATGAGATCACAAAGAGTCAAACACAGCTGATAACAACTGAACTAAGGATTGGAATATAGCATACCCAACTTGGAATCATGGGACTTGTACTCAAATTCAGTCCCTGACACTTACCACCTATTCACTTAACTTCCTGGACTTCAGTTTCCTCATCGCTTTACAGATGAAGAAACTAAGGCTAAGAGAGGCATTGTGGCCTGTGGTCAGACAATTAACACCAGAGGCATTATTACATAGGAAATAAAATGTCATTTTAAAAAAAGTAATTATAAAGGCCTACAATTTTGATGTGTTATTAATCATAATACGATTTTGATGCTGTGTCCCTAGTTAAAAACAAAAGCCCCAATTATAATATTGTTCTGATTGGAAAAGCTGATTTGGTATATGGTAATTTGTTTTAGGGCATGGTGTACACAAATGCAGTATAACAATGGTTACCTATAAGTGAAAAGTTTGCTGGAGTAAAAGGAGTTTTTTTTTTAAGTCACACCTATTACCTACGACCTCTGGAAAAGATATGAACTAGCCCATCAATAGCTTTGCCTTCGTCTTCCAGTTCTGAGGCCAAAAATCAGCAAGACTCAGACACACACACAATAGGAAATCCACAGCAAAATGATAAATTCTAAATGAGGTGAAGCAAAAAGCAATAAGCAGATGCCTCATACATCTGATTGGTCATGAAGTGAGAGAGAGCTATTTGCATAATCCTCTGGAGCCCATATGCTCTCAACCTAGGAGGGTCCATCCAATCTGAAGGGCCCTGCTGGTGGTGAGTCAACTGTACTCACAACAGGCTTCCCCGCTCAGAAGAGGCCTTTGTCCCAAGTGGGACTGTTGGATCAGCAGGATCATTCAATAGCCGTCAAGAGATGTCTGCAGGAGATGTTTCTTCAACGTTCATAGCATGGAGGAGATATAAGCTTTGATCCATTATTTACAAATGTGTAAAAAGTGGCCAGAAAAATTTACCACGTGTGGCTGCTGAAATAGCATCCTCTCACATCTTTCTCTCCACTGTAGTGTCTTTAGAAATAAAGAGTACCTGCCGGGCTTTTTTTTTTTTTAAGAATATTTTACCTTGACAAAGAAGGTAATTGCAGTCATACAGGAGGACTCTAATTAGAGTTTTCCTTTCCAGGAATCTGACTCAAGTGTATATTCATTAAGTACTCACCACACACTGCGTAAGGGGCAGAACATAAAATTAGCTTATCCCTGTCCAGGAAAATCACAAGGTTAAACTGTTCAATAAAAGTCTCAGAGGCTTCTTAATGTCGGGCTCGAGCCTAAGGTACCTCAATCTATACTCTGCATCCAGATTTTTGGAAATTGACATTTAAGTGAGGAGCAACATTGGTGTTTTCCCTCCAGTGACTACAGTCATCATCTCCCATGCTTTGTTGTAAAAGGATAGTCAGAGCCTGAGTTATTTTTCCAATTTATAGTGTACCTTTTATTCCTTCCTTAAAAAAAAAAATGCACAAGAGCCTTTTCCCTCAGCTTGCCTCTGCCTCCAGATAACATATTTGTAGAGGGAGAAAGGAGCATAAATATCGAAGAAGAAACCCACTGGCTCACAAATTACTCTAGTAAAGAATTCTTTCTCTCACTACAGGTAACTAGCTCTTCAATATATTCCCAGGAAACAGGCTTTCAGGGATCCATGATTATCTCAGAGGACAGCATTTTTCTTTTCCCTGTTATCATTCACTACTAATGAGGCAGACTCTATTTAGGGTCTTTTACCTACCAGTGATAAGTTAAACATGTCGATCTGACTTACTAACTAATAGGAAGTGTATTAGCTCAGTTCTTTCATGAGAAACCTGGAAAGTGAAATTTTCTTTTTTCTTTTTTGGACTGGATCTGTGATTTCAAGAGGGACCTCCTGGATCAAGAAATTCCAGAAATGCCTTCTTCCAACTTATACTCTTGGGAAGTTTTCTGGGGCATTAGGGAAGGGGAAAGGGAATAAGCATTTATAAAGTGCCTACTTAGGTGGCGAGGTGGATGGAGCACCAGCCCTGGAGTCAGGAGGACCTGAGTTCAAATCTGGCTTCAGCCACTTAACACTTCCTAGCTGTGTGACTCTGGGCAAGTCACTCCACCCTGTTTGCCTCAGTTTCCTCATCTGTAAAATGAGCTGGTGAAGGAAATGGCAAACCACTCCAGCATCTTTGCCAAGAAAACCCCAAATGAGGTCAGGAAGAGTTGGAAAGACTGAAATAACAGAACAACAAAGTGTCTACCATGTGCTAAATACTGTGCTAAGAGCTTTATGGATATGGTCTTATTTGATCCTCACAATAATCCTGGGAGGCAGGTATTATTATGTCCATTGTACAGATGAGGAAACTGAAGCAAATAGAAGTCAAATGACTTGTCCGGGGTCACACAGCTAGTACATATCTGAAGTTGAATTGAATTCAATTCTTTCTGACTCCAGGCCCAGTCCTCTATTCACTAAGCCACCTCTTGAGCTGCCTTAAGAAGTTGGAAC
The DNA here is from genome assembly GCF_003287225.1 of Phascolarctos cinereus. Taxonomy (NCBI): domain Eukaryota; kingdom Metazoa; phylum Chordata; class Mammalia; order Diprotodontia; family Phascolarctidae; genus Phascolarctos; species Phascolarctos cinereus. The sequence goes on from NW_027555958.1 coordinate 83,134,538, forward strand.
TTCTTTATTTTTCTTAAATTTTTTTTCAACATGGCAAATATGGATATATGTTATCCATGTCTTCCCATGTATAATGGGTATTATATTGCTTGCCTTCTTGGTGGGTGGGGGAAAGACGTGAGGATCAGAGAGAATTGGAAACCGAAAATTTTTTTTAAAGTTTTTTTTTTAAAAAAGAAGCCAGTTGTCTAGGGTCATATACCAATATGTGTCAAAGGCAGAACTTGAACCCAGGGCTTATGATTATAGGATCACAGGTTTAGATGCAGAAGGGACCCAGGTCTTCTTGACTATGAATCTAGCTCTACTAAAATACAAAAATACTAATTTAATGTTAGATAGTCCTTTAGACAGGGCAGCTAGATAGAATGCTGGGCCTGAAATCAGGAAGACTCATCTTCATGAATTTGAATTTGGCCTCAGACACTTACCAGTTTCATGATCCTGGGTAAGTCACTTCACCCTGTTCACCTCGGTTTCCTCATCTGTCAAATGAGCTAGATAGAGAAGGAAATGGCAAATCACTCCAGTATCTTTGCCAAGAAAACTCCATATGGGGTCAGGAAGAGTTGGACGTGACTGAAATGACTGAATGATAACAATACGTCCTTTAGACACTACAGTGGGATTGGGGTGGCGGAGACATAGAAGGGGAGAGAGTATATAGTTGACATTGTTAGAATAATGCTGAGGAGTAAAATTTTCTCTTATCCTTTAAGGATTTCAGAAAACCATACTCTATCACAACTATGGTCCTGGCCCAAACCCTGAGCCATTGTTCTTATAAAATTCAAGCTGCTAGAGGGCAGGTCTTTGTCTTTGTGTTTCCAGAACCTAGAACAGAACTTGTACATTGTAAATACTTAATAAATGTTTATTAAATTAAATTAGTCACCACATTTGGCCACTCCTGAAGAGTAAGCATTTGTAGTCATGGTTGGCCTGTGCCATCCTGAGAATTTGAGATCTGAGTAGGGAATTTCATTGCGTGTCTACTCAATATTGTCAGATTTTGGACCAATATATCCTTGTCTAGTGTACTGATCAGTCTGCAGGAACCAAGACATGTTTTTTCTTTGTTTCTTTCCCTAGGGAGAACAGAATTAGAAAGCATAGAACAAGTGTTACCCTTAGAAATAACTGAAAATCAGTCAGTCAATAATTATTTTTTAAGTCCTATGTGCCAGACTCTGTGATAGGTACCCACGACCCCAAGGAACCATAACAATCGGGAGGAAATATATTCCAGGCATGGAGGACAGCTGGGACACAGCCACAGAGGCTGGAGATGGGGTGCTATCAATGAAAAATATCAAGACAATCATTTTGGCTGGACCATGGTGAGCTTGGAGGGGAGTGATGTACAGGTAGGGCCTAGGTTAAGAACTAGCTTATCTCAGCAATACTGTAAGATGATCAGCTGTGAATGACTTAGCTATCCTCAGCTAATACAACAACCCAAGACAATTCCAAAGGACTTATGAAAAATGCTATCCTACTCCAGAGAAAGAACTGATGGAGTTTGGGTGCAGATCAAAGCATACTATTTTTCGTTTTAATTTTTTTTTTGTATCTTTTTTTCTTGTCTGTGCTTTTTTTGGTCTGTGTTTCATAACATGTCTAATATGGAAATTGTACATGTATAACCTTACTTGCTTACTGTCTCAGGAAGGATGAGGGAAGGAAAGGTGCTAGAGAATTTGGATCACAAAATTTAAGAAAAATGAATGTTAAAAATTGTTTTTACATGTAATTGGGAAAAATAAAATATTATTTTAAAAAAGTAGATTATCTGGCTTCAGTGACCCATTTCTTTTTTGTACTCTGCTCACTTGTAGCCTTCCCTGTCCCCTGCCCCAGGAACCTTCATACTCTCCCTTGCCCCCTCTCATTGAAATCCTCCAGCTCTCCCAGAGCCATGATTAGAAATCTCTCTGTAGAAGTGATAGTGTCCAGCTGCTTAACCTGTCCCTCTCGAGCTGCTCTTAAGCTATTTCCCTTCCTTTATTTGGCACAGATTCTTCAAAAAATGAATTCTTTTAACTGATTTGTAGTCTTTCTGCCCTGAAGGCACTAGAGTTTCTTTAGGTATTTTCAAGAAGAAAGCAGAAATATTAACTCATAAACCATTGAGGTTTTTTTTTTCTTTCCTTCCGTGGCAGATTATGTTCTCATGGCATGCAGGGATCATCCTGAAAAAAAGCTGACCAAGTACCACAGTAGGACTGGTTTGAGATAAACCAATGCCTGAAAGTTTTCTTAGGTGATGTGCTGTTGATAGGAATTGGACTCCTAAGGACTGGCCAGTAGGTTAACAGCAATCTAGCCACTGGTCTGGTGGCCTCTCCATGTAGATTAGGGGCACTGTGTGATAGATTGGAAAAGAGGTTGAAATAGTACCCCATCTCTCCCGTTTCAAGTTTTCTCCAAGTAACTAAACTACAGTCTTTAGATATAACAGCTGAGTCCCCCCCCGCTGGTTTTTTAAAAATTTAGTTGATTTTTTAAAAAATCTTTTTAAACTATTCACCAGGGTCACAGTGCCTAGAACAGGAAATGATGTCTGCTAGAGAAATGTATTCTTTGCTCACACACAACCTGTAGGAAAAGAAGTGAGAAGACAGATAGTCACCAGGGCAGAGAGAGAACCTGATCACACAAAGGAGGACTGGAGCATTAGGGACAGTGTTTCTTATCTCAGAAAAAGGCAGTGCCTGTTTTGGCTAAAGCCTGCCAGAAGTATTTAACAGGCTAGACTTTTCAAACATTCACTCCCTAGATGCAGCCACATAAGGAAAAGAGACTTCCACCGCAACCCAGAAATCAAGCAAATCCCCACTCCCCAGGTCTTTGAAGTAATTCTCTTAGGGCATAATAATTACAGGAGCTAAGGACCATTGCTTCCAGACTCTGATGGTACCTCCTCTGTCTCCCACATACAAACATTCTCTTCGATCCTGATACAGGAAATGGGCACCAATAAAATTCCACCCATGGAAAATCAGGGATGATTTTTCTTAATGAAAAATAAGCTATCAACGCTCTGCATTATGGAGTGGGCAAGACATGACATACTTTGTAGGGTGCTGGTGAGGAGAGCACTTTGTAAACCTTAAAGTACTATCTAAATATGAGCTATCATTACTGTTCTTCTTTTTAGGTACCTCTTCTCATCCCACCCCCACTTTAATCTCCCAAGATTCTGAGACTATCCTTGCCAGAGATCCTTCCCAGTGAGTGTGTGTGTATTCATACATTATATCTATTTCTATCTATATCACGTTTTTAGAACAAACAGGTCACTGCAAGGAAGAATTAATGAAACATGACAACTGTGAATTACTTCCCTGCTGGGGTCATCTGGGAGTACAGCTGGAAATGGGCACTCTAGCCCCTTGCTTGATGCTTTTTTGAAATGAGAATTTAGCCAAGAGAATAGAGGGCGCTTCCCTCTCTTAGCATGACCCCAGAAGTAAAGGCAGTGGGGAGTACAAAACACCACTGGATTGTGTGTCGGGAATGTCTTGCTTATAGTAATGCTGGGTGATGTTTATGCAGTTCTATAAAGTTTCCAAAGCACTTTCCATAGAAAAAATTAGGTATATAACAATCTTGTGGAGTAGGGCAATATTATCCCCAATTTACAGATGAGGAAACTGAGTCTCAGAGCAGTTAAGTGAGTTGCCCATGGTCACTCAGTGAGTGTCACAGACAGGATCTAAATTTCCAGCACTGTATTTACTCCATGAACTGCAGGTACTTATTGAATTGAAATGTATTCCTTAGTTTTCCATGATCTCATGTCCCTTTACCATCTCTGCTCTCTTAAAAAATAAAAAATTCCCTGACTCTGTTCTAAGGTCCTCCTAATTAGAGGATGGAATGAATGTTTGTGAGAGTTCTTCAGAAAGCTTTAAAAAATTGTATCCTGAGCGGCACCAGATCTGGAATAGACACAATCATAATAGAAAGGGGCTCCTTTCAGAATATAGAATTTAGGCACTTAATGAAAAATAAAGAATTAGATCAGGGGAAATCTTCTGGAAGACAGGGAATGTGTTATAACAGAAAAGAGTCCTGGCTCAGGAGTCATAAGTGCTGGGTTCCAATCTAATCTCTGATGCTTATCATCTGTGTGATTTCAGGCAAATTACTCAGCCTCCTTGGGTCTCAGCTGTTACTTCTGGAAAGTGAGAGGGTTGAATTAGATGCCTCTAAGGTTTTTCCAGTTCTAAATCAATAATCCTATGAAGGTGTTGCTGTTTGATTAAAATCTAAGGCAGAAAGCACTATTCCCACAACCCTACAGATATCTGCTTGAAGAATAGTAATAGAATCAATGGGGGCAGTGTTTATCCACTTTTGCCTTTAGCAAGCATAGAAAATGGAGAAGGGAAAAAAAGTGTCAAAAAGTAGAATTGTACCCTCAATACCTAAGCACTCAGATAGCTATGGGATGCCTTCAAGGATGCAGGTTGAAATACACCACTGCCTTTTTGTTTGGTACAATTCTTGTTCACGTCCTCCTAAAAATTCATCACCTGAGTTCACTCAATATCCTGTTATTGCAAACTACCTCATTGGTTAGACATCTGTCTTCCTTCATTCTTGACAAATAACCAGTCTATTTTCCCCTGTAAAATAAAACCATCTCAGCAGATGGGCTAAACCAGCTTGAGGGTAACCAACAGACCTCAAACCCATTGGTGAGTTAGGGGGATGTCTACTCCAAGCATATGAAGTCTTCCCCAGTGGAATGGGCAGATGAGAACAATTTATCCCAACAGCCATGAAGGTGGCTGAAGCAGGCACTGTGGAGTACTTAGAGCTTGGTCAGACATAAAGACAAGATCATCCTTTGCATCCCTGGCTGTGGCCAGGCGATCTGACTTTTGTCTTGCCACTGGACTTCGATGATTCTGGAAGAGAGAATGAGGCTAATGATTCTCTCCAACTCTGCCTCACTTAAATCCAATTCATATCAAGTCAAGACATCACCTGTGATGTCACTGGCCCTCTTTGAAAACATGGGACAAACAACAAAAGCAAATAATTCTCTGATGGTGAATTTACTCCTCTTCTTCCAAATGCCTCATTGGCTGGCCATATGTTGAAGCCTGCTCATTCATACCCATCCTGTGTCTATCCATCAGTCTTTATGCAATATGCATTTTTACTTCTCCAGATGTAGTTGTATTTCATGTATCACTACCATAAAGCAAAACTGGTAGAATATTAATATTGAAAAGATGAGCCTTTGTTTTTATGGGAAACTTGGGGTGAGAAAAGATTTTCAATTTTCTGAAAGCAAATGAGTTTGTTTTCCTTTCCAGCAGCTATACATACTGATAAACTAACTTTACTGGATACCTATCTAAATGCATATTGAAATCTGAGGAATAGACATTCTTCATCTTTGTTGTTTTCCCTATGTGGATGGACATCCCAAACTCCACTGAGTGATTGCAGGGCTACACTGAATTTTAAAAAACAAAACCTTTGACTTTATTAAAGGGTGAAGGAAGGAAAACAGAGGAAGAAGAATGAAGAAATTCTCTAAAATACTTCTTTCAATGTTCTTGTCTATTCCTTATCTTCATATAGAGAAGCAGCATGGCTTAGTAGTTGTTTGGTCATTTCTGTCGTGACCCTGTGTGACCCCATTTGGAGTTTTCTTGGCAAAGATAATAGAAGTGGTTTGACATCTTCTTCTCCAGCTCATTTGATGAGGAAACTGAGCAAACAGGATTAATTGACATGCCCAGGGTCACACAGATAGGAAGCTGAGGCTGGATTTGAACTCATGAAGATGAGTCTTCCTGACTCCAGGCCTGGCACTCTATGCACTATGGCACCACCTAGCAGCCTATGGCTTAGTATAAAGAGCACCAAACTGAAAGTTAGGAGATTTGGGCTGTAGTCTGGCTCTCTCACTGGCTGAGCAGTTGTAGGCAGGTCACTTTATCTCTCTACTCCTGTTTTTTCACCTGTAAAGATGAGGATTTGGGACTAGATGGTTTCCAAGGTTTCTTCTAGCTTTAAGATCCTTAGCTTGACATGCTAATTTTCAAAACAACCACACATTCTGTGGTGAACATGATATATGGGGTAGCCAGGTCTAGATACCCTCAAAAGAGTTCCATTAATGGTCAAAAGAAATGATGGAGTAGACACTAGCCCTGTGTCTGGCACATCTAAGGGAGATAAACATTCCCTTAGCTATTAATTGAAATTATTCATCTATCACGTTAGCCAATTATTACTAACAATGTAGAAAAACATTCAAATTATTTGCCAGATAATTGAATCCTCTATGGTTTCTTTGCTTCAGCTCCTGGGAAAACCAATTTACTCATTTTTAGTGTCAACACTGTGAATGCCCTGGGTGATTTGTATGGGGGAATTATCTGCCACCTTGAACACCTGTCTTTCCGAAGGCACATAGATGTCAAGAGGACAAATGAGATAATATACTTGAAAACATCTTGAGCTGTCTGGAAGAGAGGTGTCATCTGAATACATGAGATTATTGTGATACTGTGATTAATCATGATATCTGCAATGACACAGAATAACATGAAATTTGGCAAGCTGTCTGAAAAGAGAAACTCTTGATCAGGAAAAGAGCTCAGAGAAGGATTTGGAGGCAGAACTGAGTGCTTTCTGGGTGACCTTGGGCAAGCCTCTGGCATCTCTAGGCATTAATTTCTTCATCAGTACAACAGGGATGGGGGTGGAGGGAAAGGAGAAGGGTAACATGATGTCCAAAGCCTCCCTCTTCTGGTGGTAATATTCAGTGATCCTATGGTGCTGCTCTTACCAAACAGTCATAGCTACAGTTTCTGTAGTCCCCTAGAGTTTTTTTTTCTTCGGAAACAATTTAGTGCTTTGCTCAAGTATACCACACTTTTCACAACAGATAGATTCATGAAAAAATGATGAACAAATCTAATTTTTGTAAATTGAATCATAGTTTCAACATATGGAGGAGTTCACTAAAGAACCTTGTGGGGAATCCTTTGGGAAAGTGAAGAGTCTCTCCAGCTTTGCCCCCTTGGGAATTTTTCTATTTTTCTGAATTTAAATTATCATTTATTTATTTATTTACTTATTCATTCATTCATTCATTCATTTATTTATTTATTTGTGCAATTGGGGTTAAGTGACTTGCCCAGGGTCACACAGCTAGTAAGTGTCAAGTGTTTGGTCTGAGGCTGGATTTGAACTCAGGTACTCCTGACTGCAGGGCTCGTGCTCTATCCACTGCATCACCTAGCTGCCCTATTTAATTTTCTTAAAACAAGGCAAAACTGCTTCATATACAAAAGGATGTTGCTACTTGACTTTTCCCCTATTTAAAAATGGGAAGAATTCCTAGTAACTCCCTATTCTGGCTCCTGTATCCTAGAAATATCTACTAGCTAGCTCTATCTACAGTAGTAAGAATCATTTTTTCTTCTTTTTATCCATCCGCCCTCCCCCCCACACACACATAGCTAGCATTGTGCCCCACAAGTGGACTACAAGCAATTGTTCATTGAATGACAAAACTACCTCTGTGCTGTCTTAAGTATCGCCTGCCCCCCAAATCCCTAATACCTTGTAAACCTCTACTGTGAGGGTACCCAAGTATGAAAGATACTGGTTTGGGTGATATATATACACACACATATATAAATACATATAATATTATACATAAATGCATTCATATATTATAAATATATTATATATAATTAAAACACTGTATAATATAAATATAAATATATAACATACATTTGTAATATATAAGTATATTTATATATAATATAATGTAAATTTGTATCTATAATATACAAAACTATATACATTTTACCCAAACTAGTATCTTTCATACTTGGGTACCCTCAAGGTGTACATATGCACATGTGTATATATGTGTGTACATATATATGTGTGTATATATGTATAGTATTTCGATATAATTGGTTTCCTTTATAATTCTGTATATTTTATGCATTTAAAACATGATTCTGAGAAGGGGCCCATAGGCTTTACTACAGTGATTCTGTAACATAGCTCACCTGCTGATCAATAATGCAATTAGGCCTGTGAGTGGCTACTGTACTTGCAGCCTTGGCAAGATGAAGAGACATAGTTTTTTTGGGGGGGTGGTTTAAGACTAGGTGGAGGGATTTGAGAGCAAGTGATGGCGCAGAGTTAATTTGGTTAACTATAGTGTTGAGATATGGACAGGAGAAAAGGGAAGTCAGAGTACGGAAAGATCTGGGAAAGTACTGAGGGATTGTTCAGTTATTTTTCAGTCATGTCTGACTCTTTGTGACCCCATCTGGGGTTTTCTTGGCAAAGACACTGGAGTGGTTTGCCACTGAAGGATTAGAGGTTCCTTTGAAAATGAAGAATAAGTTTAGGAGAAGTAAGGCACCAGAAGAGATGGAATCATAGGAGGTCATAGAGGAGTATGTGACTCACACACTTATTGATTAAGAATACTTGCAGATTAAAGTAACATCCAGGGTGCATACTTATCCATACGTGGCTGAGTCAGATGAAGGCATAGATCGTGGGATTTAAGAAGACTGGAGAACTGGGAGGTTTGGGAGTTTGAGGAAGTATGAACCTAGATGTTGAAGTCCCTTATACTAATAAGGGCAGGAGGTGGAGAGGAAAAGGAGGTAAACCAAATACTGAACTCCATGAGAAAGGAGGGAGAATGATCTGAAGGTTGGTACATAACAGCCATCAAGAGTCTCCTTAGACTACTGGATTTAGAGTTAGGAAGATCAGAGTTCAAATCCTTCCTCAGACATTTACTAGCTAGGTGACCATGGACAAATCACTGGACTTCTGTTTGCTTCTGTTTTCTCAATTGTAAAGGGAGGAGAATAATAGTATTTAACTCCCAGGACTGTGTAAAGCAAAATGAAATAATTGTAAGATGAAATGAAATTTTTGTAATTTATTTTTAATTTTTTGGGTTTTGTTTATTTGCAATATTTGCCAAGCACTTTGCAAACCTTAATGTGCTATATAAATGCTAGTTGTTATTCTTGCTATTGCCATTGTGGTTTGTGAGTAGTGGGGAATGGCCCACCTGACTCCCTTCTCTACCATCACTTATTGCTTCTGCCTAAAGTTTATCTATTCTTCTGATAAGGTTTTTTTGCTAGTAAATGAAGGGAAAATAAATCTACTAATAAGCATTTATTAAGTACCTACTATGTGGCAGCCAATGTGATAGGTAAGGGAAGAAACAAAGACATGCTTGTTGCTTAGTAAATCCTACAAAACTTTAAATTCCCCCAGCTTTTGCCTGCAGGTTTTATAGCCCCAATCCCAACAGTCCTTCTTCTCCCTTGACACTGTTTATCTGCACTTAAAGACGGAATGCGGTTGTAGCCCTAACCTTTCACCTTGGGAGATCAAAGGTCGGACTCTCCTTTTTTGTTTTCCTTAGCAACTACTTTGTCACCAGGCCTACCATTTGTCCTTCTCTACCCAGCTCTCGGACATGTAAGGAAACTTTGGAATTCTTGAAAGAAGGATTGCCTAGAGTTTCATTTATTAATGCCAGCTGTCTATTCTTTCCCCCTGATTGTTCAGATCTGGGCAAATGGCCAAGGCTATCTTTATGTAGGCATATGTCAAAGCAAAAATTTCTTAAGGATAGACTTTGAGGAAGCTTAGATATAATTTCATCTTATATCCTCATGTTGCAGAGAACAAAGCTAAGACCAAAAGAGGAAAAAAAAGTGACTTGCTTAAAAGTACAGAGATTTAGGACTAGAACCCAGAACTTCTGCATCCTCGTCCAAAGCCAAGGTGCTGCTGAATTGTCTTTATGCTGTCACCTTTATTTTCATGTCATCTGAATTATAATTGTAATTGTACATCTAGCCAGACATTTAAAGATCTCCTGCCTCCTTTCTTTGCCATTTCTCACCTCTAATTCTTTCATTCTTTGGTCAAAAGTGAGAATTAGATGAAGATGGATATATCCATGGATGATATTTCAGGCTCCTCATCATGCTGATTTCTTAAAGGAAAGGACATGCCCAGGCTTTATCTGCATTTGGCTGCTGGAGGTTTTTTATTTTGGCTTCAAATCCCTCCTATGTGTCTATTCCTTTAATGGGATGACTGCAAGCAATAGAGGTTATTAGTACTCAAAGCTCAGGAAATGTATTTCATTTCCTTTTGTGAAGGATTTGCATTATCACAACAAGCAAGACTCCTAAGAGTCTTATTTTATTCATTGTCACTAGCAGGACCGAGCAGAAAAGTCCTAAACAAATAAAAATCTAATACATTATGCAATCTCTGGTCCTGGTTTTGGAGAAGAAATCGTTTTCCAGATTTTAAAAAATGCCTGCTCCTTTTGTTGTTGTCCCTTTAACAAATACACCAGGGAGATCAGAACCCAGACTCCCAGATCGTCTACATCTTGAGTACATTTATCTGAGAATAATGAAATAGTCAGACTCCCCCTCCCCCCCTCTCCTCTTTGCTCCCTTCTCCTCCCCTATTTTTAAATAAGAGAAAGCAAACAGATCATGTGAACTTGAATGGTAAAGTGGCAAAAGCCCTAGAGAGTACTGTCAAACCTCAAAGATTTACACGTATACTTTAAGATATTATTTCTCCCAGCTTAAAAATGGGAAAAGTGACTTTTCAAACTAATAATAATAATAATAATGATGATGATGATGATGATAATAATACAATCAGTCTCTAGTACATTATTGCAAATAGCAATTCCTTAACAAATTGTTGGATGAATGCTCAGAATAATTCCCTACCAGGAACATATTCTTTTTGTTTTCCCTTGGAAAAAATTCCCAACTGGGAATTTGTTATATTTTGTTATATCTATATCTTGTTATATGTATGTTAATTGGCTAAATGTAATTGGGGCATTAATTAGGGTTAAATGTAACATACTAGAAGGAGTGATCCAGTTGATAGCAATAGAGAAAAGACATCCAAACTCCTTGGGGTACCCCCAGAGCCCTGAGGGGAAGATGTAGCAAACCTTACTCTGGAAGAAGTGAGCTTAGAATTTTGCTTTACTAATATAGTATCTATGTAGTCTGATTGTACTAGTTTAAGAAAAAAAATCATGCTATTCACTCATCTTGAACTTCCATTCTCCCAGGCTGCTTTCAGGGAATTCCAGCATTCTGAAGAGTAGCAGAATATATTGATGAGTTCTTGCTCTCATGAGCAAGAGGGATAAGCAAAGCACAAAATCACAAATTCACAAATTCACATTTCATTGTCAGTTTCTGTCCCATTGTTGTTATTCTTTCCTCCCTGTACTTGGTGAAATAGGATATAAAACTTTTATTTGCAAACAGTAAGTAAACATTGTGTTTTGATGGTGAAACTTTGCCAATCCATCACTTTTATTTTCTCCACCCAGCAATAAATTTTCTGTCATACTCCCCTTTTTCATTTGTGTTTTCTTTGGTCCTGTCACATCTATCACTTCTGCAGTCATGATATATGTTTCTTGCACACTGATTCACTAGACCCCAGCTAATAAACAATAGATTGCTTTTCCTGGCACAGGTACAACATTTGCAGAGAGCTTAATGAAGTCTAAAGTGCTATGCAACTCTCAGAACACTGATCACTTTCAAAGTCAGAGTTTATTGTGTTCAGTTTATAAATGGGAAACTGAGGCACAAACATACCCAGTGACTTGCTGAGTCAGAAGCAAATATGAAACAGATTCAGAACTTGATACATAATGCATAGATTTCTTCAATTCATTCTTTTCCCTAGCTCCCTGATAAAGCCACCATCTTTCCCACGATACATAACAATCAGTGTTATATTGGTAGAATTAGGAAGAAAACTAGATAAGTATAATCACCAAGAAAAGTTCATTGACATCAGCTAGTTCATGGAAATATACTTGGTTGATTGAACTAGGGTATGGCTGGTTTAGAAGTTGTTTCCTAGCAAAAAGTCCTCCTTCCTTCATCTAGGGTTGTCCATTTTTTACATGGTCTATAACAATGATTAGCTTATTGTTAATTATTAGCTCAAAATTAATTATAACAACAATTCAAACATGGAACTAGAAAACTCCTTATTTCCCACTCCCTTGTTTTAGCCATTGCTATACCACCATTTAATCAACAGCCTCTTGTTTAAAGTTCAAGTCAAGACTTTATAACCCTTTCCTCATCATTGTCATTGTTATGGACTAACTTCCTGGTCATTTGCTACCTTTCTTCATAACTTGATACTGGGTTCACAGTCTTCCTCTTTACCCCTGCCTCTTCCAACATTCTTGGGGACTTTAACATCCACGTTCATAACAAACCTGATGGACTGATCTCCCATTCCTGGCCTCTTCAGCTATGATGACTTCCTCATCCCACATCTAATTCAACCATCTACTAGTGTGGTCATATCACCATTTGAAATCACTCAATTCTATGATTTCCTTCTAACTCAATGATTGTCTTCTAACTCAATCAACAAACATAGAGTCAGTCCTTACTATGTGCCAGGCACTGAACAAAGCACTAGGTATACAAAGAAAAAGCAGTAATAACTACAATAACAAATTTCCTCTTGCCCAGTTGTAATTGCATCACTTATCATTTCCACCTTTTGAGTTACAGAGTTGATTTGAGGCCTTAATGCGTATTACAATTTCTGCATCCAATATGAGTTATAACTCTACACCTCTTAACTTTTGAATGTCCTTACTCATTCTCTTCTTCTTTCCTCTGGTCTCAGAGGAAGAAGGTACCCTTCTTCTTGCCAGAGATAACCCTTCCACCTGTATTGTTGATCTCATTTCCTCCATGACTTCACTCCATTTGTCATCTCAGACACATCTGCAATTGATCTCTTTTGTACTGGTTTCTTCTCCTTAGTCTACTAACTTGTTCAGGTCTCTCTTCTTCTAAAATACCTTCCCTAACCCTATCACTTCCCCAGGCTATTGTCATCTCTCTTTCCTTTCCTTCACAAATAAATTTCTAGAAAGACTTGTCTATGCTATCTTATCTATGCACTCCTGAACCTCTTGGTTTTTTTTTCTCTTTTCAAATATTTTGTTTTTTTCCTCCAATTACATGTTAGAATAACTTTTTTAACATCTGCATTTTTTTTTGTTTTGAATTCCAAATTCTATCCCTCCCTCTCTTCCTCCCCTCTCTTCCTGAGACAATAGAGAATCCAATATAGGTTAAACATATGCAATCATGTAAAACATTTCTATATAAGTCATTTTGTATAAGAAGCCTCAAATTTTAAAAAAATGAAAGAAAGAAAGAAAAAATAGCATGATTCAGCCTGTATTCAGACAGTATCAGTTCTTTCTCTGGAGATAACCTGCTTCACCATGAGTCCTTTGAGATTGTCTTGGATCATTGTATTGTTGAGAATAGCTAAGTCATTCACTCTTTATCATACAATATTGCTGTTACTGTGTTCAGCATTCTCCTGGTTCTACTCACTTCACTTTACATTGGTTCATGTAAGTCTTTCCCGGTTTTTTTGAAATCATTCTACTTGTCATTTCTTATAGCACCATAAAATTCCATGACAGTCATATACTACAACTTGTTCAGCCTTTCCCTAATTGATGGGCAACCCCTCAATTTCCAATTCTTAGCTACCACAAAAAGAATTGTGTGGCATGAACACCAGTCCTCCAAAGCTACCCAACTGAAAAAAGAATGGATGTTTTTCAGATATAGACCTAGTAGTATGGCTGGGTCAAAGGATATACACAGTTTTACAGGCCTTTGGGCATAGTTCCAAACTGCTCTCCAGAATGGTTAGAACAGGGGCAGGCAGGTGACACAGTGGATAGAGCACCGGCCTTGGAATCAGGAGGACCTGAGTCCAAATCTGGCTTCAGAAACGTAACACTTACTAGCTTTGACTTAAGTGACCAAGTCACTTAACCCTAATTGCCTCACAAACTCCTCCCCCCAAAAAAACCCCCAAAACAGAATGATTACATCAGTTCACAACTCTACCAACAATGCATTAATGTCCCAGCTTTCCCACATTCCCTCTAGCATTTGTAATTTTCCATTTTTATCATATTAGCCAATCTGATAAGTTTGAGGTAGTACTCCAAAGTTATTTTAATTTGCATTTCTCTAATCAATAGTGATTTAGAGCCTTTTTTTTATCATAATTATAGATAGCTTTGATTTCTTTGTCTGAAAACTGCCTGTTCATATCTTTTGATCATTTATCAATTGGGGAATGACTTGTATTTTTGTAAATTTGGCTCAGTTCTCTATGTATTTGAGAAAGAAGGCCTTTATCAGAGATACTTGCTGTAAAACCTCTTTTGTCTCCCTATACTTTCTCCCTTGGTGATTTCATCTACTCCCATGGCTTCAATTAGCATATCTTTGCATAAGAATCCTAAATCTATATCTTTATTATCAATCTCTTCTTAGAACTACAAACATTTATTTACTATGTGCTAGACACTGGGCTGAGGAATGAGTATATAAAGAAAAATTTAAAAATAGTCCTTGCCCTCAAGGAGCTTACAATCTAGTGGGGAACACAACATATAGAAATGAGAATATGCTCCTAATTGCCTGTTGGTTATTTCCATCTTGAGGGCATGCTAGTACCTTCTCTTCAAACTTTTCAAAACTATACTTATCATCTTGGCCTCTAAAACCCTCACTTCACTTTGCTATTCCTATTGATGACACTGCTATAAGAGACCAGTCATCCAGGCTCCTAAGCAGAATCATAGAATCACAGAGTGAGAAGGGACCTTGGGTGCCATTTTCATCTCAGCCATACCTAACCAAAAAGTCTTTTTACAACATGGCTGGCAAATGATAATGTAGCAGCTGATTGTACTTTTGGACATTTCTAGTTGTTAGGAAGATGTTGTTGTTGTTGTTGTTTTTCCCTCAGAGAATCAAATGGAATTCTACTCTTTGGAACTTCCAGTCATTGATTCTGGGATCTGGGGAAGAAGCAGAACAAATTTAAGCCCTCTACCACAGAAAGTGCTACAAATGAATAAAGACAGCAAACATGTGACCCTCAAGTCTTCTCTTCTTCAGGCTAAACACCCTCAGTTTATTGAGGAGATGGCATTATTGACATGTGTGGCATGAACACCAGTCCTCCAAAGCTACCCAACTGAAAAAAAAAAACCAGATAGTTCATATTTCTCCATCTTAAATAGTGTCCCAAAAGTCTTAGTGCAGTTTAAAGTTTTAATAGCTGAAAACTACATGAAAGCTTTTTGGAACATTCTGTATTCAAGACAATTCTCACTTTATGCAAATCCTCATTCAGTAAATTCAACTTTATGCAAAGAATTCTGAAAAAAAAGCTGCATTAAAAAACAAAAACAAAAACCTATGTTAACTTTACTGTACAGCACTGTGCTCTCTCTCTACCCCTTGCATGTTCCATGGCTTCCCCCAAACAAAATAAAAACCTAAAAGGAAAAAAACCCTCCAAGTGAAAGCAGAAGACCAGATACAAAGAGACTGCCACTAGCACTGCTGGATAGGAGCTTGGCTTGAGATCTCTGGTGGCAGAGAGGAGACCTTTGTCTTCCTGCCCACCCACTCATGTATCTCTCTTCCATTTGTTTAGCTCTTACTCTGGGTCTGTTCCTATCTCCCCCACCTGTTGTCCATTCATTCCAGTCCATGTCCATTTGGCCATCATGCTTATGTAAAAATTGCTTTACATAGAGGTCTATGCAATGGTCCATTTAGGTAAAGCAAGAGCTGTCTGTAATGCACATTTCTCCACAAGAATAAAATGAGAGATGTAGTCAGAATTTTGCTAGAGAAGTTAAGCTAAGCCTATAGTTAGCTTTCCACCTTCTCACCTTTTTGAAATCAGACATTTGCCATTCTCCAGGCTATTTGACATCTCTCCCAATTCTTTGATACCACCAAAAGTAACTTAGCAATCACACCTATCAATTCTTTCAGTACCTACCATGTAATTGGTCTAGGCCTGGTGACCCGGCTCAGTTGAGACTAGTGAGGCACTCTCTCTTCACACATCATCAGTTTCAATATTTCTCACCATTTTTTCTATTTTATCCTTCCCAGTCCAAAGTTAATTATCCTTAGCAGAGAAAATTGGAGCAAAAATTGGAGTTGAATAGTTCCAGCTTCTTACTATTATCCTTATCTATATTTTCTGAACAACGGTCCTATATGTAGCCTCTTTGATTATCTTTTTGCCACTCAACAAAACTTTAAAAAATTGAAAAAAGGTGGGTGTTGTTGTTGTTGTCATTAGCATTTAATTGCCACAGTCAGGTCATTCTAGATTTTGTTGTTCTGGTATTTTTCTAACAAGATCAAGCTACTCTTTTCTATCCACTCTGTTACCTACCCTTGTTTCAATCTTCTGTACATCTTTTTAAAAATATTGTGAGTTGGTTACAAGTTCTTCTCACAGGCACAGTGTCTCATATACAGTAAGAACTTAATAAATGCTTGTTGAAGACAATTCCAAAAGACTCATGATGGAAAATGGTAACCACATCCAGAGAAAGAACTATGGAGTCTGAATGTAGATTGAAGCATACTATTTTCACTTTTTTTTTTTGTTTTTGCTTTTTTGTGGTTTTTCCCTTTCGTTCTGATTCTTCTTCCACAACATGACTACCATGGAACTATGTTTAACGTGATTGGACATGTATAATCTAAAAAAAAAAAAGCCTGTTGACTGGCTGATGATGGGGCTTTACCTTGGAGTCATGCGTTGCAGTCACTCACCTCCCTCACTTCACCATCGAATCAGTTGCCAAATCCTGTTAGTTTTACCATCTCAGTTTCAGTATCTCTTGAATCTGTCCTCCTTCTCTACTCCCATTGCAACTACCTTTCTGATTCAGGCCTTCATGTTCTATGACTTATTGAAATAATCTTCTAAACAGTCTTCTTACTTCCACTCTATTCTCATCTCCATACTTTTTCCACACAACTACACAACTAGTCTTTCTAACCTACTTCTATTATCTTACTCCTCTAACTCAAAACACTTTTAGTGGTTCTTGGTTATTTGAAGAGTCGATTCTTGATGCTGGCAGTCAAAGACTTCTACAATCTTTATCCAACTTACCTTTTTATCATGATCTAAACCTACTCTTCTTCCTGTAGTCTGTGTTCTATTCAAACTCAACTCTTCTCTCTTTCCTCGAATAGACTCCTTTTTCTCAATTTTTTGAAATCTCTCTGTTCTTTCAATTCCCAACTCACATAATAGCTCCTCCTCCAATCCTTTGCTGTTATTCTTTGCTTGTTAAGTGAAAATGGTCTCTCCTGACTGAAATTTACCTGGTCTTCTCCTTGATAGGTATCTAGGTATCTCACCTCATTTGTATAAACTTACCTTTTTATATTCTTGTATGTCTATATACCTGTCTTTCCACCCTATTATATTGCAAATTCCTTAAGAGAAAGATTTCTGTCAAAGCTATCTTTGTAGTCTCAGCTTCTAATCTTAAGTATACATTTAATAAATATTTTGTAAATGAATGACCAAATAAATAGAATCCTGTGAGGTAGGGGATGATAGTAATAATAATAATACTAATAAACATTTATGTAGTGCTTCAAAGTTTATAAAACACTCTACTTGTTTATGAAGAGATTCATTTATTTCAAAAACAACCCTGCCAAGTAGGTGTTACTACTATTATTCTATTGTCAAAGATGAGGAAACTGAGGCTGAGAGAGCTTAAATTATTTTTTTCCAGAGACACACAATTCGTGAGTGTCTGAGGCGGATTTCAAATGCAGATCATCCTCATTTAAAGTCCAGCCTACTGTCCACCATTCTACTTGGCTGCTTCCTAAATTTATGCTTCGAGAGGTTAAATGATTTGCCCTTGGTCACATGGTCATTTAGGGGGCAGAACTTTAATCCTAACCTAATTTCCTGACTTCAAATCTAGTGGTCTCTCAACCATACCAAGCTGCCATAGTGAATGTATAGGGTTTGGCAGCTGTGCAGTTCAGCTGATCCAAACTGAAAGTGAAACTATGAAAACTCATCTGTGTAATTTATTGTTTGGGACTTAAAGGTTTCAAGTATCTTAATAGACAGAGATTTTTCAAAGGATAAATCATTTTACAAACCAGACTTTCATTTCTAGCAATGTCTTAGGGAATCAAATCTATGAATAGAGATCAAAATATGTTTTTTTCTACCACCCAGAGAAAGCAACAAATACAAGTTAAGGAGAAAACATTAGAAGTCAATGGCTCTGCATAAGAAATGCAGTAATAATACAGCAAAGTGAATGCTGTGGGTGAAGACTAGCATAATTCACCTCTATAGCATAAGAACATAGATTTGAAGTGAGAAAATCCACTTAATCTTAATTTCTTCACTTTACAGAGTAGAAAACTGAGTCCAAGAAAGGATAAGTGACTTGTCTAAGGTTACATAGTAGCACAGTCAGGATTTAATGAACGGTTTCTAGCTCCAACTGAGCTCTCATTCCAAGGTACCACTCTGCCCAGGCTCCACAGTCTGAAATGATCACTGGTGACAATTTGGGAAGACTGTTCTAGGGAAATGAGAGAATCAAAGTCACTCCAGTGCTTTCTACTCAAGTGACCAGGAATCAATGCCAGCAGCCTGAACTTTTAGTGTCCTGAGTCAACCAAGTCTCAAGGTTGGTCTCAACATTGTTTAGGGGGAAAATTAGACTAACTTGCATGGGGAATGCTGGGGCCAATTAGGACATTGCTTCTACCACTTTCCATTGAGGGAAATTCTCTCTAGAAAGGAATATTTGTTTAAATGTGGACATATAAATTAATGTCTGGGTGACCTCACCATCCTTCTAATTCTGATACTAGGAATTGGATTTATAATTCTGCAAATTGTATGTACATATTCACAGTCAGAATCAACCAACAAGCACTTATTAAGCACTGTGTGCCAAGCGCTATGCTAAATGCTGGGAAAATGAAGAAAGGCACAAAGAAGTTTCTGACCTCAAAAGCCCACAATCTAAAGGATCTGGCCTGGAACTTTACCCTCGGGGATTCAAGAGTCCAGGAATGCAAGCAGGGGATTAGCAAGGGGTCATAGTCAGCCTAGCAGTGATGCCCTGAGGAAGAAGTGTTGGAGAACTCCAGCCTAGACACTTGCTTTAAACGTGAACTTGGTGAGACTAATATATAGGAACTGAGCAAAGGTGTTTTGTTTTGTTTTGTTTGTTTTGTTTCATGGCAGTTGGGGTTAAGAGACTTGCCTGGGATTACACAGTTGGTAAGTGTCTGGGGCTGGATTGGAACTCAGGTCCTCCTGCTTTATCCACTGCTTTACCTAGCTTCCCCCAAACTGAGCAAAGTTGTAAATCTAATTCCTTCTCTTCCTTCTTCCTCCAGTCCCTCAGAGACTGAGACGGAATTTGTTGTGGTTGTTATTCAGTCTTTCCAGTCGTGTCCGACTCTCCGTGACCCCTTTTGGACTTTTCTTGGCAAAGATACTAGAGTGGTTTGCCATTTCCTTCTCCTTCTCATTTTGCAGATTTGGAAACTGAGACAGACATGGTTAAGTGACTTGCCCAGGGTCACATAGCTAGTAAGAATCTGAGGCTAGATTTGAACTTAGGTCTTCCTAACTCCAGGACCTGGCACTCTGTCCACTGTGGCCACCTAGCTGTTCTGAGGTAGTACTGGGGAGATTATACCCCTGAGATGTTGGGGGAAATGTCTCTATATAGTTGTGTATATATATACATATGTAATATATATGTTTATACATATATATATTTAAAGTAAATATCCTCTTGTAAAAGCTATCTGATATTAAATGGTTAGATGGTGCTCGATGACAGTCCCTGGGCTCCTAAAATGAAGGCTGCACAGTTGGTGGGCGCACAAGCTGATGGCAAAAGAGACTCCCCCAGTCCCTTCAAGGATATTTCAAAACCTGGAAGTGGGCAAAATATAACAGGCCTGTTCCTCGGGAGGGTACTGGGTACCAGAAAAGGGGGGTAGTAAGAGAGGAAATAGGGCATATAAAAAGGGAAGGGAGCTATGGTTTCTGAAGATAAAGTTTCCCTAATTCACAGTTTTACTTTAGGTAGTACTAGATGGATTTCCACTTAGTTCCATTCACTTATTCTGAGTAGAGTTTAAGAAATAACATCTAGCAATCCCAAATCAAAAATTCTGATTAAATCCTGTTTCTCATAACATCTCTCTCATAGTTCATTCCAGTGTTCTCACCTCAATATAGGCCCAAGTCTTTGTTAGAGTCTGTGGAGTAACTGGGCAGGGTGCCATTCACCAGGATATTTAGTATTGAATTCTGGAAACATGACCTCCCTCAAGCTAGAGTTCCAGACCTAGCGTTTCCATTTCAGCAGGTGCAATGCTAACCTCACCTGCCACTCTGTTTTTGAAGCCTTTTCTCTGCTTGACCTCCTTTTTCAGTGAGGTTGCTACTTCAAAGGTCACAGTCTAGGTTTATTGCTTAAAGAGCCAGGCAATTAATCATAAATTTAACTACATTCCCTGAATTTTTAGGTCTAGCAATTTCATTCATTAACAAGCCACTTGTACGACTGACACTGATTAGTTCATTGCCCTCAATTTGCTTGTTGTGAAATATATATGTGTATATATATATAAATATATATATATATATACACACACACATATGTGTATGTATGAAGCAAGATTTTCTCTAAGCTGAATCCAAATGTCATATTTCTTTTTATTTGTTATAGCTCAGTTTATCATAGTTCATCATTTATTATAGTTTAGTTCCCCAGAGAATCATAGCTATAGAGCTGAAAAGGGACATAGGGGCTATTTTATCCAACCTCCTCAATTTATAGTTGAGGAAAGGGAGGTCTGTGGAAGTTGTGACTTGCCCAATGTCACATATGTAGTAAATGTCAGGCAGGGGATTTGAACCCAAGTTCCCCGATTCCCAAATCATTGAACATTCTCTGCCTCCCATTCCTGGAATGAACTCTTTATTTCTGCCTGTAATATTCTTTCCTTTTCTTCAAAGACCAGCTTAGGGGCTACCTCCTCCAGAAAACCTAGTTAATAGCAGCTAAAAATGATTTCCTTTTATGCAAATTTCTCATCATGTTTTGTTTGGCTCTCTGCTGGCATTCATCACAGTCTGCCTAGTGCCATACTTATTTGCGTATATGTAACCCCCACATATATACTCCTTGAAGGCAGGATCTGTATAATTGTGGAGGTTTTTTATGTTTATATCCAAAGATTTAGTGTTTGTTGATATCATTGAATGTGTAAGCAACACATTCACTTGAGGAACTGTGGAAACCATTCATCTGTGAGCTATCATATCAGCAGTATAATTTTTGGTTATGAGTAATTACAATAGTCTCACTCAGCATGATGTGGATACCTCCTACTCCATTCTGTGTGGGGAGCCAAGTTTGCCCACACATAATCATAGAATGGTCCAGCTAGAAGAGATGTTAGAGACTAGAAAGTTCAATTCTCACACGTTATAAATGAAGAAACTAAGGCCTTAAGAAGAAAAAATGAGTAAGTTACACCCAGAGCTAATGACAAAACTAAGACTACAACCAATGCCTTTATTCCTAGTCCCGGTCTCTTTCTAACACATTAAAAGACTTTTCCTCCTCCATTAACCCTTATCTTCTTACTTAATTTAATTAATAACAATAATAATAAGAGCTAGCATTCATGTAGCATTTCAAAGCTTTACAAATATCTCATTTCATAATTAAACCTGTGAGGTAGGTGCTATATTATTATTCCTATTTTACAGATAAGAAAACTGAGGCAAAAAGTGGTTAAATGACTTGCACAGGATCATTTGATTATATAAAATTTAAAATGTTTTTGTACAACCATAATCAATCCAACCAAAATTAGGAGGAAAGCAGAAAACTGGGGGTAAATTTTTACAGCAAGTATCTCTGATAAAGGCCTCATTTCTCAAATACATAGGGAACTGATCAAATTTATAAGAATACAAGTCATTCCCCAATTGATAAATGGCCATAGGATACAAACAGGCAGTTTTCAGACAAAGAAATCAAAGCTATATATAGCTATATTAAAAAATGTTTTAAATCATTGTTGATTAGAGAAATGCAAATTAAAACAACTCTGTGATACTGCCTCACACCTATCAGATCAGCTAATATGACAGAAACAGAAAATGATAAATGTTGGAAAGGATATGGGAAAACTGGGGTGCTAATGCACAATTGGTGCAGTTGTAAACTGATCCAACCATTATGGAGAGTAATTTGCAACTATATCCAAAGGGCTATAAAGCTATGCATACCCTTTGAACCAGCAATACCACTGTGAGTACTGTATCCTAAAGAGATTTTTTTTTAAATTAGGGGAAAGGATCTTTTTGTACAAAAATATTTATGGCAACTCTTTTTGTGGTAGCTAAGAATTGGAAATTAAGGGGATGCCCATCAATTGGGGAATGGCTGAACAAATTTTGGTATACTACTATGATCGAATACTGTTGTTCTATAAGAAATGATGAACAGGATGATTTCAGAAAAAAAAAAACTGTCCTTACATCAACTGATACAAAGTGAAGTGAGCAGAAGCAGAACATTATACACAGTAACAGCAACATTGTGTGATAAAGAACTGTGAATGGATTGGTTGTTCTCAGCAATACAACAATCATAAACAATCCCAAAGGACTCAGGATGAAAAATGTTATCTACCTCTAGAGAAAGAACTGATATTGTCTGAATATGAGACTGAAGCATACTAATTATCTCTTCCTTCCCTCTCTCCCTACCTCACTTCCTTCCTTCCCTACCTTCTCTTTCTTTCTTTTTCTTTTTCTTTTTCTTTCTTTCTTTCTTTCTTTCTTTCTTTCTTTCTTTCTTTCTTTCTTTCTTTCTTTCTGTCTGTCTGTCTGTCTGTCTTTCTTTCTTCTTTCTTTCTTCCTTCCTTCCTTTCTTTCTTTCTTTCTTTCTTTCTTTCTCTTTCTTTCTTTCTTTCTCTTTCCTTCCTCCTTCCCTTTTCTTCCTTCCTTCTTTTTTCTTTCCTTCCTTTTCATCTTCTTTTGTCTTCTTACACAAAATGACTAATATGTAAATATATACACGCACACATATAACTTATATTGGATTACTTATTGTCTCAGGGAGGGAGTAGGGGAGAGAGAGAGAGAGAGAGAGAGAGAGAGAGAGAGAGAGAGAGAGAGAGAGAGAGAGAGAGAGAGAGAATTTGGAACTCAAAACTTTTAAAAAATGAATGTTAAAATTGTTTTTACATGTAATTGGGGAAAAAATAAAATAAGGGGGTTAGAATAAAAAGAGTCGTTGAGGTTTCAGCTCTCACCCCTATTTCAGAAAGAGAAAATAAGAGATCCTTTTTTTTTCCCCTCAAAAAAGTCACAACTCTTGTGGTCCTTGGATCACAATTCACTAAGGATTTGTCTTGTCCTACAGGCATCAATATCAGCTGCACACCTGCTTCATGAGTACATTATCATGAGTCAGGAATGGTGTTAATAAGGAGCTTCTTATTGAAATACTTGTAAAACTCTTCCCCAAGTTCTCTTAGATGGTAAATATCAGAGATCAAAGGGGTCAAAATATGTGAATCACCATTGTTAACACAAAATACCATGTTTCATCTTGCTTGTAACATCTGTGCTGTTAAAATTCATAATTTTTACTGGCTTTATGTTAAAGTAATTCTGCTGCCACCCAATTTCCTTACTTGGTAAACTAGGAGGATGAATCTTGGATATTTGACAATGTTGTTGTAAATTTTCATTTGTGTGTAATAAGCAAGGTCTCCCCAGCAGGAAACTCTTTACAAGTTATTTCTGTTGAGGGTTTCTTCTTAGGGCTCCTAGTCCTAATCCTCTCAGAAGTGAGTTACCTCAGCATAAAACTCAACTAGCCATTTGAAATATAGGAAATATGTGACAGTTATTTACGATATGTAAGAGCTCTTGGTATTTATTGGCTGTTTGTCTGTCTCTCATATATAGGCAAAATATACATGTGGACCATAGATACAGAGTCAAACCCTTCCCCGTTCAAATCTCTTTCTGTTCTGCCTCTCAAAGAAGTGTGATTTCCTCTTCCTCTTTCTATCTTCAGTCCATCCCAAACTAGGTAATTATAACAGAATCATAGATTTAGAACTAGAAGGGACCTTTGCAATTCCAGGTCTATCCCCTCCTTTCATAGAGGAGGACCCAGAAGCCCAAGGAGAGTAAGCAGCAGATCCAGGATATGAACCCAGATTCTCTGATGTATCCTGCTGTCTCCATGGGACACATAATAATTATAATAATGATGAACTACCTTACATTTGTCTAGTTCTCAAATCCTTGCCTCAGCATCCCTGTGAGGCAAGTAAGGCAAGTGTTGCTCCCATCCTACAGCTGATAAAGCTGAAATTTGGGGAGGTTAAGTGATTTCAAGATTAAGATCAAGGCCATCAGGTCTCAGGCCCCCTGGACACCAAGTGAACAGGGTCCTTTCTGTGGGGTTATTTGAATACAGTCCCTAGGATTCTCTTCCCTAGTACCCATACCCAGAGATCTCTCCTCTTCTCATTCTGGCTCCTTCACCTCTGCCAGCCTCAGAACTCTTAATCTAGCTCCACTGTTAGGTTTTGTGATGGATGAACCAATTGTTACCAATTTCTGCCCATTTACCTCCAACTATGAAGGTGCTTCCCATCTCCAGTAATGAGGAAAATGCATAGATGGCCAACAATATTTCTCATTGGCTCTTCTACCATGTTGGTCATATAGCTAAGTATCATAATGTCATCGTCAACCATGTAAATAGCATTGTGTTTCTCTTTCAATAAAATGACAATATCACCTTTCATTTATACCAGGAGTTGGCAAACAACTACCTACAACCTGTTTTTGTACACAACTCTTGAGTTAAATATGATTTTTCACATTGGTTGGTTGTTGTCCTTCATTCTTGGAGAGGACCAAAATGATATCACATGTTAGAGTCACCATGTGTCAGACTCTGGCTGATCAGACCAATACGAGCTTGGAATGCTCTATCGCAGGTCAGGTACAAACAGCCCACGTGAACATTTTGAGTGGATTCTCTAAATTTGTGCGTTTCACATTTCTTTTGAGCTACTTCATTTTTTTTTTCTTGGTGAAGCAATTGGGATTAAGTGATTTACCCAGGTGATGCTGTTAGTAAGTGTCATGTGTGTGGTCTGAGGCTGGATTTGAACTCAGCTCCTCCTGACTCCAGGGGTAGTGCTCTATCCACTGCACCACGTGGCTGCCTTGAGCTACTTCAATTCTGCTTTGCTCAAAGAGCACAGTACCTTCTCTGATTAGGCCATGACATGTTTGCCGGTCTCGTGCCAGTGTCTCCCACTGAACACAATCAATTCCAGAGTTCTTAAGAGAGACCTTGAGAGAGTCCTTGTATCACTTTTTCTGACCACCATGTGGGCACTTGCCCTGTGTGAGCTCTCCATAAAATAGTCTTTTTGGCAAGCATACATTTGGCATTTGAACAGTGTGGCCAGCCCATCAGAGTTGTAAATATAGTTGAAAACAGGGGAGAAGCATAGATTTGATCCTCAGTCCATCATTTGCCATTTCTGGTTGACAAATTTGTGCTGTTAAATGAATGACTTCCTTTGTGTTATGTTAATCTTCTTTTCCTGCAGGATAATACAATATGATATGATATGATATGATATGATATGATATAATATAATGAATATAATATAATTAATATAATATAGTATAATATAATGTAAGTAATATACTAAATCGTGTGTGTATACACACACACATATATAAACACTGTGCTTCTCTAATATAGATATATACAGGTACATGCACATGTAGTTTATATGATTCTACTTTTCTTTAAGAAAGGCTTCCTTTAGTCTATAATGAGCACTAGTTAAATAATCTATTTTAAATGTCCCATGCCTGACTATTCACAGAATTAGAACCAGTCATTTCATTAGGGTGTGGTTCAGTTGGTAAAATGTCACCCAAGACACTGAAATACTTCCAAAACAGGATTAAAATGTAAAACAACTGAATTAGAAAAGTTCTGTCTTCTTTTCCTTTTCATTAATCTTTCAGAATGTGCACTTCTACTTCCAATCAGTCGGGAATTTTACTGGGAAAGACAAAATTTCAAACTCAGAAAATATATTCCAAATTAAATTCTAATACCCCTTTCTTCTCAACTCTCCTCTTCCTCCTTCTTCCTTTGAATACTTAAAACTCTTTCTACTTTAACCTTTCTTATTACTTTAAATCTCTTTTTTAAAAAAATATTTTATTCCCCTTCCACAATTATGTTCCCTCCTATGTAGACAATTCCCACATCTGTATGTCCATCTCTGATCTCTCTTCTGAAATCTAATTCCATATTACTGGCTGCCTGCTGGACATCTTCATCTGGATATCTCATAGGCATCTCACAGTCAACATATCCAAAACATTACTCAACCTACCTCAAAGCTGCCCCATATCTGTTGTTGGCGCCCTTGATCCTTCCAAAACCTGGGTATCTTCCTTGATTCTTATATCCCAAACATATTTTCAACTCTCAATTCCAAACACCTATCATGTCTTGTTGATGCTGCCTTCACACTATTTCTTGTATCTATCCTCTTCCCTCTACTCACATAACCTTTACACTAGTTTAGAACATCTCCACTTTTGGTCTGGACTATTATAATAGCCTCTTAATTGATATTGGTCTCCCTGCTTCTAGTCTTTCCCCCTTCTCTAACACCTCCTCAATATGGCTGTCAAATTTACATTCCTAAAACACAGAACTGATTGCATTGCCATCACATACACACGCACAAAAATGTCAATAAAAAATGTCAATAGTTACTTATTGCTTTTAAGATAAGGCACAAACTTTTCAAGTATGGCATTTAAAGCTATCCCTAATTTGTCTTCCATCTTCCTTCTGGAATTTCTTTTACATTACATCCCTCACATATTCTGTTAAGAGTCAAATTGGCCCACTTGCTATTCCTCATACAAAACCTTCTATCTCCCAACTCTTTGCTTTTGTACAAGTGGTCCCCCACATTTGGAATGCACTCCCTGCTCCTATCAGCCTTATAGAATTTCTAGCTTCCAGCACAGTATACAGCTCAGATTTTATTTCCTGCATAAAGCCTTTCCTGATCCTCTCAGTTAACTAGCATGCTCTCTCTCTCCCTCTCTTGGAATCATAATTGTATTGCTTTTTAGTATACTTTGTCTTTACTGTGTACATGTTGTGTCCATGCCAGTGAATATAAGCTTCTTAAAGGCAGGGATTCTCAATTTTGTTTTTCTGTCTCCATTGCCTTGCATGCCACTTTGCACATGATACGTTCTTCCCCCCCCCCCAGGCAATGGGGTGAAGTGACTTGCCCAGGGTCACATAGCTGGTAAGTAAATGTCAAGTGTCTGAGGCCAGATTTGGACTGAGGTCTTCCTGAATCCAGGGCTGGTGCTCTATCCACTGCACCTTCTGGCTATCCCCACATTATAGGTTCTTAATAAATGTTTGTTGAATTGAATTCCTTTCGTTATGCATTAATCAAATACTAAGTACCTTTCTATATAATTGTACTAGGTACTAGAGGTTTGGGTTTTTTTGGGGGGTGGAGTTTGGGGAGGTGGGATAAGAGAGCCAGACCTGTAATTTTGTTAGTTTAGGGAACACTCAGCAAGAAAACTCTACCTTGAAGACAAAAAAAAATGGGAAAAAAATGGCATAGCTCATGTCCTTAAGATCTTACAATGTCCCAAGAGAGGATGTAGGAAATGCAGCAAGTATACAGGCAAGTACAAAGGAAAGATTTCTATCATCTGGAGGGCAGGTGTAGAGAAGGTTCCAAGACAGAGGTGGCATCAAGCTGAGCTTTTAAGTCAGTAAGCATTTATTAGGCACTTACTATGTGCCAGTCACTGTGCTAAGCAGTTGGGATAGAAATGAAAGCAAACTGATAGTCCCTGTCCTCAAGGAACTTCCACTCTTTTTTTTTTAGAGAGAAAGAATAGTTTACTTGAACTTTTATTTGCAAAACAATAGCTCTCAAACTAAATTATGGAAAGGGGAATTCCTGTTTCTGGTCAACAGATGGACAAAAAAGGTGGATTGACAACGTAAAAACTCAATGAAAAAATTTTCAAATTATTAGTATTGATTCCTTATTCATTCATCTATGTCTGTGGCACCAGGCAATGCATGGTATGAAATTTAAAGAAGCACATCACCAGTATAACATCACTTGTTCTTAAATATTCTATATAATAATCGGCAATTATATAATTCTATTCAATAGTAATATATATACATATATATATATTTAAAATACAAAGTATATATGCATATAGTTAAGCCTCAAAATAATTACATAACAACAGATTATTTGTCAAGAACTTTGTGTGAAAAATACCAAATTATTGGTGCAGACCATAAATGGTAGGAATTAATGATAAGGGGAGATCAATGTGTTTTTCATTATTCAGGAAACGTTTCATGGCAGAGGTAGAAACTAAAGAAACTGGGAAGAGAATCAATAGTTAGACATTGTGCTTACTATTTACCACAATAAGCTAAAGACAATTTCTAGCTGTATAAAAGATAACAAGATCAAAGCAAAATTATATTGTAATTAAGTATTTCTCACACCTATGGCTAGGGAGGAGAATCTTTAACTAGCATTTCTAGAAGTGCTTTATATAATAATGGGAAGAGAAGGTATCCTTGCTTTAGGAGCTTACATTCTAATGGGGGAGACAGCAGGTATATTATGAAATACATATTAGCTTTATACAGAGTATATGACAGGTATTCTGAAAGGGGAAGAGAAAGGTTTCAGAGAATTGATACAGGAAGGGCTATAGTCTAAGTATAGTAGCTAACCTGGGTCATTGTAAGACGAGACTGAGGTATAGTTAATGGTTCAATTAGATTGAAATGTAGAATGCATACAGAGAAGTAATGTGAAAAAAGCCTAGAGTCAGATGATACAGGCCTTTAAATGCTAGCTAAAAAACATTGTATTTTATCCTAAAGATGATAGGGAGCCACTGAGCACTTTTGAGCACAAGAAATAATACAGTAGAATTGTGTTATTAGGATAGTTCATTAGGAGAATAATTGTGGTAGCTTTGTGAAAGATGGAATGTGAGACTGGAGTGACTACAGAAGGAAAGACCAAAGAAGCTATTACAATAATCTACACAAGAAGTGATTAGGGTTTGAACTAGAGAGAGTGGTCAAGTCAGAAGACCTAAGGAGGTGACATAACTGAGAAGTATGGCATCACAGAGCAGAAAACAATGTAGCAGAGGAGTCCAGCAATGGACTTCCCACACATATAAAGAAGTTCTTGTGTATAGGCCTAGGTCAGGGCTAATGAGACTGGAGAAGCAATTTCAGATGATCCTGACACATGAGAGAATGATTGCCTTTCCCTCTACGCCTTCATCAGGGATCTCAGGGAGTCTATATTCATAGTAGGCAGGAAACCATAAAATAGGCTAGAGGAACACGAGCTCTGGATTCTGGGATTCAGGCTTAGCTTTCTATCTTTTCTTCTCTTGCCCTTGAGATTCAGACTTCCTAGTCACTTTGTAGATATCTGTGGGGACTGGAGGTGGTCATTGGCATGGGACCAGAAGGGCCAGGGATGTGGTTTCTTATGCTATCGTCTAAAACTCCAATGGCCAATAAATGAACTTGCTATGGACAACCTGTAGACAAAGCTACAGTAAGAGAGGCTGAGGGTGGCGATTATTACAACTATTTGGGCTACTGTGCTAAGGAAAGACTGATCTCCAATGCTTGTTCTTCTGCTAAAGTTTAGGATCCATTGATATGAGTCCTGAACACGCAACACACACACACACACACACACACACACACACACACACACACACACACACACCCCTACCTCCCTTATTCCTTTCTTTGACCTTTGGATGTATGGATGTGACTCCTTTGGGAATTTTCTCTTTCTAACTCTGAGATTTGAAAAGGTAAGTGGGAAGAGGTTAATGAAACCACCCAAGGTATTTAACTCTATACAGGAATTCATAACCTGTTTCCCCCCACCTCTTTTTTAAAACTATGTTTAATAAACTAATTTATTACATTATATAAATGCCTGAATCCTGGGGAATTATGACCAGAGAAAGAAGAGCCTAACCATGGGGTGAGGGCTCCAAAGCAGGGGTTTTTAATCTGCAGATTACAGACTACCATGGATAGATTTCAAGAGAACCATGAACACGGATGAGAAAAAAGTACATCTTTATTTCAATACAATTGGCATCCTTTGTTTGGAATTTTTTAAAAATAATTTTAATTTTTAATTTAATTTATTTTAATTTTTAATTTAATTTTAAATTTGCTCTAAGAAGAGGTTTAAAGGTTTCACAAGACTGCCAAAGGGGTCTATGATAGGAAAAGATTAAGAACTCTTGCTCTGGAGCTATGAATAGACAGTAGATTCTAGATCTTTCCATTGTGTGTATTATTCCATTTCATCCCCTATATAATAATGAAACCATCCTACCCAAATACTTGAAACTGAATCCTCAGTATGTGAAAGATCAGTCTGGGTGTATGCCAGCTGAGTGAATTCTGGGGACCACTAACAACAATTCAACCTGTTAGAAAGATTATATTATATTATGGTGAGTAAAAATGCAACAAAGGTAAATTGAGGCAAGTTTTCCAGTCAAGATAAGTTAATTAACAGTGACACATGTAAGTTAATAAAATGCGTCAAACTGTCCCCCTTCAGTGGGTCCACAATGGAACTGAAAAGACCATATCTATTGAGACCCCAAAGGACGTGGGCCCCAAGAAGTAGAAAAGCCTATCAATTACAGCTGGAGAAAGTGAGGTGATCTTCAGGTCTGGCTGATCACACCTCTTACTGACAATTAAGAAATATTAATTGCTTTATGAGACTCATCTGCCTTTAGTAATTTGGGCTAGAAAAATAGAACCATCCCAACCAGGAAACCCCTGGTTAGACTTCCCCTTGGGGAACAAATCACCCCTAAACTTCATGAGAAAAAGCAAGGATAGGAAAGCTGTCCCCTGGGAAGCCCAAGCTGATTCTTCTGTTTATGAGTAAACACAAGCTAGAGTCTCACTTTAAAGTGGTTAGGGAGCAAATGCCCCTGGGGGTTAGGGCTATCATATTCCTGAACCATCATACCTCTAGGATGGACAGGGAGAGATCTTTTGAGCTACACTGAGAAATGGGGATTGACAAAATGGAGAATAGGATGAGTTACAGAGTAATTTTGTTATTAAATAATACAGCATAATATTAATTTTCCTCATTTTCCCATTGGATTTACTGAGAAACAGTTTCATCAATGAATCACTAACTGATATGCTATTTATAAAATGACATTCAATATATCTGCCTCCCAAGATTGACTTATCAGGATATGAAAAGACCTGAAGGTACTAAACACTTCATCAAGGGTTTTTTTTTAATTTCTGGTAAATAGTATTTTTTTTGAATTACATCTAAAGATAGCTTTCAACATTCATTTTTATAGGATTTTGAGTTTCAAATTTTTTCTCCCTCCCATGTAAACGTGTTTCCATATCAGTCATGTTGTGAAAGGAGAAACAGAACAAAAGGGAAAAACCACAACAAAGAAACAAACAAAAAAATGAAAATCGTATGCTTCAGTCTACATTCAGACTTCATAGTTCTTTCTCTGGATGTGGTTAGCATTTTCCATCATGAGCCTTTTGGAATTGTCTTGGATCATTATAACGCTGAGAAGAGTTAAGTTGATCATAGTTTATCATTGCACAGTGTTGCTATTATTGTGTACAATGGTCTCCTGATTCTGCTCAGTTGACTCAGCATCAATTCATATAAGTTCTTTCCAGGTTTTTCTGAAATCATCCTGCTTGTCATTTCTTATAGTACTATATACATATACATACATATATATATATATATGTATATGTATATATGTATATGTATGTGTGCATGTATATATGTATATGTATGTGTGTGTATATATATGCATACATTATATATATACACACACACACACATACACACACACATAAATAGTATTCCATCACATTCATATACCACAGCTTGTTTGGCCATCCCCCAATTGATGGGCATCCCCTCAATTAGTATATTAGCTAGTCTACCCATGAACAATTGTTATTTTTCCAGTTGTTTAGATGTGACTTTATGTGATAAGTGTTTTGTAATTGTGTTCATATACTTCCTGGGTTTGTCTTGGCAACTAGAATTCCAAATATTTTATATTGTCTACAGTTATTTTAAAAGGAATTTCTCTTTCTATCTCTTGCTGCTGAGCTTTGTTGGTAATGTACAGAAATGCGGATGATTTATGTAGGCTTGTTTTATATCTTGCAACTTTGCTAAAGTTATTAATTATTTCAAGTAGTTTTTTAGTTGATTCTCTAGGAATCCTAAGTATACCATCATATCATCTGCAAAGACTGATAGTGTTGTTTCCTCATTGCCTATTCTAATTCCTGTAATTTCTTTTTCTTCACTTATTGCTAAAGCTAACATTTCTAGTACAATATTGAATGATAGTGGTGATAATTACAGATAATACCTGCTGATGGTTTTAAGCAAAGCTCCATTTATTCCTATACTCTCTAGTGTTTTTAATAGGAATGGCTACTGTATTTTGTCAAAAGCTTTTCTGTGTCTCTTGAGATAATCATATGATTTCTGTTTGTGTTGTTATTGATATGGTCAATTATGCTAATAGTTTTCCTAATATCGAACCATACCTGAATTCCTGGTATAAATCCTACCTGATCATAGGGCATTATCTGGGTGATAAATTGGTGCAATCTCTTTGCTAATATTTTACTGAAAATTTTTGCATCAATATTTACTAGGGAAATTAGTCTATATATTTTTTCTCTGTTTTGGCTCTTCCTGCTTTAGGTATCGACACTATATTTGTGTCATAAAAGGAATTTGGTAGGACTTCTTCTTTGTCTATTTTTCCAAATAGTTCATATAGCATTGGAATTAATTGTCCTTTAAACATTTGGTAGAATTCACTTGTAAATCCATCTGGACCTGGAGATTTTTTCTTAGGAAGTTCATTGATGGCTTGTTCAATTTCTTTTTCTAAAATGGTGCTATACAAATATTTTATTTCCTCTTCTGTTAATCTGGGCAATTTATATTTTTGTAAATATTCATCCATTTCACTTAGATTGTCAGATGTCTTGGCATACAGTTGGGCAAAATAGCTCCTAATTATAGTTTAATTTCCTCTTCATTGGTGGTAAATTCACCCTTTTTCATTTTTGATACTGGTAATTTGGTTTTCTTCCTTTTAAAAAATCAAATAAACTAAAGATTTATCTTTTTTTCATAAAACCAGCTCTAAGGTTTTTTTTTATTAGTTCAATAGTTTTCTTTCAATTTTGTTAATCTCTCCTTTGATTTTCAAAATTTCTAATTTGGTATTTAATTGGGGATTTTTAATTTGTTATTTTTTCTACTTTTTTTTAAAATTGCATGCCCCATTCATTGAACTGCTTTCTCTATTCTATTCAGGTAAGCATTTAGAGATTTAAATTTTTCCTAATTAATGTTTTGACTGTATCCCCTAAATTTTGGTATGTTGTCTCATTATTGTCATTCTCTTTGATAAAATTATTGTTTCTATGATTTGTTGTTTAGCCCACTCATTTTTAAGGATTACTTTAGTTTCCAATCAATTTTTAATGACCCTTTATTGCATGTACTTTTTATTGCATCATGATTTGAAAAGGATGCATTTAATATTTCTGCCTTTCTATATTTGTGAGGTTTTTATGCCCTAATATGTGGTCAATTTTTGTGTAGAAAAAGGTACATTCCCTTCTATCCCCATTCAATTTTTCCCTGAAGTCTATCATATTTAACTTTTCTAAAATTCTGTTGACTGGGGGCAGCCAGGTGGGGCAGTGGACAGAGCGCCGACCTTGGAGTCAGGAGGACCTGAGTTCAAATCTGGTCTCCGACCGGACACTTAACACTTACTAGCTGTGTGACCCTGGGCAAGTCACTTAGCCCCAATTGCCTCAAAAAAATTTCTATTGACCTCTTTAACTCCTTTCTTGTTTATTTTGTAGTTAGATTTATCTAGTTCTGAGATGGAGAGGTTGATGTCCCCCAATAGTATAGTTTTACTGTCTATTTCTTCCTGTAACTAACTCAACTTCCTCTCTAACAATCTGGATGCTATAACACTTGGTGCATATATGTTTAGTATTGGTATTTCATTGTCTATGATACCTTTCGGCAAGATGTAGTTTCCTTCCTTATCTCTTTTAATTAGATCTGGTTTTTCTTTTGCTTTGTCTGAGATCAGGATTGCTATCCCTGCTTTTTTTTTTTACTTCAGCTGAAACATAATCTATTCTGCTCCAACCTTTTACCTTTACTCTGTATCTCTCTCTGCTTCAAATGTGTTTCTTGTAAACAACATATTGCAGAATTCTAGTTTTTAATCCACTCTGCTCTTTGCTTCTGTGTTATGGAAGAGGTCATCCCATTCACATTCATGTTTAGGATTACTGACTGTGCATTTCCCTCCATCCTATTTCCCCCCTTTTATACTTTCCTTTCTCCTTTCACCCTACCCCTTCTCAGTAGTGTTTTGCTTCTGACTACCTCCTCCCTCAATATGCTCCCCTTTCTATCAGCCTACCCCACCTTTTCTTTCCCTTTTCCCCTCCTACTTCTGCCCTTCCTTCTATTAGCCCCCTCCTTCCTTTTCTTTCCCCTTTCTCCTCCAACTGCCCTGTAGGGTAAGATAGATTTCTCTACCCAACTGAGTGTATATATCATTTTCTCTTTGAGCCAAATCTGATGAGAGTAAAGTTGAAACAATGCTGACCCCACCCCCTTTTGCTCTACTGTAATAGGTCTTTCATGCCTCTTTATGTGATATAATTTACCCAATTCTGCCTCATCCTCTCCTCTTCTCCCAGTACAATCTTGTTTTTCACCTCTTAATATTTTTTATCATCACATCAAAGTCAGCTTATACTCACACTCTATATAGTATAATTCTTCTAAGTGCCCTAATAGAGATACAATTCTTAAGAGTTACAAATATCCTCTTCCCATGTAGGGATGTAAACAGTTTAACCTTATTGAATACCATGTTGTTGTTGTTTCTTTCTTGTTTATCTTTTTATGCTTTTCTTGAGTATTTGAAGATAAAATTTTCTATTCAGCTCCTTTTTTTCATCAGGAAAGTTTGAGTCCCCTAATTCATTGAATGTGTCCATCTTTTCCCCTGGAAGATAATGCTCAGTTTTACTAGGTAGTTAATTCTTGGTTGTAATCCAAGTTCTTTTGCTTTCTAAAATATCATATTCTAAGCCCTCAAATCCTTTAATGCAGAAGCTACTAAGTCCTGTGTGATCCTGACTGTGACTCCTTGATATTTGAATTGTTTCTTTCTGGCACCTTGCAGTCTTTTTCCTTGACAGGATAGTTCTGGAATTTGGCTACAATATTCCTTGGAATTTTCATTTGGGGATCTCTTTCCGAAGGTGATTGGTGGATTCTTTCAAAGGCTGTTTTACCCTCTGGTTCTAGGATATCAGGGCAGTTTCCTTAATAATTTCTTGAAAGATGCCATCTAGGCTCTTTTTTGATCATGGCTTTCAAGTAGTCCAGTAATTCTTAAGTTATCTCTCCTGAATCTGTTTTCCAAGTCAGTTATTTTTCCAATGAGGTATTTTTACATTTTTTCCCCTATTTTTTCATTTTTTTTAATTTTGTTTGACTGATTGTTGATGTCCTATAGAGTCATTAGCTTCCACTTGCCCAACTCTAATTTTTAAGGAATTATTTTCTTTGATTAGCTTTTGTACCTCCTTTTCCTTGGTCAATTCTTCTTTTAAAGGAGTTGTTTTCTTCAGTGTTTTGTTTTTTTTTTGCATTTGGCCAATTCTCTTTTTTAAGGAGATTCTCTTTTTTTCCAGTCAGTTTTGTGTTTCCTTTTCCAAGCCATTAATTAATTTTTTCATAATTCTCTTGCATAACTCTGATTTCTTTTCCCAGTTTTTCTTCTACCTCTCTTATTTGACTTTTTAAAATCCTTTTTGAGTTCTTCCAAGAGAACTTTTTGGGCTTGAGACCAATTCATATTCCCCTTTGAGGCTTCCCATGTAGGCATTTTTACATTCTCATCCTCTCTTGAGTTTGTGTTTTGATCGTCCCTGTCACCATAGTAGCTTCCTTTGGTCAGGACTCTTTTATGTTTTTTACTTATTTTTCAAAGTTGAGCTCTGCTCCTGGGGTAAAGGGAACATTGTTCTAAGGTTCTTGCACTGGGGGGCCAGAGCTCTGGTCACTGACTTTCTGTGCTGGGGCCTCTGGGGCTGACAGCTTGCCCACTGTGCTGGGGTAGTCCTGCCTAGTCATGCCTATTGTGCCTTGGGTTCCAGTGCTGGCAGTTTGCCTGCTGTGCCAAGGCTGGAGGCCTCACAGCTGGCCTGCTGATCCAGAATCATGGGGCCTTAGTTGCTGATCTGTGCTGTGGCTAAGGGCCTCCTGCTGGCTTGGCCAGACACTACCTGTGCTGGGCTGCATTCCTCTTTTACTCAAGTGAGACAGACCTTTCCTGAAGTCTTCTAAGTATCTCAGGCTGGAAAATTGTTTCACTCCATCTTTTTGTGGATTCTGTTGCTCCAAAATTCTTTTAGAGGTTTGACTTAATGTTGTTTCTGAGTGGAAATTGGGAGAGCCCAGGCAATTTCCTGGTTTCTCTCTGCCATCTTCCACAAGGGTTATTAATCATAAGGCTTAAATATTTTACTATTTTGGGAATAGTGTAAGGAGAAGAAGGAGAAAGATTGACCTACACATTGACTAGAACCATTGGTGGCGGTCCTCTTTGGTAAACAGGCCTTACAAAAACATTAATACATTGGGAAAGAGTGAGAGGGAAGGGTGAACATTCAGTCTGCTTTTTAGTAATCCATTCCCAGTGTCAGTTTCATCAGTTCATCACATCTTTGGGCTCAGACGTCTTATGCAGCCACCTCCTTTCTGAAAAAATACGCTTCTTTTATGTGAGATAATTTACTCCATTCTACCTTTCCCTTCCCCCTTGTCCCAGTGCATTCCTCTTTCTCACCCCTTAATTTAATTTAATTTTTTTAGATATCATCCCATCATATTCAACTCACAGCCATGCTCCCTATGTATGCTGCACCTAACTGCCTTAATAATAATAACATTCTTAGAAGTTACAAGTATCATCTCGTCATATAGGAATGTAAATAATTTAGCCTTATTGAGTCTTTTAAGATTTCTCTTTCCTGTTTGCCTTTTTCCTTCTCTTGAGTCTCTTTGAAAGTCAGATTTCCTTTTCAGC
Source organism: Phascolarctos cinereus (assembly GCF_003287225.1). Taxonomy (NCBI): domain Eukaryota; kingdom Metazoa; phylum Chordata; class Mammalia; order Diprotodontia; family Phascolarctidae; genus Phascolarctos; species Phascolarctos cinereus. The sequence continues at coordinate 83,171,954 of NW_027555958.1, forward strand.
TCTGGTCTTTTCATCAGGAATGCTTCAACGTTCTCTATTTAATCTCATGTCCATTTTCCTCCCTCTAGGATATTCAGTTTTGTTTGGTAGGTGATTCTTAATTCCCATCCTCATTCTTTTGCCCTCTGGAATATTGTATTCCAAGCCTTCCAAGCCTTAAATGCAAGCTACTAAATATTGTGTTATCCTGACAATGGCTCCATGATATTTGAATTGTTTCTTTCTGGCTGCTTGCAATATTTTCTCCTTGTCCTGGGAGCTCTGGAATTTGCTAACCTTCTAAGTTGTCTTGGACTGGAAAATTGTTTCACCTCATCCTTTTGTAGGTTCTGCAGCTCCAGAATTTGTTTTGAGGTGTTATTTTTAAGTTGTTTAGAGGGGAATTTGGGAGAGAACTTAGATGTGTCCCTGCCTTTGTGCTGCCATCTTGCCTCCAACTGCCCCCTGCCCAATCACTTAACTTCTTAAGACTGGTATTCATTTATTCCTTCTTTTCCTCAGATTCAAGCCCCACAAAGGGAAAGAATGTCAGTTCTACTACCTTTAACTGCCTTGTGACATAAGTAAACAAATTGTTATATTGATATAGTTAGGAAAATTTAAATAACAACTAAGAAGAACTAATCTTCAAACTGCCTGATTTATGCAGAGGTTGAACAATACAATTGCATATAAAAATTCTGAACCTAATTTTTAGAACTTGTTATTAAAACATGCTCAAGACCTTTGTATCCTTTTAGAATAATTTACATTTGACATATATAATCATCTGATCTTGTTGCTTTCTTAAAAAAATATCTTCACTCTAGCCATTCACTCCAATGGCCCATTTTCCCCTTAGAAGGATGAGATACTGCTAAGGATGTAATCCTTTACATAAGCACATAGCCATAAAAGTCACCTGCTTACAAAGAGTGTTGTTACCAAAGTTTAATGGCCACACAAATGAATTTACCTAAGAGATGCTTATTTTACTCCATTTGTAACAAAAGATCTGGTATGGAATATGTACATTTTGGTTGTTAGGTTGTTTCAGTTGTGTCTAATTCTTTATGAATCCAGATACACGAATGTTTTGCCATTTGCTTCTCCAGCTGATTATATAGATGAGGAACGGAGGCAAACAGGGCTAAGTGACATGTCCAGGGTCACACAGTTAGTAAGTATATGAGGCCAGATTTGAATTCAGGTCCTCCTGACTCCAGGCCTGGCACTTTATCTACTGCATCACCATGTATATAGAGACTAAGGAACTGATTTCAAATCGTACCAAATGAATATAGTAAGCCATGTCCAGTTATTAACCATATTCAAATGAAATAAATACCAAATCCCATAGCTCACTGCTCTTAGACACTCTCTAAGCATGTTTGATATATTAATATGTAACTTTTTGTGTATTTAATATTTAATGTAACTTTTGTGTAATTTGCTTACACTTCAGAAGATATATGCAGGTTTATTTCAAAGACCCAACCTTACACATGAATATATAACTAATAGTAGGCAGATGACAAACCCAAGTACTCCTCAACTTAGTTCTTTAGGATGTGGAAAGGACTATAACTTCATGTTGAATAACTTTGATCTTATATACTTGAATCTCATCATAGTAACTTTAATGTGTTCTAGTATTAGTCTATTAGATAAAGATTTAATATTGGGTTTATATCTTCTACTGACCACCTGCCATGATTATAAAAATTTTCCATTAAAGGAAAAAGAGGGCTATCGCTATAATAAGGGAAAGTGCTGCTGTTTTAATTCAAGGCAAGAGTCACCTAGGCAGCCAACTGTATTCACAGGATATCACAGCCAGGTTCAGAATTATCCAGGTCGGAATTTATTTCTGTTCATGAGGAAATATTACACTGGGGAATCAAGTCAAGAGAGTCTTAGCCATGCCAAAAGTCTCTCTTCCAACTTATCCCTCAGACAGAAATAGCTCATGTAGCAGTTCACAAATGTCACTCAAAAGGGCTGCTGGCATTGTGGATCATTGGCTGAACGACATCTTCTGGTGATCAAACCTGGAATCAGACTCAGAATAATGTCAATTACAGTCCCATAAGATTTAACCTTAAACAGAAGGTTTCACTAATCATAACTTAAGACTGTACTCAGTTACTAATATTGAATAAGTATTGCATATTGACCTGTTAATTAAGTCCCTAAGACTGGACTCTGTTAAGGCTAAATTGAATATATACCATTCCAGGTATAACTTCATAATTTTAATAATCACAAATCAGAAATCATCCCATATACTGGCTCCTGTAATATAAACTTTGTCAAGGAGTGTTAGGAATATAAGAGGGATCTCATTTTCTCAGTACCCATATTCTGGAGTTTCACAAGGTATGAGAAAGACCCTTTAAATTATAGATTCCAGATTTTTCCATTGTGAGTAATATTCCATTTCATCCACTAGTAAAATTCTAAAACTGCCTTACACAAAGAGTTGAAGCTGAAGGTTCAATAGGTGAAGTAATAATCCGGGCATCTGCTATCGGAGTGAATTCTAGTGGCCGGTAGAAATAATTCAGCCTGTTAGGAAGACTATCTCATAATGTGGTAAGAAAATGCAGCAAAGGTAAAACTAAGGTAAGTTTTCCAGGAAAGATAACAATTTATTAACAGTGGTGAATATAACTTAATAAAATGGGTCAAACTGTACCCCCTCAGTAGGTCAGTGACCACAGTGGGACTGAAAAGACCATATTTATGGAGACCCCAAAGGTGACGGTGGTGGAAGGAGAGACTCAGCTAGAGAAAGAGGAGTCAGGTGTGGCTGATCACATGTCTTTCTGACAATTATGGAATGCTAATTGCTTTATGAGACTCAGCTACCTCTAATAATCTTAGCTAGAGAAATAAAACGACCCCAGTCATGATCCTCCACCCTCCCCCTCCCTTAGCCTTCCCCTTGCCATTTCAGGCTTTATTATGTGCGCTTTGCTCTAGGCTTTGCCATTTCAGGCTTTGCTGCTAAGTCAGGTGGAAAATGAAGTCAGGAACTTCTTTTGGAAGTATCAACCCTTTTCTGGGGCCCCTAGAGTAGGCTGGAAAAAAAACTATTCCCCAGCCATGACCTAATGAATGTATTAAAGTTTTGGTCATGGCTACTTTGGAGACATTTTAGTTTACCTTCTCACTATTTAACAACGAAGTCACAGAATTTTCAGCAGGAAGGGACATCAAGGATCATCTTATTCTTCATTTTACATGTGACAATCTAGGTATTTGCTTGATTGACATGATTCCTCTTCTACACAGCTCTTTCAAAATTACCAGTGGTGATTCAGTGATTTACAAGTGTTTTCAGGACCTTGGAATAGCCACCATAATAATGATATCATGCTGAGTTGATGATAATCAACTCAATATTGGTGAAGCATAAAAAGGAAGTCAGGAGTCCTGCCCCTTTATGACTTTGTTCTAAAGAGAAAAATAATATATAAGCACATGCCTTTTAAAAAGGTATTTTAGATCTGGAAGGTACCTTCGAGTTTATTTAGTCCAATTGCCTAAAGAGATCTAGAAATGCTGAGTCCTTCTTGTGAAATTGATTAGCTGTTTGATTCTGGGCAACTTCTCTGCCTCAGTTTCCTCATCTGTAATATGAGAACAATGATAGCACTTACCTCATAGATTTGTGGGATAACATGTGAAAGCTGTTTTCTAACCTTCAATAGTTGTGTATAAATATTAGTTGTTACTATGATGGTCATTAAGTCAATTTCACAAAGTTCTGTAACTCCTTAGAGGCAAACCCAAGGAACCAGGAGTCAAAGGCTCTTTCCTGTGCACCACACTGCCTGCCTTGTGTGTCCAGCATTCTGGCTGCTCAATGAGTACTTCAGAAAAGCAAGGAGTTTTTTCTTTTCTGTCTTATAAAATTTACAGCTCTCCTTAGCACAGTCTCTACCCTCCATGGATTAGCATAATTTTGTTATCTCACCGAACATGTGGCTGTTTAATAAGTGCCTAAAACAGTGGCTTTTAGGGAGTAAGTGTTCAACAAATATTTGTTTGGCTGATTATATGCAAAATAACTCCTGTCTGAAGCCAAATGGGAGAGACAGGATAAACTCACAATTGAGGAAGAGAATGATTCATCAGAAATTGCACTGACAGTTTTGTAAAGATCAAGGGAGTCACACCCTGCCTTGCCTGCTGACTGCACAATTAGCAGATTTTATGAGATATATGGATCAAAACTGAAGAGGATAGGAGAAGAGATAATGGTTGTGGAAAAATCACAGATGGGAGGCTCTAAAGGCCACATTTACATGTTTACTGTTTCAAGCTAGACTATTGATTTTGTGTGAACTTGGGCAAGTCACTTAAGCTTGTGTGCCTCAGTTTCCTTATCTGTAAAATGAGCTGGAAAAAGAAATAGTAAACCACTTTAGTATCTTTGCTAAGAAAACCCCAAATGGAGTCACGAAGAGTCAGACACAACTGAAAACGACTAAATAACAACAACATTGGCTCCTTTTCTCAATTTCCTTCTTTGTCAATGATTTAGCATTTTCTCAATTACCTAGGCATAAAACTCTGCAGTTACCATTGATTCTCCCTCCTTCCCATCCTATTAGCCAAAAGATATTGCTGATTTGTCCTTTGAAATGTTGATTATCTCTGCATATGAGAAGCAATATGGCCCAGTGGATAGCAGAGAGGAATCTGATGATAGAAAGCCATATGTTCAAAATCTTGCTTTCCACACTTACAGGCTGTCAAATTATAAACATAACTAAGTCATTTAGTCTCACTTAGTCTCAGTTTCCTCATCTTGTGAATCTTAAATAAGTGTATGCAAGGTATTTTGTAAATGTTAAAACACCATGTAAATGTCTGTTATGCTATTGCTATTACTGCTGCTGCTGCTGCTACCACTACTACTACTACTACTAGCAATAATATTCACACAACTTGCATTTCCCTAGTCCATGTTCTAATCACCTCACCTTAGATTATTACAATAGCATCTGAACTGTCATCTTCTCCTTCCCTGTGCCTCGCCCCTGACTCCCACCATCTTTACTCCATACACTAAACTGCCCTGCACATCAATGATATGTTACTCTTCTGAAGCACTGTTCTAACCACATCAATGTGCTACATAATGATTTGTAGGGATGCTGGCAGGAATGTATAAGAAACATAGGAATATAGAATAGAAAAATAGCATGAAGCTGGAGGTCTACTCCAAGTGGTTCTTTGTGGCTTCCCCAAAGTTGATTCACAAGGCAACAAGGGATATTTGGAGAATTAAAGAGAAATCTGTCACCCCAACTCTGTAGAGCTTCTTTGTAGTTTTCTAAATGGAGTATCTGTGATCTTTTGTGGTGATACAGAATAACAACAGGGCCATGATGGGTTGAAAGGAATTTTCCAACCCCTAGTCAGATAGAAGACTAGGATTAGGGAGCTTAAGTTCAGCAACAGAAAAGCCACTGAAAGGACAGACAATATTAGCTTGAGGGATTTTGTGAGATTTTTATAAAAAAAATATTTTATCAGTGTTCTTTCCTTGAAAAATAAAGGTTGTAAAAACAGTGAATATAGTAGTTTGATGTTTACAGATTAGGTAACATTCAGTCCCCCCTAGTCTCTGGTCTTTTCTGCTGCTGTCTGGCTGGGTAAAGTTGAACAATACTCTGAGATATAGCTGAAAAGTTAAGCCCTCCCCTTTCAAAAGAGAGACTGATTGGCCTGTGAATTCCAGCAGATGGTAGCAGAGACCCAAAGAGTGTTGAGAACCATCCTAGCAGAGAGCAGTGAAATAATCTAGTAGAAGGGAGAGAAAAAGCAGAGAAAACAGCTTATCTGATGACATCACCAATGCTTAGCTACATTGGCATCATGAGCTGTCCCAGGAATATGCTTGCCCTGGCAAGAGGGGTTATGTACTTATGTCTCCCACAATGCATGTTCCAATGTCCTTGGGTGGTATGGTAACATATGGGAAAGTATACCTTGTGTGTGTAAGGAAAGGTTACTCATCACTGAGCTTGCTATGCTGTTCAATTACATTTTTGTTTTGACTTGATATGTCCTCTGGTTGGCTAGTAAAAGAATGACATTGATGGGGCTCATGAGGTGTGTGTGTGTATGTGTGTGTGTGTGTGTGTGTGTGTGTGTGTGTATTTTAATAGATGCCAATACACAATCACAACATACTTTGAACTTGTAGTAGCATTCACATGAGACCACTGGTGTTACACTAATAATAATAATAGCAAACTGATATAGTACTTGAAAGTTCACAAAGCACTTTACAAAAATTATCTCATTTGATCCTCACAACAACCCTGTTAGGTAGGTGCTATTATTATCCCCCTTTTATGGCTGAGGAAGCTGAGGCCAAGAGAGAGGTTAAGTAACTTACCCAGGCAGGGATCACAAAATGAAGTAAGTATCTGAAGCAAGATTTGAACTCAGGTCTTTTGACTTCAAGTTGAACACTCTATCCACTGCACCTTCTAGCTAGCTACCTTTAGTAAGCTATAATGGAACACTTTTAATGAATGGCAATTGGCTCTACCTTCTCTTTTCTTCTTTGCCTCTAATTACTTCCCAGTATAAATTTTTTTTTTTGCTTTTATCTAGGCTCATATTTTCATTGTTCCCCCTAAAACTCCATAAATAATCGAATTTCCAGGATATTGTTGTGCCATGCTCCTGTTCTCTACCTATTCAAATCTTACCTATTTTGCAGTCCAAGTTTTACAGAACAAATTCTTTTATTTAGAGGATTTGTTCTGTTAAGTTTGGATTCAGTGAAAGGGCAGCACTTGGAGACCTAGTGAGCCACATGTGGCCTTGAGGCCGCAGATTCCCCACCCCTGGGAAGCCCCATTTCTTTCTGGCTGAAGCCTCATTTCTTCCATGATGCCTTTCCTGACTTTACCAGCCCAAGTTCACCTCTCCCTCAGCTCACTCTTAATTTACCCACTCATTTTTTTTTTAAATATTTAACATGTGATTGTCTTTCCATCCCTAAGAAGTTCATAAGATCCTTGAAGGCAGCGGATGAATATTTTACTTCTTTTGTATCCACCTCATCTAGTGCTATGCATTTCATAGTTATTCAATAATAACAAATCATATTTATATTGCACTTCAAATCTTACAGCTCTTTTCCCCTTACAATAACCCTGAGAGTTAGAATGTGGACATCTATAACATGTTAAAGCTTACAAAGGACTTACTTACATTATCTGATTGGATCTTACAACTCTGTTAGTTAAGTGGTGCAAGAATTAAAGCCCCCACTTTTCAGATGAGGAAAATGAGGCTCACAGTTGTTGAAGAGGTGATTGCGTTGAAGTGCCTAAAGGTGGTCCAAAATTCAGCCTAGATGTTCTGACTCAAAGTCCAGTGATCTTTCCAGTTTACCATCCTTCATCTCAATAAAGACAGTAATGTCTCCTTTATCTGAGATTCTGAACTTCTACGTGGGAGATTTTTACATCACACTTCCTATAGTGCCTCACAGCTAAAAACAGTTTAATGGCTATCTGAAGAGGGAAGGGAGACTGAGAATACCTTTGTATATCTGACCTACTCATCATTTTACCTAAACCCAGCTCTGCTTATCTTCCTTAAGGGCATATCAAACTGTATGATTTGTCCAACTATATCTTTTATACTGCCTGAAGCCCAGGGAATGTTGCTCTTACTGGGAAAAATCTCCCAGTGTCTTAGAAGACTTTATGTGTGGATATAAAATGGTTCTGCCATGATGGAAGGTGACATTGATGAGCATGCCTTCTGGGAGGTCAGAGGTTTAAAAGGCAGCAGCCTATTACACTTGAGATTGATGGAGACAGGGAGAAAAAGGCCAGGAACTATGGTAATTTGTGGAGATGGAATAGGAGTGCTTGGAGGGGTATTACCATGGCCTATCTGACACTATGAGTAAGAGCAAGATTCTAATGAGCCCTGAGCCAAGGGAAAAGGGTTAGCACATCTCTAGCCTGCTCCAAAAGCCCATCACAGCTCTCCATTAAACAGATGTCACTGAAAGCTAAGAATTTTTGTTTATTTTTTGTTTTTTAACTACTAGTTACCTGAGTTTAGAGGTGACTGTATCCTTCTTCTGATATGCAGGGAGATTCTGGAAATGAAGAGTAGATTATTTTATAATCTGTCTGGAGCCTACAACAAGCTATACCCATTTACAAATGGCAAAGTTAAGAATAGTTTGATTATTTTGACTTTTATTTACTTACAATTAGATATTTGATTCTGCTTAATCTATATAACAGAGGACTGGGTTTTTGTCATATTAAATATAACCCAAAATATTTCACATGTTGGGTAAGAGGGATTCTAGAGCTGTGTTGAACTTATGCTATGTATGTGAGGTCTAAAAAAATGCTGTGCTGAGGTGATATTTCATGTCTTCCAGACTTCCCTGCCCAGCTAACTGCCCCTGTCCCATTCCTCTATTCCAACCCCTCCCCACTCCTTACCCCCATACACAGACCATGCATAATCATTTTCAGGAACTATGATGTTCAGGTTTTTGCATAACATTCCTCCATAGTCAAATGATGGGTAGGCTTCTATATAGCATTCCTCCAGAGCTAAATGATGAAACAGAATGAAGTTATGGGGGGGGGGGAAAGACACAGTTTAGAAAATAAGAGTTGACATTTTTATAGTACTTTCAGTTTTCCAGAGTGCTTAACATATTATCTCATCTGATCCCTGAAACAATTTTGTGAGGTAGGGGGACAAAATGATGCAAAGGAAAGAGCAATGGGTTTGTAATCAGAGGACCTGGAGTCAAATCCACCCCACCCCCCCAACCACCACCATTTACTACCTGCATGTCCCTGGGCAAGTGACTGAACCTCTCTAGGCCTCGTGTCCTCATTCACAAAACTGAGGTGTGGGTGTGGGTGTAGTAGAGGGCCTCTGAGTTCCTTTCTTGTTCTAGAATCTAGACCTATGATCCCATGATAATATAGATAAGAAAACAAAACTCCAAGAGGTTAAATAATGTCTGCTGTCACACAATAAGAGGCAGAGGTGGAAAATGAATCCAGGTCTCTCTGAATTCTAAATCTATCACTCCTTCCACACCATAATCCTTGCCACTAAGACTGATTAGTGAGGACAAAGAACAGGGCAACAGGACTGGGGGTGTGCTGGTGAAGGCAGTCTTGCCAAAAACTGGGGAACTGATGGGTAAATTTTCAGTGTGAGCATCTGCACCGCAGAATTCTACCAATACAACAAATCAGGGCTTAATTTGCTATTTTGTTGATTGTCTAGACTTAAGAAAGTGATAATCATACAGATTAAATTTTAAATTTTGAGGAGAGTACTTTTTTTTTCCGTTAGAGAGAAGGCTGTTAGACATTCACCAGCACACAGCTGAGAACGTGTCAAGAAGTATAGCTAAGTCAAAAGGAATTGGGGGAATATAGGTTCTTTAACAACTGGAATGAAGTGATGATCATGGTACCAATTTGATACTGAGAAATGAAAAAGGCAGAGCTGATAGATTCAGTTTCCTCTTTTTTTTAAAGTGATTCCTACTCTCTAAATCATTAGAGATATCGGATCACATATTGCTACTTTATACTATTGAGGCACTAAAAGTAGTTATGCATCACTTAACACTATCACTGGTTGGTAGGGCTGTCAATCATAATCAGACAGCTCTGTGATAGGTTTAATGTAGCCTTTATGCCCTTTATTGGGAGGCCATCTCTGGTTGTTCCAATCTATATCTTGCCACTGGACCCACATGGTTCCAGAGGAGAAACTGAGGCTGGTGACCTTGCACAGCCCTCCCTCCCTTAAATCCAATTCACTTGCAAGTCATGGCATCATTTTCCTGATGTCGTCGTCCTCTTTGAGAACGAAGGACGAACAACATGCCCTTTATTGACCGGCAGCTACCAGCCTCAATCTATACTCTGAGTCATTTCTCCCTCATTGCCTCATCCTTTACGAATGCTAGAGGACAATGTGTTCCTCCTCTCTCTCTCTCTCCTGATTTAACAGGAGTAAATGATTCCAATTGATTCTCAAGAGAATCCGGATTGCTCAGGTTCATTCAATATGTAACTGCAAAGCCGTATGACTAATTATGGGATGCAGCAATGGACACTTAAGTCCCTAGGGTGCTTCTTAGTATCTCTTTCACTATTTTATAAAGGGGTTTGGGGTGGAGGGTAGAGATTGAGCAATGTAATTCTTTCCGTGGATCCTTTCTCTTTTCTTCTTGCCTTTAAATGTGGGTGTCCCCCTAAAATCATGACCTTGATTCTCTCCCTTTTTCCTTCTCTATCAGGGATTCTTAAGCTTTATGTGTGTCATAGACCCTTTTGGCAGTTTGACGAAGTCTGTGGACTCCTTAGAATAAGGCATTTCTTAAAAATGTATCTTTTATATGCATTTTTAGTCTGCCCTCACACAACCTTGGAAGGAACAAACAAATCAGCAAAAGAAGAACAAAACTTTCATTATAAGCATGAATAATCTAGGGAAACAAATTGCCACATTTTGTTGTTCAGTCATGTCCAACTCTTCATGACCACTTTTGGAGTTTTCTTGGCAAAAATACTCAGTGGTTTGCCATTTCCTTCTCCAGCTCATTTTATAGATAAGGAACTGAAGCAAACAAGGTTAAAGTGACTTGTCCAGGGTCACACAGCTAGTAAGTATCTGAAGCCAGATTTGAACTCAGGAAGATGAGTCTTCCTGACTCCAGGCCCAGCACTCTATCCATTGCACCACCTACCTGCCCTAATTGCCATATTAATCATGCCTGAAAACATGACTCTCTGTCTCTCATATTCATCACCTTTCTAACAAAAGATGAGTAATGTGTTTCTTCCTCAGTCCTTTGGACTCATGGTTTATCATTGAATTGACTAGAGTTCTAAAGTCTTTCAAAGTTGTTTTTCTCTGTAATGTCATTGTATAAATTATTCTGGTTTCACTCACTTTAATCTGCATCATTTCATAGATGTCTTCCCAGTTTCCTCTGAAACTGTCCAGTTCATCATTTTTTATGACACAATATTCCATTACATTCATGGGCTAAAATTTGTTTATCCCTTCCTCCAAAGAAGAACATCCCCTTAGTTTCCAATGTCAGCCACTATGAAAAGGACTGCTATAAATGTGTACATATAGGCCCTTTTCCTCTTCTTTTGATATCTTTGGGGTACAGACTTATTTGTGGTATAATTGGATCAAAGGGGATGAACAGTTTAATAACTTTCTGGATATAATTCCAATTTGCTTTCCAAAATGACTGGATCAATTCACAGATGCACCAAGAGCAGTAAGCTAACTAGTAAGCCTGTTTTCCCAAAGCCTCTCCCATATTTGTCATTTTCCAATTCTGTTATCTTTGTCAGTCTAATGGGTATGAAATGAAACTTTCAAGTTGCTTTAATTTGCCTATTTCTGATCATTAATGATTAGTAACGTATTTCATACAGTTGTTGAGAATTTGGATTTCTTCCTTTGAGGACTGCTAATTCAACTCATGATGAAACATACTCCTTACCTTCTGACAGAAAGAGATTTGGAATACAGGTTGATATACCTTTTTGGACATGGATAATGTGGGATTTTGTTTTACTTGACTATGTATATTTGTTAACAGGCCTTTTTCTTTTTCCCTTTCTTTTTCAATGAGGACAGGGCTGAGAGGGAGAGAAGGTAGATTTGACTGATTTAAAAAATTAATTTAAACCAATACCAAAACACATTAATACTTACTGCCTTATAGCATAGATCTGTTACTGATAGAGTTGCTTCATTCTCACTTTTTCATTTTTATCGTTCGTGTTCTAGACCTTTTGTTTCTCCATATGAATTGCACTATTTTTTTTTAGCTCTCTAACACATTCCTTTGGTAGTTTGGTACAACACTGAATAAGTTAATTAATTTAGGTAGCATTGTAATTTTTATTTTATTGGTTCAGCTTACCCATGAACAATTAATGTTCTTTGGATTATTTAAATCTATATTTATTTCTGCAAAGAAGAATGTTTTATAGTAGGATTTAATATAGTTCCCTGGTGCATCCTTGTAGCTTCTATAGTCTGAATGAAATGTCTCTTTCACAAGAATGCTTTAAGTGGATTTATTTTATATTTTATAAATTTGCTGAATTTATTAGTTAATTTCTGGTGGATTCTTTAGAATAATGTATTTAGGATAATGCTAGAATATTGTATGTTAAAAATAATTGAAGGGAATGCTAAATTTCAGTTAGGGATGAATCTCTAGAGATAAAGATGTAGTTTTTTTTTCACATCCAAATTGATGGTCCTGCTTACAGTGTCTGTAGACCCCCAGTTAATGATTGACGTTCTACATTGTCTTCCTTTTTACTCTTATTAACTTTCAGGACTTGAATTATCACCTCTTGTGGATGACTACCAAATCCATGTCTCCAAAGTTGACCTCCCTAGCTACAATCTACACAAACAACTGTCTGCTAGGCCTCTTTGCTTTATTATCCTCCGATATTTCAACTTCTCTGAAATTGAACTCACTTTTTCTGTCGATTTAATGTATGTATTAAACATTTACTATGTGTCAGTCACTACGCTAAACACTGAAGGTACAAATTCAAGCATAACCCCAGAGCCCCTCGATATGGGACTTTCTTTTTATTGGCGGAAATGACTGCCCTACGCTGTGTGAGGGGGTGGAGCAAAGTTGATGAGAGGAGGAAGACCTCTTCCTTCCTCCTGGAGATAGCCTCCCTGTTGCTTTAGGCCTTGCAGTTGCTTCGGCACTTTGGCTGCCAGGTTTCCCAGAGAGGGAAGACAGAATCAGCCAATTCCACTTTAGGTTTCTGAAGGAAAAGACTCTGGGAAGTAGATAACATGAGAGAAGCTGGCAATCTCCATCATGTCCCTATTCTCAGCTTGCTATATGAGAGAATTTGGGGGACTTAACTTCAGGTGAAACCAAGGACTGTCTATCGCCCTTGGTTGAGCTCAGCTACCTCGATTCCAATGGGAGAACTTTGCTCTGCATTGTCTGATATATTTTCCTACGTATACAATTCTCTGATTCCTGTTTTGCTACTGATTTGGATAAATAGATTTTTTTGGGTAAGAACTATGTGTGATCATTGTGGAATGTTATTTGGTGTAAAAGACTTCCATATAGAGCTTAGGGTCTTTCCCCCCCCTCCAATATTGAAACAGTGATCAGCAATTAGCTCGAACCTCATCACATCCCCTAGATTAATAATATTTAAGGGAAAAGAAAAATATAATTCTAGCCCAATATCCTCTTTCTCTGAGGAGAGCGAGTGGCCCCTATCCTGAAACTTCTACTTCTCCTCTTGGCAGGAATTAAAGTCTGCTTGGAAGAGGGTGGAGGGAGAAGAGGCTAGAGATGTATATTCTGCTTCCCTTTGAGCCATGCAATGACACCTCCACGCTTCATGGGAGGGAGAGAGCCAGTCACAACACTGCATGTAACACAAAGAAATAAGAAAGTCCCTATTCTCAAGGGGCTTACATTCTAATATAAGAAGACAATACAAATAGCAAAGTAAGAATTGAAAAGATAGAACCATTATCAAAGTTTATCCACAGCTGAAAACTTTTCAATTCTTCCTTCACTGGCAAAGACAGTCAGAGAATTGGGAGGGACCTGAAAATTGATCAAGAACCATCACTGTCCCAAACAAGGAATTATCTTGACTTTGGCCTTTGATTGGGGACCTCCAGTAAGAGGGACCTCACTGACTCCCAAGTCAGTCCATTTCCCTTTTGGTTAGTTCTAGTATGGCAGTTTTCCCTCACGTAGGCAGTTCTCAATGTGTGGTCTGGGGTATGTAACCACATACAATGGGGTTAAGAGGTGGATACAACATATTAATAGATATGTATAGAAGATTTGTGCAGATATGTATAGAAGGTTGAAGAAGTAGGCCAGACTCACTCATAGATTACCCTTCAGCCTACTACATGACTCGTTCCTGTTTAATCTTATCATCCCATTCTCTAGAACAGAAGTGTCAAACACAGAGCCCTCTGGTTGCATTGCTGCCAGCAAATGCTGACAGAACCAGATTAAAATGTAATTGGGAAACAGTTAACAAAATAAATAAAATTAAAATAGAACATAGATAACGTTAACATGTGGCTTTCTAAGCCAGTATGAGCCCCACGGGGATCTTTATATACCTGTTTCTATTTGAATTTGACACCGCCACTCTACAGAAATCCAAGTTTACATTTGATTATATTCTTAATAAAACTGTAACTGCTTTCTCATTAATCCTTTGGCTCAAACTATCACTGTAGTTCATCATAAAATATTACTTATTAAATAAACTTGAGAAACTTCCTTTCCCTTCACATAATTCTCTTTATAATATTTCTTCATAATAGAATAGTTTTAAGACAGTTCTCATAAGAACACAATTTCTTCTCATCATCTTTCTCTCTTTTCCATATTTTAGATAGAAAATATAACATTGTTTCTGACTCCACAGGGAAAAGAGCCACATAGAAGGACAATTGCAACTATAACCCTCATGAAGCGCTTTTCCTGAAATATTCCATTTGACTCTTAAAGATACAGTAATAATATTTATGAGCAGCTAGATGGCTCAGTGGATAGATAGAGTGCTAGGTCTGGAGAATAGAAGACTTAAGTTCAAATCTCGCCTCAGACGCTTACTAGCTGTGTGACCCTGGGCAAGTCACTTGACTACTGTTTGCCTTAATCTCTTGGAGAAGGAAATGAACAAACCATTCCAGTATCTTTGCCATGACAACCCCATGGACACTACTGGAACGTTGTGGTTGTCAGGATCACAAAGAATCAGACATGATTCAACAACAAAAGACTCTATAGTTTGTTTCTCTGGGAAAGCTTAGTGAAACAAGTGTTGGATAGGTAGATAGAGGATGTTACATAAAATATACAGCTGCTCTGCTAGCCAGTCCAGAAACCCAAACCCTAGACGACTTAACCCTTTTGTGCCTAGAACCTCCACCTTAGAAAGTGATTGGCATTGACCCAATCTCCTACTAAAACTGGCTGAAATTTCCCCCTCCTAAATCCTTCCCGATTCCTCTTTGCCTTTTTAGTTCTGCAACTCCAATGAAGTCAGTTTTGTCGTTGCTTCTGGAAAGAGTGTGTCAATCTGCCTCCCAAAGGCTCTGTAACTACACACTGAAATATTCCTTTGTGGCCATCACTACCTTATGTATGCTTTCTCACCTTTTTGAATGCAAGCTCCTTGACCAGGGACTGTCTTTGTTTTTTTATTTGTATCTTCAGCAGTTAGCACCAAGCTTGTCACATTAAAGGTACTTACTAAATGCTTTTTCATTCATTCATCCATTTATTCATACAAATGCTCTCCTTTTTCTACTTTCAAGGCCAGAACATTATCCTGACTTTTGACCCAATATAGTAGTTTTTCCTTTCTGATAGATCCTTTATTTGTTCATTGTTCTACTCTTCCTGTGTGGGCCCTCTAATGCTTCTCCTTGAAAAAAAAAAGCTAAAATAGCCATTGCTAATTGGAAACTCTTCATCCACAAAATCTTTTTTTATATGTGTTTAATTAATATGCCTTTTTAGATCATATGAAAGATCCTTTAAAAATTGCAAGGAGACAACAAATATCAATCTGACTGAAATATATAAATTAAAATTTGACAGTATGTTTCCACATGATTATTAGCAAAACCCGTTCACTTGACATCCTAAGTTGTTTCTTAGCTGGGGAGGTCACAAGGAAAAGTTGCTGACAGACATACTGCCTCCCATGTGTTTTTTATTCCCTTCTCCTCCCTTTCCCCCCTTTGCTATTTTGTCTGTATTCCCCTACTCCCTCACTCCTACGCCAGCAGCAAAATATCCTAGGATAAGCAGGAAATAATTCATTTGCCTTGTACCACCTCAAAGCCACACTAATTTAAAACATGATCTCCTTGTCTGTGAAGAATACAGCCATGCCTCTTGGAAAAGACCACCAGCCCATCCAGGGTGGGATTCCCTCATTCCCTGGGAAGTAACAACATAAAAAATCACAACAACAAGGCCTGGGAGGTGATTTTCATCATGGGGGAGGCTTGGGAACACAAGTAATGCCTTGACTCAGTTTTACAATCCTGAGTCAGTCAGTCAGCTAACATTTACTGAGTATACAGGGCATAAAAGAAATCAGAGGCATGCCTATTACTCTTGAGGGGCTTGAAATCTAGTTAATTGGGTTCCTTTCCTTGGCTATTCTGCTCTGTGGAGGACTTTGGCCTTCACCTCAGCAGGAATATAGCTTCGAACAGGGAAACCGAAGGCTCTGGGCATACTCTGCTTTTACATTTAAGCAGGGTTTTTTTGGTTTGTTTTTTTGTACATTAAAATCATGCTAGCTGGACCTCTCCAGTGTGTGCTCCAAGTCTCCTCAGATTTCCCATGAACTAGGAAATAACACTGGGCATTGTGGTAGGGAGTAAGAGGGCACTGGGTATAAGAGCTGTGAGGTCGCACCCAGCAGTAACATTCCTGTCTATGTTGGTTGGGTTTGCTGTCTTTGAAAGCACTTGCCAGGTGGAAGGAAGGAGGGGCTGACTCTTTCTCAGCCTGGAATTTCTGCCGCTGCACCATAGGCTCATTAGGATTTTTCCCATGCAACATCACAAAAGATAGCTGGAGAAAACAAAAGTGAGATTCAGGAGCTGCATCTATTCCTTTGTCCAGGAGAAGCCAGGCCCTGCAGAATCCCACAGGCTGGTGCATGCATAATTTGGGGCAGCTGATTAAGTGTATTGTGCTGTGGATTAAAGAAAGGGTGGGGGCAGGGGGAAAGAGTGAGGGTGGTGAGAGATACTAGGTGGGTCTAATTAGAACTCTGGGGCTGTCCTTTAATATTTACATAAAGTGGCTTCAGAATTATCCCCTTAAGGAGGGATTGTAGGAACCCAGGTAAAACTCTGTTTTGAAATTGAGGAGGTGAAGATGGACTTCCAAAAACAAAAGCATTACTCCGAGTGAGACTATCCATGGATGCATTTGCAATAGCCAGCAACCTTAAAGGAGCTTGGTTGTACCAAGCCTCCGTATTCTCTTTGGAGATTGAGGGAAGGGGAGGGGAGGGCTGTCACAGATGCTTGCATTTTCTCTGTTGCTCATCTCATATCTGGGAGATTTGAAAAGGAACCCCAGATACTGGTGTGAGGGAAGGCCAGACAAAGGATAGGGGAAGATAATGCCCCATTGCAAATCCTCTATTCACTTCCCAGGGAACCACAATGAGCTCTTTGGAGCAAGTAGAATGAGAAGTCAGGAGGAAGAAGTGTAAATTAAAATGAGAGAAAGAATGAGGAAATCCCAGGCCCTGAGTAGGTGCCAGTATGTAGGAGGTCACACGGGGAGAATGTCCTCACTCACCTGAAACACAGCATCTGAGTCCCATTGAAGAAGGAGCCAAGTGCAGATGGAGTCTCTCTAATCTGTCCTTTACACTGCTGCTAAATGGATGTTTCTAAGGCACAAAGGTCTGATCATGGCACCCCTGCTGTTCAAGAGGCCCCAGTGGCTCACTGTTGCCTTTAGGATAAAATATTGACTTCTCTGTTTGGCATTTAAACACCTTAAAAATGTACAGCTTCAATTTATCTTTCCAGGCTGACTCCTCGTCATTCTTCCTCGTTGTATACACTCTTATATTCTAGCTAAATTATTGTACTTATTGTCATCCTCAGATATTTCTCTTGTCTTGGCAAAGATACTGAAATGGTTTGTCATTTCCTTCTCCAAGAGATTAAGGCAAACAATAGCTAAGTGACTTGCCCAGGATCACACAGCTAGTACCATCTGAGGCAGGATTTGAACTTGAGTCTTCCATTCTCAAGACCCAGCACTCTATCCACTGAGCCATCTAGCTGCTCATAAATACTGTTACTATATCTTTAAGAGTTAGATAAAATATTTCAGGAAAGGCACTTCATGCTCAAAAGTGGAGGGTTATGGTTGCAGTTGTCCCCAGTGTAGGGAATGCTTTTCTTCCTCACCTCCACATCTTGTTTTTGAACTGTGTCTGATTCTTCATGACCCCATTCGGGGTTTTCTTAGCAAAGATACTGGAGTGGCTTGAATTTCTTTCTCCAGCTCATTTTATAGATGAGAAAACTGAGGCAAACAGGGTTAAGTAACCTTCCCAAGGCCACATAGCTAATAAGTATCTGAGGCCAGATTTTAGCTCAGGAAGACAAGTCTTCCTGACTATAGGACCCATACTTTATTTATCCACTGTGCCACCTGACCGCCCAGTTTTTCATACCTGCTATTCCCTGTCTATATTCAGGGATCGATTTGTGTCACCTACTACACAAAGCCCTTTCTAATCCTCCTCCCCCCAACTGTTAGCATTTTCCTCAGAAATTAATTTGTTTATATTTTGAATTTATTTTGAATTTACTCAGGTTAGAGCTAGTAGAGTTCATGGAATTTACCGGAAAAGGCAATTTTGAATAATGCTGCATAATACCTTTTGAATCTTTCAATACCTTCAATACCTTTTGAGTCTTTTGAAGGCTAAGGGGGCTAGAACTTAGACCACAGACATACCTTCCTGAACACTTAAGGATGTGTAAGGTGAATTTTAGTGTGTGTAAGGAGGATTTTGTCAGTCCTTTTTAGACAATAGTTCCAGGATCCTAGATAATATTTCCCACGAATTATAGTTGAAAACATCTCCACCACATTTGCACAGTGAGATATAGGGATGACATAATGTATACGTGCACTCTGTTAAGTCATGACAATATTGATAAAGTTAACCTGTGAGCTTAATGTCAGCAAGATGCTTTCTTTGCCTGTTGCCCTATAAAGGAAGTGGGCACTGGTCATTTTGGGATTTGGGTAATGTGTAGAAGAATGCATGTATCTGCCTTGATTGGCCCTCATCAAGGCTTAGGGGATCTTGTGGAGTGTACTCCTTTTCTTACCCACCCCTGCAAAAAGTGTGATTATGGAATGCTGTAGGAGCTGGTGCTCCCATTATCAACAAATTCTTTCAAGAAGACTAGACTAGAATAAAGTAAGCTTATTTAACCCCTCTGAAGCTGCCTTCCTGTCTGACCTGATCAAAAGTGAACCTGTGCTAGAACACCTGTTAGTGTCAGGAGCCCTCCTGTGTTCTCCTGCCTAACATCCAACAGGATGATATGGCTAGGACCAGAAGGGGTGGAGCTCTTCTCTCATGGCTCTGAATGCAGACTAGTAGGGTAAACAACAGGAGAGCTGTGCTCACTAGTCCCCCCACCCAATCCATTTTACCTTCTCTCCTCTGACACTGCAACCCCTGCAATGGACTGCTGGTGGGTCTGCCTGCTTCAAGTCTCTCCCCACACCAACCCATCCTTCATTCAATCACTAACATAACGTGATTTTCCTAAAATGCAGGTCTGATCATCCCTCTCTCTCTGTCTCTCTCTCTCTGTCTCTCTCTTTCTCTCTCTTGTCTCTGTTTCTCTCTCTCTCTCTCTCTCTCTCTCTCTCTCTCTCTCTCTCTCTCTCTCTCTCTCTCTCTCTCTCTCTCTCTCAACTCCAATGGCATCCTATTGCCTCCAGGAGCAAATGTAAAATGCCCTGTTTGGCATTAAAAGCCCAAGCCCCCTCCTACTTTTCTGGTTTTGTTACACCTTACTCCCCAACACTTACTCTTCCACCCAGTGACATTAGCCTCCTGCCTGTTCCACAAACAAGACAGCCTGTCTCTCAGCTGTGAACATTCTCTGTGGCTGTCTCCCATGCATGGAGTGCTCTCCCTCCTCCTCTCTGATTACTGAGCTCCATGGCTTCCTTTAAGTCCCACCTAAAATCTCACCTCCTATACGAAGCCTTTCCTAATGGCTCTTAATTCCAGTGCCTTCCTCTCTGTCAATTATTTCCTATTTATCCTGTATATAGGGCAGCTAGGTAGCACAGTGGGTTAGAGCATGGGTCCAGAGAGTCAGGAAGATTCCTTTTCCTGAATTCTAATCCAGCCTTAGATACTTACTAGCTGTGTGACCCTGGGCAAGTCACTTAAGCCTGTTTACCTCTGTTTCATCATCTGTAAAATGAGCTGGAGAAGGAAAATGGCAAACCACTCCAGTATCTTTGCCAAGAAAACCCCAAAAGGGGTCACAAAGGGTCAGACATGATGGAAAAGCAACTAAACAACAATAAAAACCATATAGTCCGCATTGTAGATATTTATTTCCATGTTGTTTCATTATTAGATTATAAGCTTCATGAGGGCAGGGACTGTCATTTGCAGATTGTTATATCCCCAGTGCTTAGTATATAGTAGACACTTAATAAATGTTTACTGAATTGAATTGAATTATCCTGATTCAGTAACCCTTCCTTGTTCAGAATGTCTTTCCCCTGCTATGGCTAAGTATATCTCCTTTTGTTAATTGTCAGATGGACTACCTGTGTCTTATTCGGTCCTAATTCTAGACCTTTATCGGGGGACCAGAATGATTTAGGCCTTGTCTCTGATAAACTGTTTTTGGAGAAAATATGATGAGTTCTATTTTAGACGTACAAATTTGAGAATATTTATAAAGAAAATTGTAAGAAGGACAATAGATAAAGCTGAAATGGAAACAATTTGCCAAGGTATCTATTGTGATCTGTTTTCAATATTAATGAGACTGGAACTATTTAGCATATTTGAATTTAGCATTTCAGTACACAACATGATTGGTGACACATCATCCCTGACATTGAAGAAGATGAAGTTAGAAAGAGATCAGTTAAACCTAGGCAAATATATAGATTTTGATGTTATCAATAAAATGTATAATATTAATATATTGTTCAGGACCAGGACTAGTACACACAGGCACCCTTTTCAGAAGTGGGGGAGGTCTTCACTGTATATATGGCGGCTCACCTCTCATGGTACAGTTATGAATCCCAAAGAGTATATTATATTCATGTATGGTTTTAATGCTTTCTCTTACTAGTCCAAGTGGTTGCTTGCTTAGATTTGTATGCAGGCTGTCTCATAGGAATCCAAAGGTCTCTCCACTAGCCCTTTTCTCATGAAGAAAATAAAAGGAATAGTTCCCCTTTCTTCTCTCCCCTTCCTTTTTACTGGGACAAAAACTCTGCCCAATTCGTACCTTGAGCCACTGCCCTTAACCACACAAGTCAGGATCAGGGGACAGCAAATTTTCATTTATATCAGGAGTAATGCAGTAATTCTACTAGCGAGAATGAGCAATGAGGAAGGGCAGTTCATTTGGATCAGAAGCCAGCTACTTTCTCTGTTGGCTACAAACTTTTCTTCCTTTTAATTATGGCTCTTTCTTGAAGGAAAGACAGAAATCCCATGAGTTGGTCAGTTACAATGACAGGGCTGCTCCTCCAATTCAATCAGAGAAAGTGCAAAGGAAAGTTTCATGGCCCCATTGAGCAGATTTGTCTCAACAGCAGCAAATTCTTAGGTCTGGGAAGTCTCTCTGGTTCACCCTCACAACTCCAAGTTCTGGAAGAGTACACCTAATTGAAGTGCTATTGCTCAGAAGAGCCCCTACTCCTCCTGCCTTGGTCAGCAAAAGGGATTCTCTCCTTTTTTTTCCTTATAAATGTATTATTTTTATGATTATGCTATTAAACATATAAATTATGTTATTAAGTATGTAATGTTACTAAAATATAAAATGTAATCAAATATATTATTATTAAACATGTAAATATATAAAATTTTGTTATATTATTAAACATTAACAAACATGAACATTCCCATCTGCAAAGAACAAAAATGAGAATTGTATATGAAACCATGAATCTCTATTATGTATAGTTTGGTTTTTTAAAGTATATATTGAAATTAAAATCACTATTACTCCTCTCTTTGAGTGTCCTTCTGAACTTTCTTCATCTCTCTGATTTTTTTTGGTTTTATTGATGTGTTTCCTTCCTTTCCTCCTTTTTTTTTTTGCATCACTATCACTAAACCCAAACTTCCACAGTTTCCCCCACTTATATTGCTCCCCGAAGTTATCTGTTGTAACAAACAGTCAAGCAAAAAAAAAATTCAAACATTTGCTTATACTTGAAAATATCTCACTATCCCTTTCCAGTGTCTTTCTACAACTCCATTTTCCAATGTAATGGCCCCTTGGATTTCTGAGTAAAATTTGGTCACCACATTCACCCCTGGCAAGGCTGGAACTAAGCACTGACAGGGAGATCAAGTTTAGATAAGACATTCAGTCTTACTTATCATGGACTTTCCAAAGTTATTTAAAAGTTCTATGATAGATCAGGAGAAGGAAGGTTTGGCTGGATGGGGAGGGTAAGAGGATAAGGAAACAAGGAAGGCTTCATGGAAGAAGGACATTTGAGTAGGGCTTGATGGGACACTTAGGAACGAAAAAACTGTGTCAAAGGTATTCTTGAGTGACAAAACCTTAGACAAAGTTGAAGAGTAGACAAAGTTTGACTTTGGCCTCTTTCTTCTCCTGATTGGGGCAGGCCCCCTTTTGCGTTCTTGGCTAAGTCCTCCTAGGATCACTCCTCTCCCCTTCATCCTCTATCCACTCTTGCCCCTACCCTTAAGTCTCAGGTGATATTTTCTTAAAGTTTTCCTAGTATTTTTATGCAATTCTCCTTTGCATTCTTTACCTACTTTGCATATAATTGCATTATCTCCACTACAGAAGACGAGTTCCGGAAGTCTAAGGCTGACTTCATCTTTTCTTCCTAATTTCATCCCATTTCCTTTGCATTTGGTAGGAACTTCATAATAATTTTTCTTGGATGAGCCAATTCTCATTCACAGCTGGCTGTCAATTAACCCTGACTAAGGTGTTAACTGATTATTGGGGATAGATGCAGCTGTGGCCTAGTGGCAATAGAGTTGGATTTTGGAGTCAGTTCAAATGCTGACGTGCTGTTAACTATCCTAAGAAGAGAGGTGTCTAACACCTACAATACTTCTGATTGCCTCCAGAAACAGACTGAAATGTAATTGAGAAATATTTTAAAAACGAATAAAAATATAATAAGATACAGATACTACATTTTAAAACTAAGTCAATATGTGTCTTGCAGAGATCCTATGTATGAATTAGGCCTCTGTCTCCTCTCTTTCTATTTGAGTTTGACACCTAAGCCTACAAAAGACCTTGGAAAAAATCTCATTACCTCTCTGGACCTCAGTTTCCTCACTTGGAAAATGAGGACATTGGACTAGATAATTTTAAAGTTTTTTTCCCCTTCAAAATGCTATACTTAACACTTAAAGTGACTCTTCTTGGCTTTGCTTCTTAAAAGGGAGGCCTTTAAGGAAAGAAATACATGGGAAGTGAGGAAGAGAGAAGAGCTTCCTCCTACAGCCCTGTTTTCCTGGGCCTTCACTACCCGAGGTCATTGTGAAGAAGGGCAATGAGCTATGGGTGGCCATCACTCCCCAAATTTCAACTCTCCTTTTTGTGAGGGAGTTAAACAAATGGAGACTGGTTACAATGCCTTTGGAAGGTTGCTATCCTACACTAACCTTCCATTCCTACACCTTCATCTATTTTCATGTTCTTTACTTACTGTACCCTTGTTAGGACTGACAGAAAAAACTACATGTGATTCTAAACTGATCTGTGGGTAATACGGAATTGAACAAAATCAGTTCAATTTATCAAAAGTTTTCTTTTTAACTCCTTTTTTTTTTCTGATATGGTTTGGGCCTGTCAATTTGTCAAGTGAAGTAGCATTTATTATATGCCAGGCCCTTTGCTAAGTGTTATGGATACAAAGTCAAAAAACCAGTCCTTGCCCTCAAGGAGCTCACAGTCTAGTGGGGGAGATATAACATGCTGCACATGTGCAAACAAGATGTAGACAGGATAATTACAGCTAATCTCAGAAGGAAGGCATTAGCATTATGGGGGATCAGGAACAGCTTCTTGCAGAAGGTGGAATTTTAGCTAGGAGCTGAAGCAAGCCAGGGAAGCCAGAAGGCAGAGATGAAAAGGGAGAGAATTCTAGCCATGGTAGACAGCCAGTGAAAATTCAGAGTCTGTAAATGGAGTGTCTTGTGTAAGGAATAGCAAGGAGCCTGCTGTTGTGGAAGTTGTTGTTGTTTGGTAGCTGAGTGGAAGATGACCAGAGTGGGAAGAGAACTGAAGAAGGGAGACCAACCAAAAAGCTACTGCAATAATTCAGGTGTGAGGTCTACACACACACACACACACACACACACACACACACACACACATACACACATACACACACAAACACATACATTTGTATATATTTTGTATGTATATGTATATGTGTATATACAGTTATCTGTTCCATGTTGCAGGGGGGTACTAGGGGCACAGCCCTCCCCATGATCTGGAAAATCTGTAAAATTTTTTGGCTCTCCCTTCATACCAGAGAAGTCTGAATTATTATGATATTAAAAGACAAAATATGCTGATATTATACAATGTGTATATACATATATTTAGTTTCTAAACTTTTTCTGTCATCGTGTTGTCTGCAGTTTCTAAAAAACTCTCCAAAAATTCCCATTTAATTTCTTATGCTGAAACCACGATGGGGAAAGTGGTGATATGGAAGGGATAACTGTATTACATATATACACACGTGTGTGTTTATGTGCTTGTATGTGTCTGTGTGTGCATAGGGATAGCACTTCAACTGACAGCTTTAGAGCACTGGGAGTTGAAATAACTTGTTCAGGGTCACTCAGCTAATATAGGCCTGGGTCCAGGCACAGTTTCCTTACTTCAAGGCTGGCCCTCGTACTTCAAGGTAACCACTGTATCATTTCTAGAAGGGGGTGAGAAATAAAACCATGCAACCAACAAAAAGCCAACTCTTTGGTTTCACATACTTGAGCAACCCAGTGGTGCTGTTGCCATTTTCCTTGAGGGAAGCCAGGATGCTGGAGCATGATGGTTCCCTTATCTGTAGAAGGAAGTCTAGATTGACAGAGGAGACCAGGCTACCTGATGCAGAGTTAGGGAAGCCTGAGCACAAGACTCTGATTAAGATTAGATGTTGGGAACATTGAGAAATTGGTTATGAAAAAAACAGCATGCATCTGAGGATTGATATATTATTAATAGCTCAAAAGCATATCACACTGTGAAAAATTTACCTTTTACATCAAGAAAATATTCACCTGCTTCCTGATCAAAGGAAGGGGAAGGATGCAGGAGCTTAGTAAGACCTAGAGAAATAAAAAGAGAGAGATACATTGGGTAGGATGATTTCAGAAAAAAAAATGTGATATGGAAGAGTGGCAAGTAGGGTCTATAATATGTTGTATGTAGTAGGTGCTTAATAAATACAGGGTGTCCAAAAACCCTTAGTGGAAAAAAAAAAGCCTTAGTCCCCCAAATCTCTGTTATTAAAAGCATATGACTGCACTAGCCTTTTGGGATACTCTGGATTTTGTTAATAAATGTAACATGTCATACACTTCCATCTCTCCACATCAGGTATTCATTCTAGGTGCCACCCATGCCTGGAATTCTCTTTCTCTTCCTCTCTGACCACTGACTTCCCCGATGTTTTTTTTTTCCTGGCTTATTTTAAGTCCCAGCTAAAATCCCACCTTCTATAGGAAGCTTTCCCCAACCCCTCTTAATTCTAGTGCCTTCCCTCTGTTAATTATTTCCTATTTATCCTATGTGTAGCTTGCTTTGCATATACATGCAGGTTGTCTTTCCCATTATATTATAAGCTCCTTGAGGGTAGGGATTGTCTTTTGCTTCTTTTTGTACCCTGCCTGGCATATAGTAGGCACTTGTTTATTAATTACTTGATTGATTCCAGATCCTCAACCCACACCCCTTAGTGTTCTTCTTCCTCCCGAAATTACTCTCCATTTGCTTGGCATAAACTGAATTTACCTGTATGTGTTCATTTTGTATCCAACTTCCTAATAGAATGAAAGTTCTTTGGAAGCATATTTTTAAAACCTCCTTTTTAGTAAAACTAAAAATATCATGAAATAATATTTTACTCCAAAAAGGCTTTCCCAAAATCCCCTTAGAAAGGTGGATAGAGAACTAAAAGGTTTTTTACATAGAAAAGGAGTAAGGGTGGTACTCAACTTTCTCTAGTTAGCTAGTGACTGCCCACTGGACTTGATTGGATCTAGGAACACTCTCTTCTCCATTGAGAAAGGATTGACATGAACGGAAGAGGGAGGTTGCCCCTTTGTTTCACTCTGCAGTGAGTGGTGACCCTTGAGAGAATGGGTTGAAGATCTGGTTACTCAACAATTCTGGAATGTTAACACAGACTATATTTTAACATATCTTTTTCTTGTTCAAGATTCCTATGAATGTTATCTGACAGCTTCTTGGGACTTGCCAGTTAGAGAAGGGAGGACTTGGCCAATTTGAACAAATCTCTCTTCAAGCTAAACATGGCTTGGATATAGATTAGTGTTGTTAAACAAAATTATCTCTGGTAAATGTCAGCCTAAAAATACAGAATATAGTTTTAATATATATTTTTGACAGCCCTTTAATTGCAGAGACTATTTGTTTTCTTGTATTTTTATCCCTACTACCAAATGTTGAATTGAATTAAATTGAATCTTGCAAGGTAGTTAAATTACTATATTATGAGAAGACTGAGGCCTAGATAGGTTCAGTGACTTGACCTAGACCATAGAACTTGTAAATGGAAAATCTGATATTCAAATTCAGATCTCATTAAGATTCTCTTGTTGAATTGAATCAAATAAGAACTGGGCAGGCAGGACACTCAGTATGGTACCATACATACTTAAGTTTTGGTTACTGAAGTTTAGGCTATTTATTTAATTTAAAATCTTATTTTTTTAATTAAAAGCTAGAATTTTGCTAATTTCTCATCTGAAAAGTGTTTCCTGAGTGTGACTCTTACTGCCACCATGTGCCAACACATGTATCTTGCAGGGACAGTTATTAAAAGGTCAAAATTAACCCTGTAAGTTCTAGATTCTGAATTTTAGTGCTAGAAGAGGCCTTAGACATCTGGTCTAATAACTTGTTCAAGGTCAAATGGTCAGTCTGTGTCTGAAGCAGTACACAAACTTACAGCTTCCTAACTCAGTACTGATTTCCGCCCATTATACCATACTACCTCTCTGACAGGTGCTGTCTTCAGAAAAGTTCACCATCTCTTCACTGGCACTCAATTATCAACTTTCACAGCATGCCTTCTCTGTAGTCCATTATGTTTGTGCCCTCAATCCCTCATTCCCTGGGTATAGAAAGCACATTTGCTGTTCTTCAATATTTAGGATTCATCTCTGTAGAAAGTTCTAGGTAAATCTTTCCTTTGAGGAAGGAGAGGTAAACTAGATCTCTCTTTGAGATAATACCTTGGCAAAGGATGTCCTTATTGCATGATTTAAGCCTTGAAGGAAGGAAGGGCATTCTATAGCCTACTGTGCTTGAGACCCCATTAGCCCACACATATTCAGCTGTGTAGCTACAAAATAAGTTGCAATCAACAGATCAGTTTTGACCTCAGTGGATCTGTTTAGGGATTAAATTTTTATTTTTAAGTTGGGAGTGCTGCACTTCAATTACGCTGACCATTTTCACTCTGAAACCTACTGAGCAATAGGGACAAAGATAACTATCCATATATCATGACAAAAATTGCCCCTATAATTAGCTACATTTTAAGAAGGACATTAATTAAACTGGGGAATTCCAGAAGAGGAAAATCAAGATGGCACATGAAGGCTGATTGAAGGAAATGGGAATGTGTAGAGAAAAAAAGTTATGGGGGAGACACCACCATCATCATCATCACTAGCATTTATGTAAATAGCATTTTAGGGTTTGAGAAGTACTTTGCAGTGAGCTCAAGTATTGAAAGTCTATCAAATGTCACAGGGATTAGACTTGTTTTTCTTGGCTCCAGAGGACAGATCAAAGAGCTATGGGTGGAAGTTGAAGGGGGACAGATAATCAACTTTATTTAAATAAACACTATCGATTGATTAAAGTTGTACAAAAGTAGAATGGATTATCTCAGGAGATAATGGGCTCCTTTTCACAAGTGGCCTTCAAATAAAGACTGGGTGACCACTTCTTGTCTGTATTTTAGAGGAAATTTCTGTTTATATACTGATCAGATCAGATGATCTCAGATGCTCCATCTAATTCTGAGATACTATGATTCATATGTAGATTATGTACTAGCAGGATATGTTAGAAGGGCCAACTTTATATTGCTTTGTTTCCCTTCCTTCTTCCTTCCTTCCTTCCTTCCTTCTTCCTTCCTTCCTTCCTTCCTTCCTTCCTTCCTTCCTTCCTTCTTTCCTTCCTTCCATCCTCTCTCCTCCTCCTCCTCCTCCTTCTTCTCTCTCTCTCTCTCTCTCTCTCTCTCTCTCTCTCTCTCTCTCTCTCTCTCTCTCTCTCTCTCTCTCTCTCTCTCTTGAATAAAGTGTTGCCACTGGGTAGTTTTGCCTATGGAACATTTCATTGCCTAACTCAAAATCAGAGCCAGGCTAGACCATTGCTTTTCTTGTTTGCTAATCTTTCTCCTGCTATCCTCCACTTGATCACTGGGAGTAGACAAATGCTGCCCCACCCCCATCCACCATTTCAATGAAGAGCTGGAGCTCTTTAATACCTTAATGTCAAAGTTAAGAAAATAATAATAAGGCATCTGACCAATTAAGTAATGCTATATGAAGAAGGGATCTACAAGAGATTAGTTCCTACTCAAGTAAATCTTGATTCCCATGATTTTAGTATGATCACATCTTTTTATTGGTTATAAAAGCATGAAGTCCAGAAATCAACTCTAACTTGAGGTGTTTCTGAAAGTTTTATTTTTAACTTCCCTCTGATTAGTTTTACAGAGCACAGAGCCTTCTCATCAAATATAAAAGGCAGAGAAAAGATCCATTTCCATAAATCCTTTCATACTTGTGCAATCAACAGCAGCATCCTTACTGGTTTCTGTAGCCAAGTGCTGGCAATTTTCATTTCCCCAGACACTGGAACCCTCCTTAAAAGTCTATCCTGGAAGGTTCATCCTTAAAGATAATAGGGAAATAGAGATACATTTTACTTGTTATTTAAACTGTCTGCCATCATTCTGTTGTCCCAAGGTGGAAGATGGTGTGAGAGAGAGGCGAAAGAGAAAGGGAAAAGGAAGTCACATAGCCACCTAACTCACGTGGTCCAGGTAGTCCTATAAAAGCTATAACTAGGGTTGGATGGGGCTAGGCTGGAGCAGTGGAAAGCTTGGAGTCAGGAAGTCCTGAATGGGTAACCCTGGGCAAGTCACTTAACCTGTTTGCCTCAGTGCCTTATCTATAAAACAAGATGGAGAAGGAAATGGAAATGCCAAGAAAACCCCAAATGACGTCACAAAGAGTCAGATGTGACTAAAAATGACTACACAAAGGGTTGCATCTCTGGGGCCTTGCTGCATGAGGCACTGAAGTATGGAGGGTGTTGACAGCATTTGAACGCAAGAAGAATAGACACGTCTGAGCTCAGCACCTCATTAGTAAGAATAATTAAAACAGGAAGTTACCAAATGGCATGTTTCCTTCTCAGACACCATAAGTAAGCACCCTCCTCCTTCCAGGGTTTACATTGTTCCTTCCCTTACGATCTGTGCCTCCCCCCCCCCGCCCCGAATTTGTCTTAGAAATTTGATTTAAAGTATGGTTTCTAGCTCTTTGCAGCTAAGTGGCACAGTGGATAGATTGTCAGACCTGGAGTTGGGAAGACTCATCTTCCTGAGTTCAAGTCCAGCCTCAGACATTTACTAGCTGTGTGACCCTGGGCAAGTCACTTAACCTCCTTTGCCTTGGTTTCCTCATCTGTAAAATGAGCTGGAGAAAGAAATGTCAAACCACTCCAGTATCTTTGCCAAGAAAAATCTCAAATGGGGTCAGAGTTGGACATGACTGTATAGCAACAATAACAAAATTCTAGTTCTTTGCTCTAATTGAAAAAAAAATGCCACTTACAGCTCAGATCCTAGACTCCTGGGTTCCTTACCTTCTGCCTTGGTTTTTTTTTTTGTGTGTGTGTGTGTGTGTGTGTGTGTGTGTGTGTGTGTTGTGTGTGTGTGTGTGTGTGTGGGTGGGTGTGGTGTGTGTGTGTGGGGGGGGTGTGGGTGTGGGTGTCCCTCTCCTCTTACTCTTTCTCATGTCCTACTCCCCCCACTCAAATGAAGAAAATGCCCAAAGGGCTTGTCCTATGTGTATTTTCCCTGGGTAGGGCCAAGTACTTAAGCTTATCAGTTAACCCTATGTCTCAGTTTCTCTTCAAAATAAGAGTGATGATTGTTGTTTCCCAGTTACCTCTTGAGATAGTTTTGGTTCTAAAAGCTTCTCAAGAGGCCAAAGCAAATGCAGTTAGCATTTCTGAAAGCTTTCTCCTCCCTCCCTGAATAGAGAATGATTCTCTAGGTGCTATCTATTTTTCTTCCAAACCTCATGTAACAAACCAGTTACAAAATAGACTGCAGTGGGAATGTGTTTTACATTTTTTTCCTGCACAAAGCTACTTGGAAGAGCCTGTTTAAATGAATAATTTAAGTACTCTTCTAGAAAGAAATCCAAAGCCTTTATTTTTCCCTACATCTTTTTAACTTTAATATGTGTTTGATGAATTACATAAAGACATAGGTCAGGATAAGTCTGAACATCTTTTCTCACGTTCCATTTCAGTCGTGAAAAAAAAAAAGAGATGAAACCAGAACTGGTCATTTCTTCCTAGGCTAAGGGAAATTCATGTGACACATACTTCCATTTCATTAAGTTCTGTTCCCTTATGTTTGATCACACAGATAAGCATGGAATGCACATATTGCTGTAGAGCTGTAAATTGGCACAACCTTTTTGGAAAGCCAATATGGTGCTATGTGACAAAAATGGCTAATCTGAAACCCGTTTATACCCCTTGACCCAGTCATCTCATACCTAGGACAATACCCTAAGATGTTATTTATTAAAAGGGAAAAAAGCCCTATCTGCACAAAAATATGCATAGCAGCTTGACTCATAACAACAAAATAAGCCTTGAAAGAATCTGCATGTCCAACAATTGATTAACAGCTTAACAAATTGTGGAATATGAATGTCATGGAACATTAGCATATTGTAAGAAATGAAAAAAATACAAAAAATACGGAAAAAAATTTATATGAAGTGATATAGAGTGAAGAAATTAGAACAACAAAATAAATACTATTGACAATGTTTAAAAAATCTTCCTAAGGATACTCAAATACATCTGTGGTTTCATGTATTCATGAGTTACTTGCAGTGATGCAGACTGCAAACCATCCATTCCTCTCCATCTTTGCTCATGTTCTCTCAGAAATTCTCCATAGGGGATCCATCCAATTGTGTTAAAGGCCTTCCTGGTGTTTTCTTGACATGGCCACAGTACTCTTGGACCTCTTTGGCTAACCATATTACTTGTTTACCTTTTCTTCCCTTTGCATATTTTTTTTCTTTTTGGTGAGGCAATCAGAGTTAAGTGACTTGTCCAGGGTCACATAGCTGGTAAGTGTCAAGTATCTGAGGCTGGATTTGAACTCAGGTCTTCCTGACTCCAGGGCCTGAGCTCTATCCACTGTGCCACCTAGCTTCCTCACTTTGCATAATTTCTTGATGATGCCTTTTCCTCCTTTTGTAGTTCTTTATTGATTATATGTCAAACCTGTTCATGACCGCCATGGACCCTTCTGATTTAGCAAAGTCTTTCCAAGTTGGTGTTTACTATGAGAACACTTGGAGAACCAAGATTAATGTCTGTGATACAATAAGGTATGGGAACAGGACTTGAATGGAGGATTTCTTTTTTACTCACAAAAATAAAACCTTACAGGACAAACCAAGAACCAGTTCAGTCTAACATGGGTGTAAGCAGGTAGGTGGTGATATAGAGTGTTGGACTTTGAGTTAGGAAGACCTTGTTATTTCAAACCTTGCCTCAGATAATTACTTAACTGTGTGACCTTGGGCAAGTTAAATGTCTATCAGCCTCATCTGTAAAATGGAGATAATGATAGCACTTAACCTTTCCCAGTTTTGTTTATATTCTAAGGATAAAATAACACCTTGCTTGCAGATATATTATGAGGTTCAAGTGACATAACATTTATAAAGTGAGCTGCAAAACTTAAAGCACTATATACATGCTATTATTGTTGTTATTACCATCACCATCTCTATCCTCCTCCTCTTCCTCCTCCTCCTCATTATCATCATCGCATCATCATCATAGCATTACCTTGATTTAAGGATAGCTGCCTGTGATAGAGACCAGAGAGCTGAAATGGCTCCTAGGAAAGGTAGTCTACTTTGTGCCTTTGAAAACATAGGTCATATAGGTACAGGTGTAATGCAGGTTTATGTTTTACCTTGTCACTGTTGTTGAGTCATTTCAGTTGTGTCCAACTCTTTGTGATCTCTTATGAGGCTTTCTTGGCAGAGATACTGAAGTGGTTTGCCATTTTCTCCTCCAGCTCATTTTACAGATGAAGAAATTGAGGTAAACAGGGTTAAGTGACTTCCCCAGGGTCACACAGCTGGTAAGTGTCTGAGGCCAGATTTGAATGCAGGAAGATGAGTCTTCCTGATTCCAGGCCTGGCAGTCTATCCACTGAGCCATCTAGCTGCCTATTTCTGCATCTAGTATATATGTGAGGGAGTGGATGGTCTTTCTGCCTCAAATTTCTCCCAACTTTCAGTCCATTCTCCACTTAGCTCCTAAAGTGAGGTTCTTAAAGTTCAAATCTGACCATATTGTTCCTGTACTCATCAGACAACAGTGACTCCCTATTATTTCCAAGATCAAGTATAAAATCCTTCATCTGGCATTGAAAACCTGCACACCTGGCCCCTCCCTACCTTTCCAGTTTTCTTACAATTTATGCACTTCCCTTTACTCTATGACTTAATGGCCTCCTTGTTCCTCACACATGATACTTCATCTCCCAATTCAATCCATGCCTTTTCAGGGGCTGTTCCCCATACCTGGAATGCTCTCCTGCCTCATTTCCTTCTGGCTTTCCTCGTCCCCATACCCTGCTGCTATTACCTTCTTCTAAGAATACTTCCAAGCTATCCTGAATATATCTTTTATGTCTGTAGTTGTTTCAACATTGTCTCCTCCATTAGAATGTGAGCTCCCTGAAAGTAGTAACTGTTTTTGCCTTTCTTTGTATCTCCAATACCTGGCATGTAGCAAGCACTTAACACATGTTAGTGACTTCTTGACTTAAGATAAAGTTTGGAAGAGCAGCTGAACCTAAGTACAAATGTAAGAAACCTGCACTAAAAATATTACTACCTTAAAATCAGTCAAGGAGGGTAGGTCAGTGGATTCCCAAAATACTTCAGAGGGGGAAAGATTCCAAAAGGATGGAGAAGAATTGCAATGGTACTTTAAATGGTTATATGTATGTATAAGCATGCACTGACCCACAAACTTGCTTTCTCATTGTTATAAAAATTTTTTTATAAGAATTGGATTTTGGATCCATTAAGGATATCTTCAGTGAAAATTTGAACCCTGAAACTTGAGGACAGGAAATGATTTTGCCTTTTTTGTATCCCAGCACTTAGCACACCTCACTTGACTTGACCTGAAAATACAAGAACTCATTAGCTATGTTTTACAAGTGCTTGTTCCATGGAGGACCACATCTTTATTGTTACAAAACTGACAGAGTGCTATATAGAACATAATACTCCTCTGTTTATTGCATATTGATTTTAATAAAGTAGTAGTTTATTCAGTAGAGCAAAACTTCTCCTTAAATGCTCTCCTCATTCAAGGTATCTCTCACATGTGTATAAACATTACACAAGATGTGAAAGACAACTATAGGACAAATTTTGTCCAGTGATCCACTGAATATTAACATCACATGAAGTGTTAAAGCAGGAGACATATGTTCACCAAAAGGTTATAAAAGATGATCTATATAGAGTCAATATAAAAGAAGGATTTCCTACTGACTGTCTTACTTGCAGACTCTATTATATGCATTGTGTCAAACTCTGGAACTCTATAAACCCCCCTCAGTGAAAATTATAGTACTGTGAAAGAAATTGATTTAAGCATCCATACATGAAAAACAATGTGTAAGAATGTGCATTTCCTAGATTATGGCATATAGCTAGCCAAGCGGTCCATCTCTTGTGTGTATCTTAGACAAGCAAAATGTACAATAAGCTGAACCCAGCATTGAGTAGGAAGAAAAGATGGGGCTCATGTGTTTCTGGGGAATTGTGTAGTATAATGTTTCCAATGATCCTAAATTGCTCACTTGTAAAAAAGCCCACCTTTTTAAGGTAATTGTGTCATTTGTTCCAAATCCTCAAACACCATGATCCCAAAAGAAATAAGATTATAAATAACCCAAAGGATAATCAAAAGAGACATAGTAGGTGTAAGGAGGCTGTAACAAGTGACCAATATCAATGTATATTCAAGAAGTAGTATAACAGAATAAAAGATGAATCACTCATATCACAAGAAATACATACATACATATATGTGTATCTATATATAAGATAGAGAGATGATAGACAGATAGATAGAAATGACACAAGTGATTTATGTCCTATATGAATCATTTAAAAGACCTGTTGGGAATTAACCTAGATCAGAGGACATTTAGGTACTCAGGATGGCAGTCTTCAAGCGTTTGAAGGGCTATTCACATAGGAGAGGAATTATGCTTGTTTATTTCAGCCCCAGAACCCGGAGCAAAGAACTGAAACACCCGGGAGGATGGTTTGGGCCTTGATCATGCCCACTACAAATGCTTCCAGGATCTGAGATTTTGTCAGGGTGTGGAATCTTGCTAATGGGTGAAATGGCAATCTCCTCTCTCTCTCTATGTCGGTAGGGAGCCTGCAAGAGTTACTGTGAATGGGGAGGCAGAGTCAAGATGGAGGAGAAAAGGAAGCGACTTACCTAAGCTCTTCCAAAACTCCTCTGAACACCATTAAATAATGCCATAAAATAATTCCTGGAGTGGCAGAACCCACAAAAGAATGGGGTAAAATGATTTTTGTGCCAAAGACAACTTAGAAGGTGAGTAGGAGAGGTCTGTCACACTCAGGTGAGAGTGGAGCATTGGTTTGTCATTTCCTTCTCCAGCTCACTTTATAGATGAGGAAACTGAGGCAAACAGGGTTAAGTGACTTGCCCAGGGTCACATAGCTAGTAAGTATCTGAGGCCAGATTTCAGCTCAGGAAGATGGGACTTCTTAACTTCAGGACAGACACACTATCTCCTTCGCCACTTAGCTGCCTATTATTGTTGCTATTATTCTAAATTTTCTAGGAAGAGCTCAAGATCACTTCTAGCTGGGATAGAATTCAAGTTTACTTCTGAGGAGGAGCAGTATCAGGGAAGGTTTCCCCACAACTATCTTGGAATATCAGCACTTGCTTCTGTTGCTTTCATGTGTCTGTTTCCATTCTCTAACATCCAAAGTTCTTGACTATGCATCCTCAGAACTACTATAGTGCAGTGCATCTGATGAAAATATTCATTGCTTAATTCATAACCTAAAATTTTCATTTTTGTCCTAAAGTCTTTTAATATTTAGCAGCTTTGTCAAAAGTCCAAATGGGGTCATGAAGAGTCAGATATGACTGAAATGACCAAGCAACAATAACAACAGAAATACACAAGTCCAACAAATAGAGGTGCTTCTATTATTTTTGTAAGTCAGTATAAAAATGAAGTCAGGTCTGTTCCATTTTATGTCTCTGCTGTTCTGGTTTCAGCCTCAGATGCTCCCTGGATAACTCACTTTAGCACGATGGATCTCACGCCATGCTCTCTGTGAACTCATTTTTTTCCTCAACTATTTTTCTTGACTATGCAATGATACTATTTGAAATCTTTTACTCTTCTCTTCCTCCTCCATAGTGTTCTACAAACAAGCCTGTGTGCTAAACTGATAGTTTTCTTGGCCATCATATCTCTTAAC
This sequence comes from Phascolarctos cinereus, assembly GCF_003287225.1. Lineage (NCBI taxonomy): Eukaryota > Metazoa > Chordata > Mammalia > Diprotodontia > Phascolarctidae > Phascolarctos > Phascolarctos cinereus. Next base: position 83,207,941 of record NW_027555958.1, read on the forward strand.
ATAGGAAGGAGATTAAGTGTTTGCTAGCTGAGGAAGTTTCTGGTTTCTTTTGACTTTCTTTTGATGGTTACATTTTCTGAACCAGTTAAACTTTTCTAGAAAATGGTAGAAGTGAGTCAATCTTTTCACTTTCATTTATTTCCACTTTTTTGAAGATGACAGCTTCTTTAAACAGTTACTACAATTGAGGAAATTGTTCTCTCCTCATATTTGTTATTTCTTCTAATCTGTTATTTACTTTAACCTTTTACCTGACAAGCAGATGATTTGACAACACATATATAGCTGATTTTGAAATGATTTCTAAAGCTGTAACTTCTTGTTTCCCTTTGATTAGAGTCGATTTCATTTTTCATGAAGGTATTTGATACCACCTCCAGTACCTTCAAACTCTTTTCTTGAAGAAAGTATTCAAAATATACAGATATAAGTTTTCTCTGTAAAGTCTTGAAGCAGTTGGCCTATTTTATTCCTTTATCACAAACCAATGTATGGACACTCTATCATTCTCTCACCCCATTTTTACACTGAAGTAATGGATATTAAAAGTATGTTTTTATATGACCCTTTTGCAATATTTTGCCTGGTAAGCCCTAGCCCCTCCCTCGATACTTTCTTCTCCCATGGCCTCCATGACACCACTCCCTTATGGTTCTTCTATTTCCCTGAATGCTTCTTTCCTGTTATTTTTGCTCATTTCCTTATTTTTCTTCTATTTCTTAAATGCAAGTACTACCTGTGGCTCTATCATTCTTTTCTTCTCTCCCTATATCCTTTCACTTGATGATCCCAATCACTCTCATGACATCAGTTATAAGCATATAATTCCCCTCTCCTCCATTTTAACCCATACTCTAGCCACAGCACCAGCCTCAAATTTAGAACTGCCTGCTGAAATATTCTGGCTGCTTGGCTCACTGTCACATCAAATTTGTGGTCGTTCGGTCATTACAGTCACGACTGACTCTTCTTGACTCCATTTGGAGTTTTCTTGGCAAGATACTGGAGTGGTTTGCCATTTCCTTTTCCAGCTCATTTTTCAAATGAGGAAACTAAGGCAAACAAGGTAAAATGACTTGCCCAGGTCACACAGCTATTAAGTGTCTGAAGCCAGATTTGAATTCAGGAAGATGAGTCTTCTTTACTCCTAGACTAGCACTCTATCCGTTCTGCCACCTTGCCATCCCACCTCAAATTTAAGATGTTCAAAACTCAACTCCTTGTCTCCCCCAAAACTGATCCTTTGTCTTACTTCTCTACTTCTGTTGATGGAACCACTATATTTTCACTTACCTAAACACAAAATCTTGGTGTTATATTTGACTTTTTCCTTTACCTCATTTTCCACATTCATTCAGTTTCTATAGCCTATCCTATGTTTGCAATTTCCTGACATTTACACTTTATGCTTTTTGTTTTTTTTACTAAGTATCCCCCATTACACTTCCAGAAACCACTGTAGTTTTGACTCTCATATCTTCTTGACTTGTAATAACCTTCTCACTGGTCTTCTTACCTCCTGCTTGTGCTATATAATACTCCTAATATACCACTTTTTGATCCAGTCATTTTTTGTGTAAGTTCCCTAGTTATAACTGGTCCCCAAATGTGCCTTTTCTCCCACTAGTGGTAGAGTAAATTGTAGCATAGTAAATCCTATGTGTATGGGGAAGGGAATCTTTATCACTTATTTTGCTTTGTTGTCTAGTTTAATGTCTTTTGCTTTGAACTAATTCTCTTTGGTAAAAGGAACTCATTGTTGGGGCTTGTGACATGCGGTTTTGAGCAGATATTGACACACAATGTGTCTCTGATCTAGCCTAGCTTTCTGGGGACCAACATTTGAGGGAGTAATGAAAGGCTACATTTTCATGCCACATAAATACTGAAAGGTGAGGTGACTAAGTGTCCAATGAAACGATACTTCGGGTTTTCTTAGAAGACAGACTGAAATCAACTTCTCTAACACCTTCATTCACCTCTCTAAGGAGAACCTTTGAGCTGTGCTTCTGTTTAGTTGCAACTCTTGCTTTCATTTATGATTATTGATACATTCATGGCTCAGGTCCTAAAGGAATGTGCCAATCCATTTGTCATTAGAGAAATATCACACACTGAGAATGCCAACCTTTTCTACAATTCCATCAATATCACCTCAGAAGTGGAAGCTGACTGACCACCTAGGAATGAGGACCACTTTATGTTTACATCTGTTTATGAGTTTTTATAGACAAAAATTTCTCCCTCAGTTGTTGAACAATGTTCTGGTGATAAACCTCTTTGAATTTTTCTAGACTAGTCCATAGTAGACAAATATAGACCCTGTCATTGAATCTATACTTATCCTTTTTATAGCTTGGTAGGACTTAGTAGGGTAGCTTGGTGGCACAGTGAATAGAGTATCAGGCCTAGAGTTAGAAAGACTCATCTTCTTGAGTTCAAATCTGGCCTCAGACACTTACTAGCTGTGTGACCTTGGGCAACTCACTTCATCCTGTTTGCCTCAGTTTCCTCATCTGCAAAATGAGTTGGAGAAGGAAATAGCAAACCACTCCAATGTCTTTGCCAAGAAAACCTCAAATGGGGTCACAAAGAGTTAGATACAACTGAAAGGAATAAACAAAAGGACTTACTAGAGTTTATTCTCTGCTGACAGAGCCTTTGAGAACACATGAAAGTATCATATGTTAGTGCTTACATATTAACATATCTGAACAATTACAATCTCTATCTGCTATGCTGTAAGAAATATGAATGAGATGTCCTTTAAGAATTCTTATTAAGTATATCAAGATATAGTGAACAAATCACTTAAGATGAGGAGAAATGAAATTGAGTGAAGAGTAGGTGAGGAGGAAGGGGAGGTGGTAAATGAATCCATCAATGTTTTCATTTCTACTGAACTTAGATGTGTGAAGGATCAATTGATGCGCAAATATTTGTTATATACCTATAAGTCTCAGGGATTGAGCAAGGTGGTAGGGATACAATGACAAAGCAAACAGAAACAAACAAAAAGCTACTCTGTACCCTCAGAGAGTTTATGTTCTATCAGGAATGAAAAGATGTACTCATACAAGTAAAGTAAATATAAAGTAATTTCAAAGGGTGGCACAGCTTGGGGTGAAAAACATATCAGGAAAAGTCTTATGTAAGAGGCTTTCGAAGGGGCATAGATGAGTTCATTCCAGATGTGAGGAACAGATTTTGCAAAGGGTCAGAGATAAGACGTATATTGTTGTGTTCGGGCAATTTGGTGGGAACATAGAGTGCATGAAAGGGAATAATCATTACAGGCTGAGAAGATAGGGTAGAAACAGTTTGTAAAAGACTTTAAATGCCATACAGAGGACTTTGTATTTTGTCCTTGAGGCAATAGAGAATCACAAGATATTTTTGAACAGGGGAGTGATACAATAAGGAATATCATTTTGAAATAACATAAAGTATGGATTAGTATAGAAAGAAAGTAGAATCTGGGTGACCAGTTAGAAAGCTGCTTCATGACTTGTCCATGGTGACAAGTTTTGAGGACTTGAATTAGTGTGGTAGCCCTGGGAATGGAGAGGTCACATATGTGAAAGACATTGTAGAGGTAAAATTAATAAGACTTAGCAACTAGCTATGGACTGGATATGGGGGGAAAGGGAGAGGGAAGAGTGAAGGATGACTTCAAGGTTGCAAACCTTGATGACTGGAAGAATAGTGATGCTCTTGCCAAAAATGGAGAAGATAGGAAGAAAGATGAGTTTGGGGGTGGGGCAAAGATAATGTCTGATGATTTAGTAAAATGGTATGCTTGTGTGAAAATAGATGAGGGAGGGTCAGAATACAAGGAATGGAGAAAAAGGGAAAGAGGAGTTAGGAAGGTGGTTCTGTGGTCTAAATGTCTGATCTCATATGACCCAAAAAACAAATCTTGCATTTTTATCCTCATTGTACTGATAAGGAAACAGAGTCAGGGAAGCTGAGTCAGTTGCCCTTAGTTACACAGTCAGGAAGTTGCTGATCTGAGGCTCAAGTCTAGATAATTCTGACTCTAAATCAAGCGTATTTCCCAGGGCACCAGGCTATCTATTTCAGTAAGACAATGGAATTGAAACTGCTTGAAGATTAATAGGGGCCATAACTCTTACCTCCTCTTCCAAGGCACAATACAGCCTCTCCCCATTTTCTTCCTCCTCTTTCAAGCCCCACTGTTCCCACTTCTGTTTCTGTTTTTTGTGTAAGTAGAGAACATCATTCCAGATATGAAATGACACTTTGCTTGTGGCCAGCTCAGACTCTATACCCACCATCTGCTTATTATAGTGAACAGTTACAACATTTATTGGCTTGGTGGAGCTGCTAATGAGAAACAAGCACGAACACCTGCTACCCTCCCGCCATGACATAGCTGTCTGCTTCTCTCAGCTCCTCACTGGAGAGACGTAGGGAAACAAGAATGTGGGAGTCTGGAGGAGGGAGGGGTCATATGTAAGGGAAGAGACAGGCAAGAATAAGATGATCAAGGAATTTCTCCCTCTTTCCTGCCTTCATTTGGATTCACAAGCATGCAGTTCCTTTTCTTGAGCTGTTTTCTGAGATGTGCTTTGTCATGTCTTCATGACTTGTAAAAGTCTTCTATTTTAGAAAACTGAATTTGAGAAAGCATCAAATTGAGTGATTTTTTTTTTGCTTTTAGGCAATTGGGGTTAAATGACTTGCCCAGGGTCACACAGCTAGTAAGTGTCAAGTGTTTGGTTTGAGGTCAGATTTGAACTCAAGTCCTCCTGACTTCAGGGCCGGTGCTCTATCCACTACACCACCTAGCTGCCCTGTTGAGTGATTCTTCTCAGTCTTCTGTGGGCTCATTGGTAAACCCCTAATGGCAAGATTAGAGAAGATTTAAGCTAAAACTTCTTTGGCTTATGTCAAGTCAACAAGTTACCAAACTTTCATTAAGTGCCTACTATGTTCTAGGTATTGTACTAAGTACTGGGGATACAAAAAAAGTAGAAACAAACAAAAAAAACCAGTCTCTGCTCTCAAGGAGCTTCCTGATCTAAAACAGATAGTTTGGAAGCATTAAAAAAAAGTCATTGATTTTATCTATTTATCTCAATCTTGCATGGGGATGTGATCACGGGATACTTGCGCAGTCTCAGTGCTGATGGAAATTGCCTTGTAAAGAAGCCTGGTTTTCTCCCTAATTGACATCCTTTCTCAAAGCAGGGTAGAAAGGTAGATTGGCCAATTGCTGAGCTAAGAACATTCACCTATTATCTCATACGTTGGAGAGAGGCTTCTCTATCCCTAGTCCAAAGGCTTACTGGGGGATGGCAGGTTGGGTCATCTGCAGCAGAATATTTATCACTACTAGCCATCTGAATACTAGAAAGAATAGTAAGCTATTTGGTGAGCATGATCATTACAATAGCTAATGTTTGTCTATTGCAGGGGTAGGGAACCTGTGGCTGTGAGGCCACATGTGGCCCTCTAGGTCCTCAAGTGTGGCCCTTTGATGGACATCAGTAGGACCTAGAGGGCCACGTGTGGCGGCCACAGGTTCCCCACCTTTATCTAGTACTTGCAGGTTTACAGGGCACTTGTTCTATAATAATAACTCACATTACTGGCTATTAAATAATTCCTATAATATGAAGAGAGTAGTCTATTTCTTCAATGTGGATATTCAATTAAAGAATAAAATAAAATGAATTATAGTAAGGGAGGGATGCTCTTCAAATCTAAGTTCAGCAAATTCTTTCATATTTTGTCCAAAGACTAACATGGAGTATAAAATCTTAACTTACAGTGTTGTTCTCCATTCCTTAGGTCCCCTTTTTCAATTTTGGAAACTATCAATGGCTGAAAATGTTGAACAGTGTTGCAGAATCCATTCTTTTTTGAATAAAGGGAAGGCAGCCTGTCATAGCCAGCTTCAAACACAGGAAAACCTCAGCTCAACCTTTCTCACACATACCAGTTCTGTGATCATGGGCAAGTCACTTAAGCTGTTAGTGCCCCCAAGAAACTCTCTAAGCCTTAAAGTTGGAGAGTAAGTGCTGATCTGCATTCATAGAGAGAATTTCCTCACCCAGGAGTTGCTTATACCCATGAAATCACCTATCCCTGTGAAGAAAAGAAGTCAGTAAAAGGAGGGAACATGTTATTCTGCCTTAGAAAACACAGCAGGTGCCACAATACTGCAGGTTTGGCTGAAGCGTGGCTTGAGATAATAAATACTTCGACTAATGAACCATGAGCATTAAAACCTTCTTTTAGCTAGTGAGAAACATAGTAAGATGCCTCTAAGGTATCTGGAAGTGCCTAGCTCTTGTGACTACTTGCCTGGCTTCCAGGTGGTTAGCTACATACAGCACTTAACTTTAATCTTCCCAATTGAAATACCTTACCTGTTGCCCATTATTTTTCCTTCCTTCCAAATTCTTTCCCAAGAATGTAGCAAAGAATGGGATAGAGTTCTTCTCTTAATTTCCAGCAACTAGGATTTTGCCACATAAGAATGCAAGCATGCTGTGTCATCCTCTGGGGACCGAGCTTCTTGTTTGGATGATTAAAAGTAATTGCAATTCAAAAGTATGTCAAGTCAAGACTAAACTGCAGGTCTGTGTCTGATGGTGTTACACCCTGAAGAGTTTTGCTCCCCAAAACATAGTTCAGACAATCATAAGACAAGTCAAGATGGATCCTACGCCATGAAGTACAAGGCACAGAAACCTTTCTAAGAGGGTCCTTGGGCCATGACACTGGATGCTGTTATTTGCAAAGTCCTTTTCGTATATATTAGCTCCGTCAGGGGAAGTCCATGTCAGATCTGGGTTAGACTAAATTCTGTACTGTAGTAGGTCAGCATGACGCCAGAATGAAGGTACAGTGGGTAGATTGCCTGACTTGGAGACAAAGACTTGAGTTCAAATCTGTCCTCAAAGACTACTAGCTGTAGGACTTTGGTCAAGTCACTTGACATCAATATGTTTCAAATTGTTCCTCTTCAAAATAGGGCTAATAATAACAGCTACTGCAGAGGGCTGTTATGAGGATGCCATATGCCTAGTGCTTTACAAACTTAAAATGCCCTATAAATGCTAGCTATCATTATTATTATTTTATAGACTGCTGAAGTTGGGAGGGACTTTAAAGGACATTTAATTCAATGCCTATCTAAAAACACAAATCTCTTAACAATCATGTGGCAGCTAGGTGGCACAGACAGAACTCCTGGGTGTGGAGTCAGGAAGACTTGAATTCAAATCCAGGCTTAGACATTTATTAGCCATATGACCTTGGGCAAATCACTTAACCTCTGTCTGCCTCCATTTCCTCGTGTGTAAAATGTGGACAGTAATGGCATGTATCTTTCATGGCTGTTGTGAGGATTAAATGAGATGATAATTGTAATGGACTTAACATGGTACCTTGGCATAGTAAGCATTATAGAAATGTTAACCATTATCTTTAAGGGGCTTTCCCTTAAGGACTTCCAGGGACAAGGCTGCCTCTCAGCCACAGGGCTATAACTCCTAGCCTCCACTGAAATTATTTTTAATCTATTGTTCTGATATTTTGCATGTACTCATCTGTATATGCCCCATCCCTTAGTCCACCAGGAGACTTTAATATCATTGAGTGCTGGGACTGTTTTGTTTTTGTCTTTGAATCCCAAGCACTTAACACAGTACGTAGTACATGAATTGAATTGAATTGAAACTTCAGGGATGTGAAATAGCCCCAGAGTTATTAGTATAAGTAATAATCAAGGAGGTGCTCATTTTCTTCTTCAAATAAGCTGAACTTTCAACAAGCACTTATTAAGCACCCATGGCATACAAAATGCTATGCTAGGCAAAAGGAATTCTAAGACAAAAATGAAAACTGTTGCCTTGGCCACAAGGAGCTCTATTCTACTTAGAGATGCACTGTGTACATAGATAAGTAAACAGAGTGTGCTCTAGGAGAAAGAGGCCCAGATATGGAATCAGCATGCCTGGATTTGAATTCTAATTCTGCTACTAGGTGACTATGTTACATTGGGCAAATCACTTAAGCTTTCTGGCCTTAAATTTCTCTATCTATAAAATGATAGGGTGGTTATATATGATTTATAATCCTATCCATGTAGCATGATAGGTCATAAGATATGAGATTGGGGCTGGGTTGCCCAGTGGTTTGGTGGCTCATATGTTTTCCACTGCCTTCTGAGATACTGACTTTTGCCAGGATTTCACATCCATAGAGCTAGGAAGCCCTAGGGAAATGACCCTGGAGAGTTAGTAACTATTTGCCATTTGATGTTTTGATTTCAGGGAAGTCTCTCTATAATACAATCTGTGATAGGTAGAATTTTCTGGGCTCCTACTTAAATGATAACAATTATATTTTAGAGGCAAAAGTAGCCAGAGAGTTTATTTGTCAAACATCTCAAAGTTAGATAAGGGTACATTTAGTTAAAGGCACAGACATGACTGGAAGCCTTTCCACTATGCCATAGTGTTTCTCTAAAGAAAGATGTAATTGACCAGAATGAAATAGGTATGGTACATAATCCCTACTTATTTCTATTTTTTCTTTCTGGGTTAGTTCACTCAACCAATCTGAAAATTAGGAGGTTCTTGGGAGGATGACCACTGCTCCAACTCATTCTCTAAGAGTCCTAGGGGGTAGCTCTGATGGGAGAAATACCTACTTGCCTGTCTGTTCATGTTAGCTCTTGAGCCCCCACCACTGTCTTTCCAATTTAACAAATCAGCCAGTTGAACTCCATTAACTCTTAATCAGAAATATTTAACCAAAGGCAAAGCAGGAATAATAATATAACATTCCAACTGTAAACCAGAAGCCCCCTCTCTCACTGATACACAGTGTTTGTGAAGGGATAGTGGTTACAAATTTTATAGAATCATAGCAAAAAAGCACAAGTAGGGAACACAGATGCCCAAGGGCTCTGAACCATAGACTTTGGTGTCCACTATGTCCCTCAGGAACAGTATGTGAAATAATTCACCAATGCGCAAGATTGCTTCTTATTGGGTTGTTCCTTTTCTGGGCTGCTGAGATATGGTCACATTCTTTCAGCAAAAGCAGGAAACTTAATGGTGGGATCTGTTGAAGCTTTCAAGGTTGGCTTCCTTGTCTGGGTTCTGAAAAGCTGCCACCTCTCAAGAAGCAGGCAACAGTGCAAGGAAAGCAAAGGTCAAGCTTCTATTTCTCTAATTTGGTCTTCTCAGCAGCATGTTATAGTGCCAGCTCTTAGGGTTCTTCCCAGACCTGACAAGAAACCTTTCCTTAGATTGACTCTCAGCTCTCATCTCAGAGCCCAGCTCTGCTCAGTTCATTTATGCCTTACTGGTCCAAACAGGATCTCTTCTGCATGAGGACTCACTTCTATCTTATGGTAATAAACCAGAACCCATGTTTCTGCCCTTTACACCATAATGAGGCAATATGGATTTTGCCCTATAGTCACCATAACAGTTCTTGGAATCAAGATTTCCTCACTATTATTGTCGAAGTCTTTTCTTTCATTCATATACAAATTAGTTACTGGGAACAGGACACTTTGGTCATCTTTATCTTAGGAGCTTCCTTTTCTCTGTAGGACTAATTTTTTTCAGTGTTTCTCTTGCAACATCCCTGTTTCTTCCCCTTTACATCAATCCAATTATCCACATCCAAAAAAAGGCACCTTCTTTCGCAAGGATGAAAATTGAGCCAGGCATGCAGGACATTTCAGATTAGTAATTCACTGCTTTGATCATTTGACTAGCTTGTCCAATGTTACAGGTGACTGAGTAAAACAAAAAGTTTAATAAAGAATAACTTACATTTCTTTATTGCTATGAGATTTGTAACATACTTTCCTTATAATAACTCTGTGGGTTAAGCGATGAGAGGACTTTTCTTTTTTCCAATGAGAAAGCAGAGACTTAGGTTAGGAGACTGGCTCAGGGTCACACAACTGCTAAGTGTTAGGGCCGAGACTTAAACCCAGCTTTCTCAATTTCAAGCTCATTTTACTTGCCACCATACTATGGAATTAAATAGTATGCAAACAAATTAAATATTGGCCCACTAGTCTAAAAGAGCTCAAAACAGATCTAATGTGAACTAAGTAGTGAACTTAAAAGAAATAATAAATGACATGTTCTTAATCTGCTTCCTATTTCCTTTGTGGTAAGTTTTTTGAGCATTTGTGTTGAGGAGTGAGGGTTAGGGAGGAAATGGTGCTGGTTGCAGATGCCTGAATTCTCTTAAGCAAGTGATCTGCCAAAGGAGGTGTGGACAGATCAGAGAAAGAGCAAGAAAGAGCAGGAAAAAGACAAAATCCTGTTGGCCAAATGGAATTCTTGATGGTTATTAGTTTAAAAAAAACAAACAACCAAAAATTCAGACCTGTTCACAACATTCTTTGGGATGAAAAAATGTTTCAAAATAAAGGGCACAGTTGAATTGAGATTTTCACAAGGCAAATGTATTTATCTTTGCCAAAGAATAATTAATGTGTTATCAGGTCTATCAGACATGGGGCTGTAAACTTAAGCTGAGGAAGTATTACCTTTGGTGGCTTTAGTCTCATATTTAAGGGCCTTAAGCAATTAGACCCCAAGCTATTTTGCCTTACCACCAGCCATCTTCTCAAGAAAGAAAATCCAAATGCCATACATTATGGAACGTGGACTTTGAGCCTTACATTTTTAGACAATTTCAATCATATGTCGCAAAGTTGTCATAATGTGTTGAAATGGATTTGGGGCTGATAATGGATCCTGCTAACAGAGCTGGCACATTTTTTCACTTCCCCATCCACACAGATCATCTATCCTTGGGCTTGCAAAGTGCTCAGATCATATTCATAGGATTCACAGCAATTATTACATCCTCATTAAGATTTTTAATTAAAAAAATTTGTCCTCACAGATGTTCCCTTGATATATATATATATTCCAGATGTATAGCATAGCACATAATGTTTTGGAATGCTCAGGATGTGAGAAGGTGATCCAAAAACTAAAATCCTCTGTCTTCTTTTTGGCATACTGACATATCATCTGTTTCCATCCTTATGTTTTCCCTGGGATATTTCTCAAGAGAATGTAACATATCACTGAGCTTTGAATTAGTCCAATAGGAGAGGGAAAGATATGGGGTGGGGGTCAGCAAAGCATTTCACTGTCTATTGACCTGATGTGCAAAGGCAAATAGGGCCAGGTTTAATCTTGTGTAACTATTAGGCATTCCTGAGGAGCAAAGTTCCTGAGCTCACCTACTTTCTTTAATCCCTCCCGCACTGAGTGACTGTACAGTGTGACCTTACCTGTGGTCATCCTCTCTACTTGCTATCCCTCTGATTCCTTTCAGAGGCTGGAGTTTTGCTTCAGGCCCCCAAGGTTTAAGGACTAGGCTACACACTGGACTATAAACAACAACTCATTTTCTGTCTTGGGGAAAAATGGCCCCTCTATTAGGGAGCATTGAAATACATATTATTGATAAAAAAAAAATCACGTATAATTCTTGGACTCAAATCAGAATAAAAGCCTGATCATTGGGCCAGGTGTTAGGCCCCTGACCTATTTTTTAGTTCAGTGTTTCTCACCTACTTACAGGCTTTCCTTCCGGAAAACAATACTTATACAGCCATGCAATATAAGCATTCATGATCAATTATACATTTTTATTGGAAACTAAGAATCATAATTGGAAAACAGCTTATACAAACAGCAAGAAAAATTACATGGAAAATGCCTATTAGAAAACAAGCACCAGGAAGGGAGTTTGGGGAAAGTTAAAACAACAACAACAATAAAAAACCAAACCTAAAACACCCAAACCTTTTTAGATTTCTCAGTTCTTTTTTCTTTTTTTCATTTTTTTTGAGGGGAATACAATTAGAGTTCAGTGACTTGCCCAGAGTCACACAGCTCATAAGCATCTGAAGCCTCATTTGGACTCAGATCCTCCTGACTGTAGGGCTGGTGCTCTAACCACTGCACTGCCTAGTTGTACCAGACTTCTCAGCTCTTAAAAAAGAAAAAAAAAACTTACACTGAGCTTAACAAATGCCAAACAAAATGACCATTTCCATATATAAATAGTATATAAAAACAGGATTATACATGAAGCTACAAGTCTCTGTTATGGATGTCTTCCTTTTACTTTTAAATAATATAATAAATTTGTTGCTTTGTCCTTCCTTCTCATGACATGAGGATCATGACATCAAGGAGGTGACGCCATGACATGTATGTGAACTGGATTTAAGTGAGGGAAGGCTGTGCCAAGTCACCAGCTTCACTTTCTCCTCTGGAGCCATCTGGGTCCAGTGACAATATGTAGATCAAGATGAGTGGAGGTGGCCCTATATGCAGTGGGAAACCTTGACCTTTTCAGGCTAAGGTCTTTAGTAGGTCTCAGTTTGACTAAGGCAGCACCCATTCAATGATGAAGGCTTAATAAGAAATGAGGTAGAGAATGGCCTCATTACCTAATTAAAAAAAAATCAGTCTAATAGGGGAAGACCCTCAGAGTTTTTAGCCAAAACAGAAATGATTGCTATTTACATTCATTCTGAGCCAACCAGGGCCCAACAATGACCAAATGGCCTGGGACATATTGGTCAACCAATGAGATTACAGATCAGAGTGCAGAGACATTAGAAGCAGGTCAGAGGAGAAGTGTAGTAACATAGTATAGACATCTTTCTCAGAGAGTTTAACTGAGGATAGGAAGAAAGACAGTCAGGAGGTATGGTATGATCAAATCAGTCTGCCTCCACTCAGTCAGAACTCCCTGATGTCAACCTCAGTTGCTCCCGCTGCAAATGGGGAAATACGAAGTCCCAGGAGAGCTCAGGCTAAGATCTGTCTATAAATCAGGACCCCAGGCAAATTCAGCCTAGCAACCCAAAGCAAAAGAAACTCATTGCCTGGTCAAGTGTATGGTTCTTGTCATTCTTTCCTGGCATACATACAGTTATCCCTTCTACATCACAGGGGTTAGGGATGCAGTGCCCTGTGATATGGAATATCTGCATACAATTTTTTGGCCTTTCCTTTGTACCAGAGAAGTCTGAATTATGGTATTAAATTATGGTATTGAATCATGGTATTAAATTATGGTATTAAAAGATAACATATGTTGCTGTTATATAATACTATACATATATTTTATGCATTTTTGAGTTACTAAACTTTTTCTGTGTTGTCTGCTGGCCTGCGTGTGTCATCTGAGGTTTCCACAAAACTCCCCCCAAATTCCCATTTCATTTCATATGCCAACATGCAATATATCAAAACTGCAATGGGGAAAATCACAGTATGGAAGTGATTACCCCGGCTAATTACATCCATTTGCCCTCACCTGATCTGTATGCCTGTGGCTTGCAAGTGGACAATTCACAAGGTACAAATTGATGTTTTTCTGAGTGGAACAAATTGACAATCTGAATAAGAATTTTCAAAAGATCTCTTCTCTGTCTCCTCCTAGCCCAAGTGCCTTCCCAGGTCGAGGACTTCTTTTCTTGGATTCTGCCTGAGGGGTCGGGACAGCTGGGCTATTAGTCTACTAGAGATTATTTTTATTATTGTGTTCTTATTGCTACTGTTTCTCTTACAACTCCTCCATACCTCCAGGCACTATAGCTAAGATGTAATCATTAGTCAGCTGTTAGATGGTCATTAGGACCACAGCGTGGATTGTGATCATTTTGATTTTTGAAATATACTATTTGATATTTTAGTTATGATAGGAGTCTAATATGGAGTCGCTTAGGCTAAGTGGTCTTGGTGACCGTAAACACGTAAGCAATGACAGTTTCTACTTTTCCACTGTCCTGACTTGGTCTGACCCTGTGTCAGGCATTTAAATAATCACAGCTCCTGACTGGATAAGACACCTGACTGACCATAGAGGCAGCAAACCACCCTTATGCCTGTAGTCGCTGATTGCCAACTTTAAACTCTTCACCAATGTCCAATTCCAATAAGGAAACTCTCTCCACTCAAATCTGGTTATCGATAAGTAACTCAGGGAATTTCCCTGTCCTATCTGGGTCTCATTAGGAATGCCCCCTTCGACATATGGCAGAGATTACCTGTTCTCAACCAAGCCAATTTTTAAGATATGAAACCTTCCTGCTCAGATCCCTACTCTGAGTGTGTACTCCCACTGAAATTTTTGCCACAGTCCACATCTCCCTCCCCCTTGTCCTTGGTGGTCCTGGGATCTGGTCCTCTTTTTACCTACTTTGTGGGTTCCTAGTTTGTTCCTTCATGGGTCCTGCTTTAGGGATGAAAATTGTGTTTTAGGGGAATGTATTTTTTGTGTTCTTTGAGTGAGTGAAGAGCTCCACAGAGAATTGACTTTTCTTTGTTTGGTTTTGGAGTCACAGGAATAAGGTTAGAATTTCATTGATTAAGTCACTGTGGAAATTTGCCTATGGGGAAATCTAACCCTATGGGTAATAAATAGTTGTGTCGTGTGAGAGGGTAGGGAGTAGTACCCCCAACCACCGAGGGAGTGATAGCTTTCTTAGGACAATCAAACTAATTTATGCAAATAGTTACATACTATTACTACTGCAGTAGTGTCAATAAGCTTCAGAAATGGTTAATTACCAGCATAATTCAATTATCTGTTCTCTATCTCCTTGACAACAGCTCCTAACAGAACTTATACTATATACATTGTATACAGTAACAGCAATATTGTTTTAAGAACCACATTAAGCAAATAAGTTGTTTAGACTATTATGAATACCAAAATTTACTATAAAGGACATATAAAGAAAGACACTAACTGCATCCAGAGAAAGAACTGATAAATAGAAATATGTATAGAATTTACATACATACATATAAATACACACGTGCATTTATGCATGTAAATATGTATAGACACACAAATATACATACGTATATGTGTGTTATGTGTATACACACACAAACACAATTTTGATCTCTAAAGCAGGAACCATGAAGGAACAAACTAGGAAACCACAAAGTAGGTAAAAATAGGACCAGATCCCAGGACCACCAAGGACAAGGGGGAGGGAGATGTGTATGGTAGATACACACACACACACACACACACACACACACACACACACACACATTTATATACACACATATATAAATATGTGCACACATATACATATATGTACACATATACACATTATATATTATATATACATATACATTATATATATATGTGTGTGTGTGTGTGTGTGTGTGTACTTATTTGTCTAATGGCAGCCATTTCTAGGGCAAGGGATGGGAGGGAGGGAAGAAAAAAAAGAAATTTACATGATAATTTTGTTGCATATTTGAAAGGAATAGCAAGGTGTGCATAGTAGAGTCTCTGTTTCGTGTGCAATCATCTTTTTTATTGTACTATGTTATGGAAATGCTTGTTTTATTCCATGAATTAAAAATGAAAAATTTTAAAAAGAGCTTGTGTAACCATGTTGCACAATGACGGGATGGCAAGAGGAGGAATCAAATCCCAAAACTTATTTAGAGGAGATAACACCCAGAAGAAAGGAATTAGGGCTTCGAGTGATGTAAGTGATCCCCAACCATGAGAAACTCAAGAAGGTCTTGGGCTTTGGGCCAGCAGATGCCAACTGCTGCAGATGGGCTATGGGAATGCTGTTGGCCTGGTGTTCTCCACAAATGCCACGTTGCTCCTTGCTCCTTCCACTCTCATTCTTATGTCATCCCCAGGGCCAGTCACTGCTGTTTTTCCTGCTCTATTGCCTTCCCTTATCTAAGCACCGAAAGCTACCTGTCGTCTCTAGTTTGTTTCTGCTTCCTGCTAGGATCTTCAGATTGGGAAGGATCAAAGGAAGGCCTCATCTAGAATATAATGCCACTGGTTAATGTCTCTCATAGTACCTGTGGTGTCTCAGTCTGGGATTAGAAAGCAGAGGTCATTGTCACCTCCTCCCGGGAGGTCTAATTTGGGCAGCCAGTCCTTGACCCAGCCAGCTAGCACCATCTATTGGGACTTTACCTATTTCTACTATTAGCTTTCCAGGGCTCCTAAGAGAAGAGATTACAGGGCATTCTTTGATAGCTTATTCTACCTATTCAGGTTTGCAAAGCTCTTACCCTGAGGCTATCTCATTTGATCCTCATAAGAGTAATGTGAGGTAGGTGCTATTATCATCTGTGAGAGAGATTTAAGTGACTTCACTAGGACAGCATGGCTATTAATTGCCTAAGGCAGAATTTGAATTTGGGTCATCTTGATTCCTAGTGTAATAACTCGCTCTACTATTTTACCCAAGTATCTCACCAACCTTCCAAGTACTTAAAATAAGATTCACTATTGTTATGTAGGTGTCAGAGGCTCTCTTCAGGTGTGAAGGGTGCAAAGAGTTCCTTGTCCTCACCTAGACAAATTTGAGAAATTCACTAACAACAATTTGTAGCTAACAGCTCCCCTTATAAGCACTTGGGTCTCAAGACTCAAAGAAAAGACTTATTTACAAGTCAAATAAAACAATAAGGACTCCCAACAACTCTTGGGAAATAATGATGCCCAACACCAGCCTATGTGCTATTTTCCCTCAGAATAGCCTTCCTAAGTAATATTCATGCTCTGCAGCTAGCTCCCAGAAGATGTTGCCTCTAGTACAGCTGATTGATCTATGTCTCCTTGGTGGCATTTCTACTGAATCCAGCAGTCACTGGGATCAAGCCTTCTAGCTGTTGTCCTTGAGTTTTTGGCAGTGAGCGGCATCTATTGCTACTACCTGTGCAAGCTTGTCAATTCATGCAAAATTTGATTGACCCTTTGAGGTATTCTTAAATTCCAGTCTTTTTTTTTTTTTAATATATCATCTAGTATATGCTAGGCAGAGGTAGCTAGATGGCTTAGTGGATAGAGTGCTGGGCCTGGAGTCAGGAAGACCTGAGTTCAAATCTGTCTTCTGACATTCATTAGCTGTGTGACCCAGAACAAGTCACTGAACCTTTGTTTGCCTTAATCCACTAGAGAAGGAAATGGCAAACCACTCCAAGTATCTTTGTCAAAAAAAGTCCACAAACAATGGTCTACGGGGTCGGTAAGAGTCAGATGTGACTGAACAACAACACAGACTAGGCTCTGTGCTTAGTGCTTTACAAATACTATCTTATTTAATGCTCACAACAAGCCTGAGGGTAGGTATTATTTGTATCTTCATTTTACAACCTAGAAAACAGAGGTTAAGTCACTTGCCCAAGGTCATAGAGAGGAAAAGTCCTCCAGAGCCAGGCTAATTGAAAATAAACCCAAATAAACCTATGGACAACATCTGGAATAAATAGTTATTTTTCCCTAGAAGATCTTGGAAGGAGAGAGAATCCACCACCTATTTGACTTTTGCATATCTTTAGTCATGTGGAAGACATTCTTTAGATCTTGTTGTAGACCATTTCTCCCAATTTTGCCCTCTAAGGCCAATCTGACCAAGCCTAATTTCTCTTCCACACTTCATGTACTTGTATTTCTCAGGTCCGCACTGGGTCTGCTCTTCTTCAACCAATTCTCACTGGACACTTTTCACCATCCTGCTTGCCTGCCTCTGGGTGCAATGTCTAGCTTGACTATTTCCTTCCTAAAATGTAGCTTCCAGAACTGAATGAAACACTTCAGATGTGATAAGAGTAAGACAGAAGCTAATTACCATACTCGAGAGATGTGATTGCTCTCTTCAAGCCTAGGCTAGGTGAACACCTGCTGCTTATATTGCAGAGGGAATGCTCCTTCAGACATGAGCTGGACTATCAGATAGCTACCAGATAGGTCCCCATCAATCTCTGAGATTATGTAATTCCAATATTGCCATTTAGACAAAGGACAGTTTTTATTTTGAGAAGACTGTTTCCTTCTTCATTATACCTCACACACAATTTGGTTTGCAAAAAGTATATAACCATTAAACCTTTCTTTCTCTTCTCATGGATAAGAAGATTGCTTTAAATGCCTGTCTTTACTTCCTTTTCATGAATAGGCAAACAAAGAGACCTTCTGTGGTGTTATTTCACAGGCGACTTCTTGAATCTTTGAAAGATGAAGAGAGACAGTGCAAAGAAACCAAAGCAGGGGGAATTGAGGCTGTGATTTCAAACAAAAACTGGAAAGCTGTAATGAGCAGCAAGTTGAAAATGAAGATCATCTGCTTTTCCACATACCTCACCAATTACTCTCTTTGTAGATAATGAGCTTAATGAGAAAAAGGGAGAATCAGGGGCACTGAATTGGACAGAAAAAGTTCAAGGTAAAGGTACATTTATTTTTCCAAGGGAAAGCTTTCTTAGCATCCAATTAGGAGGAATCTATGATTGTTACATACATAAGAGAATCATTTGACATATATATACTTGAAGACTCGCTATTCAGACATTCTACTTCATGGCTTAAATAGGGTTTTATATTAACCCTTTCCCATAATTCTTGGAGATACCATTTGATTTTTGTCCAATAATGATTTTTTTTCAGAAGAATTTCATTTGGAAACCTCTTAGTTGCAAACCATGCATCCCTGATATTGCTATGAATACTTTATTTTCTGTATTAGAATTGCAGGATATATGAGCAATCTTACATGTACCATCACTTTTTGACATGGCCTGAATGATGGGGCACAAAATGTTTTGCAATTTGAAACTGCTTGCTCAAAAGAATATAGATAACATAAATATAGATACCATAAGATTGTAGATCATCCTATAAACAGCTATTTGGAAGATAAGTCAAAATTGGAGTCTAATTACTGGGAGGGGATGGCTGAAAACTTTCTTCCTGTACACAAGTGCAGTTGATTCCCATACATACTACGCATGAATTGCATGCCTCTTGCTAAGGGTCACGTAGGTTTTCACTAACCAAATACAGTGGGAAGATTTTCTCTTGGTCTTGTTTTATAAACAGAAAAACAGGTGCATAGAGAGAGTGCATTTAAGTTCCATCTGGGCACTCTAGATGGCACTGACAGATGCTGCTAATTTGGCTATCTGGCCGGCAAATGCATTGAATATCCCCCACTAAAGTCTTGAGACCTTCTTTTTGGACTAAAACTAACATTTATTGTTAGTTATCCTACTTTCCCAGTATGGCTCCTCCAATCCTTCTCACCTCTGCTCTGCAACTGCAATGATGTTAAGCTCTACTTTAACTTCCTCAGTAGGAGGAGGTGTTTGTTATCACTGAATAAATGTAGGAAATGCTTCAATGAGAAAATGGTAATCACAAGATGACACACACGTGCATGAGTGATTAATGAATATTCTCAATAGGGAAGTTCCTTAACTCATAGATAGGACAGAACAGAAGAATGGAAGAGCCCTTATATAGGTTAGAAAATAGCCATTGAGAATGACTAAATGCCTTCAAATCAGGGTTCAAAATCCAAGTAGAAGACAAAAAGATTTTTTTTCAATTTCCAAATGAAATAAATTAAGACTTGTAGTACAGGAATACCCCCACCTATAGTGTCATTAATTGAATCAATGTTATCTGGGGCTGCTAGGGGTCATAGTGTACACAGTACAGGTCCTGGAGTCAAGAAGACCTGAATTCAAATCTGAGCTTCAAATACTTACTAGCTGTTGATCTTGCGCAAATCACTTAACCCCAATTGCCTTCTCCCCCCCAAAAAAAAAACCAATTTTATATTTAGCCTTATCTTATTTTCCCTACTGATTTAGAATAGTTTCAGCTTAAGGGAAGTGTGGGTGAGGTGAGAATTAGTAACTAGAAGAGGCTGTAGTGAAGTGTGTGGGACAGAGACCACTTACTTAAAAATAAAAACAAAGACTTAGATACCTTGAAAGTAGAAAGGAGTTTATTGCTTTCTCATGAGAAAGGGTTACCACCCCTGGTCTCCATGGCTGGCCAGAAGAGTACAAATTCCTTCCAGAAGTAAAGGCTTATTTACACCCTATGCGAGCTCCTCCTCCCTAACCCCCTTCCCCTTATCCCGTTGGCTGGGCTTTCAGGGGGTACAATCTATTCACGGAGACGAAAGTTTGTCCAGAGACAAGAAAAGGCGGGAAACTTTCCAAGGGCAAGCAGTTCAGGTTGGGGGCAGGGCTATTCTTTCTGCTAAGTACTTAAAAACAGGGTCTGAGGAGGGAGGGTATTGAAAGCAACAAGCAAGAACTATTAACAAGAACCATTGACCCCTGAGGAGGCTTCACCTCTCAGAGATCATCTCTCACAGAAGGAAAGAAGACAAGCCAGAGAGAAATGATGGCACTGGGGAAAGGAGGACTCTGGAGGCTTTATACTCATTTTGCTTGGGGGAGATGGTACTTGAAGTGTGAGCACAGAGGTGCTTTTTTGCCTTTATTCAGAAATTTCAAGGATGGGGCAATTATGCTACTCAAATAATACCTAGGCATTGCCTGAGGGGGACTGGGGAACTCTTAACCATTAAGGATCCCTACATCTGGCCTCACACTCAGCCTCGGTTCAGTCCTTAGAGAGCATGACCTCTGAAGAGAAAGGTCAAATCCTTTTTTTTTCTTTTTCCTCACTGCCTCTGGCTCTTTATACCTCAAATCCAGAGCCCCAGGGAAAATGATTTAAAGAAAGTGTAGGTTTGACTCATGTCTAGGGTCTATCCAAAAGGGCACAGAAAGATACACATCATCCAAGGTAGACCAGTTATAGGACAGATATTTACTTCCTCCTTGAGAAAAAAATTAATAGACAAAACACGTTAAGACCATGGCTGGGGCTCATCTTTCTGTCTATTATTCTCTTCTCTGAGAAAAGGGTATAGCTACAAAAAATCACTGTTGCCTGTCAGCTCCAACTCAGTCAGGGTCCTTAGCCCATAGTAAGTGCTTAATAAATGTTTATTGACTGACTTTTAACTTCTGAAACTCACAAGGTTGACTTCAAGGCTAGTAATGCCCATTTTAGGACTGTTGTTCAGTTACCTAGGTTCAGAAGAAGAAACATAAAGCAAAATACCTAAGTCAGGAACCTAGGATTCTAGTCTTAGGGTCATCTAGATGGCGCATAGATCTGCCACCATGTACAAATAGCTACTATTACTGATGGGGCAGAGACTCCTCCTTCCCCTCATGGAAAGCACAAGAAAGATCCTCTACTAAGCTCCCACATACCTGACAGATGGGAAGAGAGTAGAAGTTGTCTTACCTTTTAAAGTTAACTTTTCTTGGTTCAATGGCC
Organism: Phascolarctos cinereus; assembly: GCF_003287225.1. Taxonomy (NCBI): domain Eukaryota; kingdom Metazoa; phylum Chordata; class Mammalia; order Diprotodontia; family Phascolarctidae; genus Phascolarctos; species Phascolarctos cinereus. The sequence continues at coordinate 83,229,133 of NW_027555958.1, forward strand.
TGTTTCCTGGTTCTTATTTTGTTTCATTTTATTATTTTTTTTTCATGAATGAAAATTCACCTCTCCTTCCCACCTCCTCACTTCCATTGAAAAAGAATGAAAAACAAAACTCTTTTGACAAATATGCATATTAAAGTAAAATGAAATTCTACGTTGGCCATTTTATATGTATATATACATGCATGTGTGGTCTCTGCCTAGAGTCCATCGTCTCTGTCAAGAGTTGTGTAGCACGCTTGATTATGAGTCCTCTTAGAATTGTGGTTGGTCATTGTGTTGATAAGAGGTTTTATGGCTTTCAAAGCTTTTTGTTTTTACAATATTCTTGTTGTATGAATTGTTCTGTTTTTGCTCACTTCATCTGCATCAATTTATACAAGTCTTCCCAGGTAAATGGAAAAAATGTTTCTTTAAAGCAGTCCCCTTCATAATTTCTCATAGCACAATATTATTTCATCACATTCATATACCGTAATTTGCTTAGCCATTCTCCAGTTGATGGGCCCCTTTAGTTTCCAATTCTTTGACACCATAAAAACAAGTTGCTATAAATATATTTGTACATATGGGAATTTTCCGTCTTTGATTTTTTGGGAGTTGGGACCTTGTAGTGGTATTGCTGGGTCAAAGGATATGAACAGTTTAGTAATGTGGGGGCATAGCTCCAAATTACTTTTAGTTCACAGCCCCTCCAATAGTTCACAGCTCCTCCAGCTTTTGTCATTTTCCCTTGCTTGGGTCAAATTTGCCAATCCAATAGGTGTCGGTGGAACTTCAAAATTGTTTTAATTGGCATTTATCTAATGATTTATGATTTAGACCAGTTTTTATCAGGGCTGATGTTAGCTTGGATTTCTTCCTTTGGAAACTTCCAGTGTATATCTTTTGAATATTGATAGGGGAAAGGCTCTTAGTCTTATGAGTTTGCATTAGTTCTTTACATGTTTTGGAAGTAAGATCTTTATCAGAAAACATACTACAAAAAGTTTTTTTTCCTTATTTCCCTGTAAGCCAATCTTCCTCCACACTGGCCCTTTCTCTGATGCCATCAGAGAGACCAAAGAGTAGTTGCTGTTGCTTTATTATTTTTTCAGTCGTGTCTGACTCTTTCGACCCCATCATCTGTCATCTAATACTATCTATTATACTAGCCATATTTCTTCATCTTTCTTATAACAATAAAATGAAATAGTTTCTCAAACGCTTTGTCAAAATTTGGGGCAATATGTCTGTAGTATTCTCTTGATCTGGCTCTTGACCTAGTTCTTTGTGATCACTGCTTTCCTTTCTAGATGTCCATTAATCCTCTCTTTAGTACTATACCATATTCTAGAATTATTTCCAGGAGTCAAATTCAGCGACCTAGAATTTTTGGTTTTTATTCTCTTCCTTTTTTTTTTTTTTGAAAATAAGGATATTTTCAATGAATTCTCCAATGCTGGGGTAACTTTTTAATTTTTCACAAATTTTTTTTAATGTAGAGACTCAGCCATCACATCTATGGGTACTTGAGGATTTAGTTCATCTGGGAAAGATCACTAGAATTTAAGGGCAAGAACATGTTCTCTTACTATCTCCTTATTTATCTTGGTAGCCAATTTTGTTCTGTTCCTTCCAGTCCAAAGGTCATTCTCCTTGGAGGTTAAAACAGAAGCAAGATAAAAATCAAGAAGCTATGCCTTCTGTTCTCAGTTATTATTAGTTCATCTACCCCAACCAGTAGTTCTATTTACTTCTTCAATCCTCTTGTTCTTCATGATGTTACTGGGAGGTAGGAGGGGAGTGGGAAATAACTTTTTAAATGTATTAGCATTCGTCAACAGCTTCTGATCATTTTGACCTTGAACATTCCAGAAAGAATTTTTACAGCACCATGTCACACTTTTTCATTCATTCTTTGCTACCTCTCCTTGTTGCTAATACCTGTACATATTTTAAAAATCTAAATTGGTTTTGGAATTTCTCTGTGCATCTACATTGGTTTCATTAGACAACTTCAATTGTTTCTCTTTTTTTGGATTGTTTCATTTTTGTCTTCAAATATCGCATTCTTCATAGCCCTTGGGCTGACTTCCCATGTAGAATTTCAGTTCATGGATGAGAGTAAGACTCTGAAAGGGAATGAGTTCCAATGAACTGTAAATTATTGAACATGTCTCCTTTTCTACCCCTTCACTGATTCCCTTTGTGGATTTCAGGCAATTGAAATAACTTAAATTGGTTATAGTAAATCCATTTTTAAAAAATGCTGGCACTCAGGCAGCAGTGTGTAGTAGAAAGAATATTGAACCAGGAGTTAGGAGATATCTCAATTCCACTGATTAATAGCTGTATTGCCTTTGGTAAGTCACTTCTCTCCTGGACTATTTCCTCCTCTTTAAAATGAGAGATTTGGTTTACATCACCCCTGAAGTCCTTCTAGCTCTAAGATGTTGTGGTTTGAATACGTGCACATCCTTTTTCAAACAAATCATAGGTGCTATGTTTGGAAATAATTTTAACCCTCTTTGAGAGTTTTGACTAATGAAATTCTATTGCACTGAACAGATTGAATTTATGCTATTAATAGCCTTACTAGCTGTGTGACCCTTTGGTAAGTCAACCTCAGTTTCCTCATCTGGGAAACTGGAGCATTAATAGCACCTACTATATAGGTTTATTGTGAGGATCAAATGAGATAGTGTCTATAAAATGCTTGGCAAACCTAAACTACTATGTACATGTTAGCTATTGTTATTTTCCTGTCTCTAACTCCTAGTTATAAAAACTTAGAATTGACAAAATATCTTGGGCTAAGAGGTCAGCCATTTAATTTTGACATAAAGATTGCAGTGATGTCATAGATGGATCTTCAGACAAAAATCCTAATTAATCAGTGGCATAATAAGTTTAATTTATGAAAAGTAGTGGCTGAGTCACTATAAATTAAATCACCACATTTAATTACTGGAAGTCACACTTTTCAGATCTAATCTAAGCTTCCTGTACCAGTGAACCTTTCTCTTCTCTGAGACCTATTCGTCTCCAACTCTTAACTATGGGTTATGAAGATAAAGAGGGGTGGGGCTTGGACAGGCAGTGGGTACCAATTCATTCCCACAGTAGTACTGTTTTAGAAAAGCTGAAGCAGGGCAGACCCCTTAAGAATTTGTTTGGATGACTATATTTATGAAACATATGATGGGTTAGCCATTCAACTCCATCTAACCTTTGTATATGATCCATTTGGACTCAGCCTTAAACATTGATGCAAAGCACTTGGACAATGAAATCAAAGTTTGAGTTTGAGCCAAAGAGAATGCCCATTTTCCCCCTGCTAGAAACATTGACACTTTCTCCAAACAGCCATTTCTAGGCTCCTGGGACTGGTATTGTCTTTAGGGTTGCATACACAGTGCTGCATGTTGGTTTGTGTCTATAGTAGCAGCAAAGGGAGAAGATCTCTGCTAGGTATACATCTGAATAGCCTGACATGAAAATATAGACCCCGGACATAGAATCACTGAAGCTCAGGATTAGAAGGGAGTCTAGCCCATACCTCTATATTCCATAAGAATGTTGCTTTACAGAATATTTAACAAGGGTGTCCCAGGCAGCTAAGTAGCGCAGTGGATAGAATGCTGGGCCTGCAGTCAAGAGACCTGAGTTCAAATCTGACCTCAGATACTATCTGTGGGACCTTGTGCAAGTCATTTAACCCTCTTTGCCTCAATTTCCTCATCTGTAAAATGAGCTAGAGAAGGAAATGGCAAGCCACTCTAGTATCTTTGACAAGAAAACCCCAAATGAGTTATGAAAAGTCAGCCACAACTGAAATGATTTAACAACAAAAAATAAATGTGCTCATCCCAAGGGGTGTATGTATGTTAGTATCTGTATACATATATATGGGTCTCTCTTCTCTCTCTCTCTCTCTCTCTCTCTCTCTCTCTCTCTCTCTCTCTCTCTCTCTCTCTCTTTCTCTAAGGCAATCTATTCTATTTTCATTATTGCTCTAATTGTTAGGGAGTTAGGTGGTAAAATAAATAAAGTGCTGGACCTGAAATCAGGAAGACAATTTCAAATGTGACCTTAAATATTTACCTTACTAGTATTTACTAGTAGCTATCTTAAATACTTACTTGCTCTGGACAAGTCACTTAACTCTATCTGCCTTGGTTTCCTTATTCATAAAAATAAGGATAATAATAATAATAGTACCTACCTTGTAGAGTAGTTGTAGGAATAGAATGAGATAATATTTGTAAAGCATTTTCCAATCCTTAAAGAGCTATATAAATATTATTATTATTATTATTATTAATGAATTACAGTTTCTACTATTTGATTTTGGTTCTACTCTCTGAGACCAAGAAGAACAAGTCAAATCCCTCTTTCACATATTAGCCCTTAAAATACTTGAAATCAGCTATCATGCCCATTAATCAATCAACAAGCATTTATTAAGCACCTACTATATTCTAGGTACTACAGTAGACTCCAGGGATAAAAAGCAAAAATGTAACCATCCCTTCCCTCAAAAAGTTATTGTTCAGGCAGGGGAAACAGCATATATAGAGATAAGTACATATAAAATATGTAATTCTATACTTATAAAACATGTATAAGATATATAAAATAAGTATATACACGTAATGAATATATCATATAATCTATAACATAATATAGTATATAAAATATAGTCATATAATAGATATATGATAATAAATGATAAATAATATGATATGATAATATATACATATATATGATATAATATAATATATAAATAGTGATAATTTTTGGGAGGGGAAGGCAATACTAGCATGATTCTCTTCAAGCATCAGAAATAGTATCAAACACAACTCATGAGATCCATTATGCAGTGGGCAGTAATACCAATGAGTGCCCCTAGGCCTGGAAGTTGTTATTGTTACACATATACATACACATATATACCTATGTGTTTACACATATATCCATATATGTATAAATATATGTATATACAAACATATCCCTTGGGACAGGCATGCCTGATTTTCCCCAGTTACTCATAAGGACATATTGAGGGAAAGACTTGTTGTATCCATGATAATAAAAAGATACACCATATCTTACATAGCACTTTAAAGTCTGCAAAGCATTTCCCTCATTACAACTCTGTGTATAGGTATTATTAGACCCATTTTTCAGATGAATAAATGGAGGCATAGAAAGATTAAGTAACTTGCCTAGGGCTACACCATGAATACGTATAATTCTACAGGGGAAAAATGGATCCTTAATGAAATAAAAGATTTCCAAGCATTCTTGATGAAAAGGATAGGATTAAGCACACATTATGAAATGGAAATGCAGAAGCCAAGAGAAACAGTAAAATATACAAATTTCTTTAATAAGAAGGGAATATATGGGGATGAATTGTTTTCATTCTAATAGTGGGGAAGGAAAAGGTGTTCTCAGAACCCTAGTTTTTTTAAGGATAACAGAGAAGGTAAAAATGATAGAGACACTGTAGGTGGTTTTGTTTTGTTTTGATGATCTCAGTTGATGGGAAAAAAGGGAGGGAGAGGGGACTATATTGGGTAATAAAGAGGGAGAAATGAGAAAGAAACCACTATCACATAATATCACATTAGATGAAAGAATATTTAATCATAGAGGGAAGGTATTTAATCATACAAACACAAACACACACACATATATAGATCATGGCATACAAATACATTAAAATCAAAAAGGAAGTAGAAGAGAAGAGCATAAGAGAGACACTTAAAAGGAAGGGCAGAATAGATAAGAGAATAGTCACAAGCAAGGTAGGCTCAAGTCTCAAAAAGAGGATGTGAACAGGGATTAAAAAGAAAGGAATTAAAAATGGAAAATTTGAGGTTGGGTAAGGGGAAATGTGAAAGGTGAAGAGAAGAGCTGCAGCAGAGTAGAAATAGGCCATTTTATTTATAGACCACAAGTGTCAGGCAAATTCTATTTTACCTTTCTCATTTGTAAAGGAGTGTAAGAGTAAAGAGAGGAAATAGTATGAGGACAGAATGAATTATCAATCATAACTATGACTATGAATGGGATGAACTCACCTATATAATGGAAGAGAATAGCAAAATGGATTGGAAAAGAGAATCTAACAATAAGTAGCTTATAAGAAACAAACTTGAAACATAAAGTTAAAATAAGAGGCTGGAACAAAATATATTATGCTTTAGATGAACTCAAAAAAGCAGAGGAAGCAATCATGATTTTAGATACAGTAAATAAAAACACAAAAAGAGATAAAGAAGGAAGTTGTATTATGTTTAAAAGTACTATAGATAATGAATAACAATAGCTACCATTTATGCTTACATACATACATATGTTTGTGTTCTGTATGTATATATACATACATAGACACACATACCTTAAAATGGCATATATCACTTTAAAGTGATATGTAATATACACACATGTGCATATATGTATGTGTTAGATGTATGCATATATGGAAATGCACACATGTATGATTTGCAAAACACTTTTCATATGATTATTATATATTTCAAATGATAATTTATTTTGATCCTCACAACAATCCTATGACATAGATATTAATATCATTCCCATTTTACAGATAAAGAAACTGAGGTATAGAGCAATTAAGTGACTTGCCCAGAGTCACGCATCTAGTATATGTCTGAGGTAGGATTCAAACTTAGGACTTCCTGATTCTAAGTCCCAGCTCTTTCCACTGAACCACCCATTTGTTTCATTATTAATACTATACATCTCTACATACATATATACACGTATATGTATATACATGTATATGTATATACATGTACACATGTGCAGATAGATATATACACGTGTACATATATATGCCAAATGACACAGAATCTAAAAACTTGAAGGAAGAATTAATAGAATTATAGAAGGAAATAGTAATATTATTTGGGGACCTAAAATGTACCCTTTCAGACTTAGACAAATTAACCAACAGATAAATAAGAAAAAAGTTAATGATGAATAGAACTTTAGAAAAATTAGAGATAGATTTCTAGTGATTAGTGAATGGGAATAAAATATAATTATGTACAGCACAACTGTACATGGCACCCTTATAAAAACTGACCGTGCATGAAGAGCTTCTAAAAAATGTAGAAAAGCACAAACACTAAACATATCATTTACTAATCACAGTACAAAAAATGATATTCCATAAAGAAACTTTGAGGAATGAATTAAATTTTAATGGCAATGTAAATAACATAATTCTAAAGAATTGGTGGGTCATAAACTAAATTATAGAAACAAAAGAAAATTTCATCCAAGAAAACGACAATAATGAGATGACATTAAAATTTATGATATGGTTTATATACTTCTTAATTTAAATTTTTTTTTTTTACTTTTAGGCAATTGGGGTTAAGTGACCCAGGGTCACACAGCTAGTAAATGTCAAGTGTTTGGTCTGAGGCCAGATTTGAACTCAGGTCCTCCTGACTTCAGGGCCAGTGTTCTATTCACCATACCACCTAGCTGCCCCTAGTTTATATTCTTCTGAAGGGAACATCTATATCCCTAAATGTTCTCACAAATAAGGGAAAAAGGATAAATCAATGACTTGAGCAAACAATAAAAAATACTTCAATAACAATTCAAAAATCTCCAACTAAGTTACAAAGTGAAAAATCTGAAAATTAAAAATGTTAATAAAATTAAAAGAAAAAATTGAACCAACAAATAAATATAGGAGTCTTTTTAAAAGAAAACTAACAAAATAGGTAAACAGCTAATCACATTTTTAAGAGATAAGTAAACTAAATTTGTCATATCAAAAGTGAAAAAGGAGACTTTACAATGATTTGTAAATAAATTTGTAGATACTTGTTAATAAATGAAATTAGCAGAAACTTTTGTCCAAATATGTTCTAGTAAAACCAGTAATTTAGAGGAAATGAATGAGCATTTACAAAAAAATGTAAAATAGATTAATGAAATAAGAAATAGAAAAAAAATCAGTATCAGAAAAAGATATTGAAAAAGTCATAAGTGGATAAAAGAGAGGGGAGATTCAAAGTTGACTCCAGGCTGTAAATCCAAGTAACCAGAAGGATAGTGGGGCCTTTAATAGAAACAGAGAAGTCAAGAGGAGTGGTAGATGTAAGGGAAAAGACAATGAGTTCTGTTTTGATCATGTTGAGTTTATATCTTTGAAATATCCAGGTAGAAATGTCCAGAAGATGGTTGGTGATGAGAAACTATAGATTAAGAAAAAAATTAAGGCAGGTTATATAGATTTGGAAGTCACAGGTATGGAGATGGTAGTCTGACCTATGGAAGTTATCAAAAAGTGGAACACAGGCTACCTTGGGAGGTTAGCAGTCTATCAAAGTCTGCATGTCCATTTTCAGGGGGGGTTGTAGAGATGACACGTATTCAGGTACGGGGTGGACTAGATGGCTTCTGAGTCCTTTCTAACTGAGATTTTTTTCTATAGAAAGGAGAACCTGTAAGTCCGGAAGACTTAGAATCAGAGCTAGAAGGAACCTTGGAGATTATTTACTTTAACTCCATTATTTTATTAATGAAGAAACCGACATTTGGAGAGGTTCAGTGACCTTCCCAAAGTCATACAGCCAACAAGCAGCAGAACCAGGACTGGAATGTCGGTCTCCCAATGACCATTCCAGGAGTGTGCCTTTTCTTATTGCCATTCATACTTAGCCTATAGCATAGATTTCTGAACAGAGCTGCTCATTTTCCATCTGGATCACCTGACTTTATTCAGCTCTGTCCTTTTTGAGAGTTTTCAGGAAATAAACAGACTGAAAGGCTTATTTAAAGTCTCTTTAACTCAGTTTGGAGTTCAGTGAGTTACTGTGGGATCAGAATTTCAGAGGGACCCAGGCTTCATTCAGATACTAATCCCCTCTAACATATTTTGGCCACTCTGTGTGTGTGTGTGTGTGTGTGTGTGTGTGTGTGTGTGTGTATTGGGGGTTGAGTATGTATTAGGAACTCTGAAGACAATAGAGAGGAGTGATAATGTAGCAAGCTTCAGATTTAGTAAGCTATACTGATTGGGCTAAGTACTTTTTTTCTATGAGAATAATAGCCAACAGACACAGTCTGGAAACAACTGGTGGATCCATGTTCAGCATGGCAGGTATCCAGAGATCAGGGGTCTGGATTCACTGGGAGTCAATCTTTTTTTTGCAAGAAAAGACATGAATATGCTTGCTTATAAGAAGGTGAAAAGGAAAAAAAAAAGCAGTAAGGACTGGAATTTTCCAAACACATTCTGAGCTTAGTTATCCACATTGGAAGGCAATTGCTGTCTGCTGCTCTTTTTTTATGCACACTCATACCAATATTTAGTATCAAGGAATGGATTTTAAATAGTGATAACAACTCCAGTCTGTGTGTGGAGATGAAGTTGCACATGCCAGATTACAGGTTTCTTGAACTACAGTCTGTCTTTTTGAGAAAAAAAAATTCTGCATGTAAAGTGGATATTTTTACATTTAGCTGCAAAAGAATCGTGAATCTTTTAGGAAATATGAAAACAGAAAATAGTTTAAAAAATAAGTATGTGGTAGTGAAGGGAAGGTTGTTACTTGTTCAGCATATATCTTTAATAGGAATGTGTCTATTAATAACAACTTTATTATTATATATTATTGTAATATTATTATTATAAAGTGCATTCATATAGTGCTTAAAGATTTGCAAAGTATTTTATATATGTTATCTCTTTTGATCCTCATAATATATTACCCTGTGAGGTAAAATTTCCATTTTACAGATGAGTATACCAAAGCTTAAAGGGTTAAGTGACTTCTCCAGAGTCACACAGTAAGTATCTGAGGTGGGATTTGATCTCAGATCTTCTAGCTTCCAAGTCCAGCACTCTATATACTATGCCACCTATCGATTGTCCATATCTCTGAAGTGGGCTTAAACTGAGCAGTGAGGGTGCTTCAAATATGGTGGTTGTAGGGTTCTATGCTGCTCGATACCCATGATATGTCACAGGAAAAGCCAAAGTTTTCACTACGTTGCCACATTTTATAAACAAAACATCTGCCAACAGAGTTTATGCTTTCAATCGGGTCAAAAGAAAATAAGGCAATTAATATAAGTCTTCCTGGGCAGCATTCAAATGCTAGACATTTCATCCCCAATCTATTTTGATCCTGTTCCTCTAGTTCAGTAATTATTTGGGGGAATCAGATTAGAATCACAGTCATAGATTTAGAGCTGGAAGGGTCCTTTGAGGTCATTTAATTCAATACCCTCATTGTACAGACAAGGAAACTGAGTGCACAATGGGCAAGTGACTTGCCTGATGTTTAATGAAAGGAATGCTAGATCTGGAGTCAGAGGACATGTGAGAACTAGAGCCAATCACTTTTCCTACGTGGGCCTTAGCTCCTTCAGAAAGGTCCATGTCCTGGGGACAGCTAGGTTGCGCAGTGGATAGAGCACTGGCCCTCAAGTCAGGAGGACCTGAGTTCAAATCCAGCCTCAGAGCAAACACTTGACACTTACTAGCTGTATAACCCTAGGCAAGTCACTTAACCCCAATTGCCTTTTAAAAAAAAAAAAGGTCCATGTCCATGATCTGTTTTCAACAGCACTTATGTGATAAGCAGCAAAGTAGCTTTCACAGAAGAGAAACAATATATTGAATATTCACTCCAGACTTAGTTGCTATCACTAAAGATCCCTTGACTTTGCTAGTGAGACTCATTGGTTTGTGGATATTCATTCCTCTTTTTAGACTCATGTCTGACCCATGATGATGTAGGCATTTGAACTGGGGGGGGGGTAGTTTTGGGTGAGCTTTAACATAGCTGCTCTTAGAGGCAGCAAATGCCACTGGGCAAATGAAAGGGCATTTATAGTTAAGAGAGCTGATCCTCACCACAGAGGGCATATTACCTCTGGGGAAGCCCCTCAAATTTAGTTCATGACAGTTGTAGTCAGGTCTAGTCTTAGATTAGTCCTACTCTGGATGAACAGTAGAAGGGGATGTTGGTTTTAGGGCTTCTATGGAAATTCTAAACTATTCAAGTTCAGGTCTGGAGGGTCCTATGTGGTTTAATTTTTTCCCCTTAGTGTTGGGAATTTAAGTGGTATATTGTAGAGTGCAGGGCTTGAAAAGAGCCCATGGCACTAGCTGCTCTCCCACTGTTGCTGAGGGTCTTCAGATCTGAATGTCCTATGTTCTTTTCCACTCTTCCATCATCATTTCATTTCCCTCTCTCTTCACCTGGAGTGCTGCTTGAGCCTGGTTTAGGTGTAGGCAATCCGAGGTTTCCTTAAGCAGCCAAGTGTCAATGCTTGTCTCTCTTTTCAAAAATACTTGTTTCAAAGGCCCATTTTCCATCCTACCTAATATGCTATCAGTGTTAGTTTTTGTTCCTGGACGTGGAATTTTCCTAAGGTGCATTATGTCAAATTTGGAACATAAGGTGGAACATAAGATAAAAGAGGCCTGATCAATCTTGATCTACCTCAAATCTAGTCCAGAACAGATCTAGAGCTGGATGATAAAGATTACAGATGGCTCTACTTGTCCAAGCTTTTACCTCTAAGAATGTCCTAGAAATAAATGCGCCTTTTTACTATTGGAGAGGGGTAGGGAATAGTGTGGGAGGGGTGGAGGTACTGTTTATCTCATTGTTAATTCACAGCAAATGAAAATGAAACTGCGTCTTGGTGTGACAAATGGGGACTCCCTCATCCACTTTACTACCCAGAACCCAGCACTTTTGATCCAAATGACATATGTCTGTGCCAATTTAAAAAAATGTTTTGCTGATGCCTTTTGTTCTTATAAGATAGTGTTGTTTGGATATACTACCTCTCTCCCTGGCTAATTGACCTTCCTCTTAACAACAACAACAACAAAAATTACCATTATGTTAAGCTGAATTTGTATCCATTCATTCATTCATTCATACAACAAATATTGGGTGTTAGAAAAACCTGAAATAAAAATCTACTACAGTGAGTGAAGGAAAGCCTTTATTACACTTCTCACAAGAGAAGTGCGCAACGCACTTTAGTAGCATGTGGGCACTGGTTCAGTGGTAGAATTAACTTTTTTTTTTTTGGCTAGGCAATAGGATTAAGTGACTTGTTCAAGGTCACACAGCTAGTAAGTGTTATGTGTCTGAGGCTAGATTTGAACTCAGGTCCTCCTTAATCCAGGGCCAGTTCTCTATCTACTGTGCCACCTAGCTGACCCCAGAATCAACTTTTAAACCATTAATAAGATACATACTCCACTCATCAGGGCTACTATTGGTCTGGGCCATCTGAATTACACCCTTCCTGGACAGCCCATTGCATGTTTGTCCATGTTTTGTTAACTGTGCCCACTTCATGGGTCCCATGTCCAAAAATGGCAGCTATCTCTGCCCTCGGGTGTGTCAGTTGATATTCAATAAGCTTATTAAGCAAGTGCAGTGAAGAAAAGCCTTTGCCTTGTTGAGGTCCTGCCCTTGAACCCGATGGGTTGCAACCAGGTTAGCTTCCAGGGCTCCCTCTTAAGGAACTAGTTGGAAAGGAACCAACTTTCTGATTGGTTGAGGGACTAGCCACAAGATCTTGGAATTTCTTATCCTGCTGTGGAAGCCTAACCCTCTAAAACTTTTCTTACACTGTGTACATCCTATATGCAAAGCACTGTCAGGCATTTATCTAGAAAAGCAAATGCAAGTTGACACAGAACTATATTCTTTCATTTTATCTTTTTTTACCCCATTAACTGACTATTTACTAAGCATGTACTACGTGCCTAGAAATGTGCTAGGAGTAGTGGGGTGGAGATGGGAGGGAGATTATAAAAAGATGGTCTCCAACTGCATGGAGCTTATAACCTAGTTGAAGAGATAAAACACACCCAAAAACACTTATACAGTTGTGAGGACCTTATCCAAAAGCTTCACTCTATATAAACACAATTTCCTATCAGAGTAAGCTAAGGTCTGGGTCACACAAAGAAATGGCTTCTTCCTTTTAATCACAACATCGCTAACAATAAAAAATTACTTAGCATTTCTAAAAAGCAATGACTAGAAGGAAGAAAAAACTCAGCTGGATAATGACTAACCTGACATTTAAAACAACCAAATTCAAAGTAAACAGGACCCCTTGTCAGTCATCATCAGCATTTGCTGAGCACCCAGTACCTAGAGAACACTGTGCTAATGCATTTGGAGGTAGTCAAAAAATAAAAAGCAGTCCTAGTTCCTGCCCCCAGGACCTTGTGACATCCATTAAAGCAAGAGCAGCATTTAGGATCAAAGTGCAATACTACAATCAATCATGACTTCACTACTCTCTGTTGTATTATTCTGCATTTACTAACGGGGCCCTAGGAAGCTAACCACACTGGTGAACAAGATGGTGTCAAAGGCAGATTCTCAATTCATAACAATCTGCAGTTTACCAAGCCAGGCTGCCTTCTTAGGTTTCAGACTTAGTGGCCAGGCCAAAGAAAATTAACAGCCCAGGTCAACGTGTCACTCAGTCTTTCCAAAGTAGAGGTTTCATGACTAACTGTGGAAAGAGGAAAAAGGACAGATTCTGACCCCTGAAAGGTGTTGGGGACAAACAAAGAATTGCTTGTCTCCTGTGGGAACTGGGAACGTTAAAATACTCCATCCACCATAGGCACTTCTTCCTGTAGTATAACATTATCTACCTGGGTTTTGCGTTTGGCAGGTTAGGTTCTGTACTGACTCACAGGCTCACAGCAACTACAGTTGCTTTGGACTCTTGCTATATATCCAAAAACAAGAACGTAGACTTCTTGCCTAAGGAAAATCATTCAATATGTTTTTATCCCTGGAAGATGAGAGAGACTTCTATGCTACTTAACAACCTTCTCTCTTCTGTGGGATGGACAAGAGCCCTCCCTCTCAGGTACTTTAAAATAAAAAAAATTTTTGTACGATAAAAGGTACTTAGAGGTAGTTCCTGTATAATAAGGCGCTGATTATAATGACAGTTGCTACAATGTGCCAACTGCAATTATTGTATAAGCGAATCCTCCATTTGTTAAAAATCAGTTCCAAGTATAAATCTCTTTTGGGAACAGACTGACTACAGCAACAAAAAGATTTCTTGACTTTTTCCTCTGGAAAAAAAATCCCACTGGTATTTCCTTCACCTCCTAAAAGATCTCACTTGAATATGTTATTGACATGACGTCTCCACAATTTATGGAAACAAGGTCAGCCCAGAACTTCCCTGGGCAGCATTCTGAAAAAGAAAGGGCTTATTACAAATGATGACAGTCAGACAGAGAGAGCGCGAGCCAGGGCATTGGAAGCCTGGTGTCCAGCCTCAGTTCTGCCTCGGTCTTCATGGCTAATGCTGAGGCAGCCACTGAAGCCTGGATCATGCTCTCACAATTTCAAAGAATAATGTTTAGTTTGTTTGAAGACCCTTGAGCAAAAGGTCGCATTAGAACACCAAACACTTTTTATTGCCACCATACACTGATGACACACTCAATTTTGAACTGCACTCCATAAGTTATGAACCCTACACTCCTAACCCAGGAAGGCAGCATGGCTTGCAACCAAAAGTGCTTTTCAGCATTTTCAGACTTAAGAAATCAAAGGTTGTGTAAGCTAGCAAGCAAAGTTCCAGCTTCTGCTATTGATGGCAACAGACTGTGACCCAGATTGCACAGATTATGAGAACAATCCTTAGTCACCTGGTATTTAGTGGCACATTGAGACTGGAGCGCAGACAACTTGCACCCAAATGATTGTGTCTTCCCAGATCCTGCACTGTACACCTGGAGATTTGTATTTCTTGTTGTTCTCATGTTTGCTTGTCAAAAGCAGTGGGGGAAGGAGGGGACTACAAAATGCAATCTGTCTCTCAGTATTCATTTTTTTAAAATGATCAGTATGGGCAGGGAGGTGGTTTTCTCTACCAAAGGCCTGGCAAAGATTACCAAAGGGTTCTATTCACCCATTCTGATAAAAATAATAGTAATAATAATAAAAGTCTACAGGATATTATGAAATAGCTAAAGGAGAGTTCTAACAATATTCACCCATGTTTCACAGCAGGAAGCTGTCAGTGCTAATGCCATTTGACTGGTTACTGCCTGAGAAGGGTAGG
This sequence comes from Phascolarctos cinereus, assembly GCF_003287225.1. NCBI lineage: Eukaryota > Metazoa > Chordata > Mammalia > Diprotodontia > Phascolarctidae > Phascolarctos > Phascolarctos cinereus. Next base: position 83,244,256 of record NW_027555958.1, read on the forward strand.
AGATTTATGTAAGGTATCCAGATGGCTCTATCTGGCCCCAAGGGAACACTGGCAGTTTAGAGAAACTTTTGACCATAATAAGGAAAAAAAACCCAACTGAGAAGCATTGCAGACTGTGGCAACATCTAGGCTAGTCATTCTCCTCCAAAACATTTAACTGACACTCAAGGCGTTCAGAGACTTTAATGTTAACAGGCTTCTGCCCTTAGCAGTATGTTGGCCTAAGGCTATCAGAGCTCAGAGTCAAAGTCAGGCCGACAATAGCCTGGGCTGTAACCACTTGCTAGGAAACAAGAAGAGAATTTCTACTTGGTGACACAAAGAATTTATTTTTCTGCCTGGCTTTGTTCAGAATAGGGTATGTGTTTTCGTGGTGAGTGGGTATGAAGGCTCTCTCTCTCTCTCTCTCTCTCTCCACATATATGTATATGTATACATAAACATATATACACACATACATACACATATAAATATATATCAGCATGCCATATTGAAAATTTGTTTTTAAAAATTAAGTGACAATATTGCACATTTAGCACGTTCCTCTGAGAAGAGCCCAGCACTTGGCAAAAGTACCTGAATGAATCGTTTTAACATCCCTGTGAAGGAGTTTGACAGTGGCTTTCATCATTTTGCAGATATAGGAAATTGAAAGTTTCTAGAATGATTCCTTCAATGATTTCTAGTATTGCATCTTGGGGCATACTCCAATTAACACATGGTTCCTCCAAGACCAGCTACCTCTGGTTCCAGATAGTCTAAAGGTACACATCTACTCAAAACCATAGGTCATGAACTTTTCATTGATATGTTCACTTATACTAGTCATGTAGAGCAAGACAAAGACTAAGAGTATGGTAAGGTGGCTGGTGATGGCCAGAGTAGAGATTAGAGTGAACCAAGCTGGCTTGGACTTTCCTGAAATATTGGTCCAGCAAAGACATTCACCAATCAGGATAGTGAGGTCCTAGGTTGGCTTTTTTTCCCTTGGGGCATGGTCTCTGGTATAAGAGATAAAGGTGATTGGCTAGGCTTTGATTTGGCTTGGACCTCCACATAGGTCAAAGACAGAAAGGTCCCATACATATACATACACAAAATACAGCACTTTTTGTTGTAGCAAAGAACTGAAAATGAAGTAGATACCGATCAGCTGAGGAATAATTGAACAAATTGTGGCATACGAACATAAAAATATTATAGTGCCATAAGAAACAACAAATAAGAAGAATTCAGAGAGGAATGGGAAAGCTTATTTGAATTGATGCAAAATTAATTAAGCAGAAGCAAAAAACTATATAGATAGTACAATGACTTCAACAATGTAATTAGAAATAATGAAAAAATGAAATTGAGCACTGTGTAATTATAATGACCAAGATTAGCCCCCAGAGAAAATTGAGAAAATGTATCTACCTTTCTTCACTGCAGAGATGGGTTTCTCTCTTCTCTCTCTCTCTCTCTCTCTCTCTCTCTCTCTCTCTCTCTCTCTCTCTCTCTCTCTCTGTCTCTGTCTCTTCTTCTTCTTCTCTTCCTCCTCTTCCTCCTACTCTTCCTCTCTCTCTGTCTCTGTCTCCCCCTTCCCTTTCTCCCTTTCTCTTTCCTCCCTTTCTCTCTCTATATGTATATATACACATATGTGTGTATGTATATATCTATATCTATCTATCTATCTAGCTAGCTATCTATCTATCTAGCTATCTAGCTATCTATCTACATATATCTCAATAAAAACATCCTCTCTCATAAACATGGTGCACCTTTCCCACCAATACACATGCCATCAGTAGGAAGAAGGGACACATTGGATAAATGAGTGGAAGGGCACACACAGAAGAACACATACAGAGGAAATACAGGTGGTCAGGAAATATACATGGAAGGATAACACTTGTCCCCAGTGAAGCAGGGCTACAGCTATCTTGTGGTAATCTCGAACTGTTGTAACTGGGCTTGTTCCTCCCTGGGCTTGCATGGCATGCTGTCTCTGATGGTGAATGCTAAAGGGTCTGAGGATGGTATATAGTCCCTCCTGGGGGCTGCTCCTCGTTACTCTTCTGAGGTTGTCTTTGGATGGGGCTATCTTGGTTGTTTTAGTCTAGGCATGGCTCCACTGAACAGGAGGTTATGAAAATTTTTTCTGCTTTCAGCTTCTGACTTTAGCTAGAACTCCTTGCTGAAGGGTCACTCTTCTCTATAAGAGGAAGAATAGGCTCTGCCATCTTTCTTTTAGCTTAAAATCCAGAGGCTTATTCTCTAACTCATAGAAAAGGCAGGACTGTCATTCACTCAGTTATAGGACTAGGGAAAAATTCTCAAGCTGCTTTCCTCTGAGAATCTGTTGGTCCTTAAAGCCTTAATTTAATTGGCATTTTCCTTCTGAGAGGAGCTTCCTAAACCATAGGAACAAAAGTTTTATGGTACACAGAGAAGCTAGCCAGCTAAGTAGCTCTATTAGAGACTGCAGCTAAGTGTTTCCCACAGGCTTTGAATCTATTTTTTAACTTTAATTTTTTTTCTTATCAAGGATTAGTGTCTATTCCAAGACTCCATCTGACTTGGAGTTAAAAAGTTCTTGTGACTATGTGCTTAATGTCCAACTTCCAGACTGTACTTATTTAGCATAATTTTAGAGACTTCCATTTCAACAAATGCCAAGACTTATCTGGGTTGTTGGCAGTTTTCAATTCTCTTGATAACTATTCATTCATCTACTTTAATACTTCCTCAATGGCAAATCTTATATATTTGTATCAATTCTCTACATATCTTGTTTAATCTTTGATTACTGTTTCCTGATATAATTCAAGGTCTGGAGGAGTTATTCACTCATCATTACTGTTTTTCTCCCAATCAATAGATAACTTAAGCATATATTAAGGGCTTACTGTGTGCCAAATGATAAAGCTACAAAGAAAGGCAAAAATCAAAAATAGTTCCTGCCTTCAAGGAGCTTATATAATAATAGAAAATATAGTATGTAAATAAATAGGTACAAAGAAAAAATAGGAACAAACAAGATACACACAAAGTTGAAGGAGAGTAACTTAGAAGAAAAGGTTCAAGTGACTAGGGAACTAAAGAGGCCTCCTATAGAAGGTAAGTATTCAAATTGAGCTTTCAAGAAGCCAGGGATGAGGGGCAGCTAGGTGGCGTAGTAGACACAGCTCTGGTCTTGGAATCAGGAGGACCTGAGTTCCAATCTGACCTCAGACACTTGAAACTTACCAGCTGTGTGACACTGGGCAAGTCACTTAACCCTGACTGACTCCCCAAAAAATAAATAAAAACAAACAACAACAACAAAAAGAAGCCAGGGGTGACAGTAGGCAGAGGTAAGTAGAGGAAGTATTCTTGGCATAGGGATAACCAATGCAAAACCATGGAGACAGAAGATGGAATGCCATGTGTAAGGAACAACAAAAGAGCTGGTTTCACTGAATCATAGAGTTCATGGAAGGGTGTAAGTATGAGAAGACTGGAAATGTTATGAATATTATGAAGAATTATGAAAAGGCTATGAAGAGCCTCAAATGTTAAACTGAGAACTTCATATTTCATTATGAAAATGATAGGGAGCCTCTGGGAGATAGTCAGATCTGCTGTAATGTACTGAGTCCTTCCCTGAAGAGTTACAGGAGCCAGGAAAATAATTTAGGTTACAGGGCTTAATCTGAAAAAAAAAACCACAAGCATTGCCTGTAGTCCTGCAGTATAAGCCCAATGAAAAGCAAACACTTACCAGATCAGGGAGCTAGACAGAGTATTGCTTAATCTCCCTCAGCATCCCCATCTGTCAAATGAGGTGGGTTGGCCACGGAGGTTCTTTCTCTCAATCTATGCTCCTATGAATCTTGATAAAGTCCCATGAAGTTCATTATCACCTCTCTATTGTCCTTCAAATGTAGAGCTCCTAATCATATGCTACTACATAGGATCACACAAACACAGGATTTTGAACCAGAATAGACTTTAAAAATCATCTAATCCAACCCTCTCATTTTACAGATGAGGAGCTAAAACCCACAGAGGTTAAGTAACTTACCTAGAGGTCACATAAGTAGTAGGTGGCAGCCAGGTACAAAGGCTGCTCCAAATACCAGATGAAAGAAATATTTCTACGTATTTATTGCTGATGTTTCTAGCCTCTTAATTTTACGTGTAGTTAGAATTCTTCTAACTGTGGATTGGTAGTTAACAGAAAGAATGCCTTTGATTGCATGAACATTATCATTTGAGACAAACCCGTCAAATCCTTTCAGTCTTCCCTCCCTTTCCCCACCCTGGTTTTGTTATTGTTGGGAGCCATTTTGTTCCCTTCAGTATGATTCCCACATTCTTATAAGGAATATTTCAAGGGCACTGTTGATTACAGACAGCCTTAAATTGGTTATACATGTATACACATTCAGGATAAGGGAAAATATCTGACTCATCCACATTCAGGGTAAAATCTCTGCTTCACAAAAGGAGGCTAAAAACAGTGCTTTAAAGAGTGAAGCCAGACACCAAGGATATTCGGAGCATGCCATGTTTTTGAAGCACCAAGCCTTGGACTGGGAGAGTTCAACTAGATTCAAATGTATATCCCAAAGACAAATGAAATTCTAGACTTACAGTTAATATACACTATACTTTTCCAAATTGTTCCTTTTTATTATCTCTCCTTCATTCATTAGTGGTATTACTACATGAGGCAGAACTGTTTTATCTCATTGGATCCACATCACAAAGTTCTTTTACTCTAGACAGAAAGTTACCCTTGTCATGTGTGTGCTTTATGTCTGAAAACCTACTAAAAGGAATTGTATCATAAGTATGTCCTCAAAAAACTAGGAAGTCTTCATATATTCAAATGGTGCCATTTTGTCAGTTCATTCCAACCATGTGACTTAGAAATGTGAGCTTTTCTCCTCTTTCACCATTTCATATATTTCTGATTAAAGTTCCTCATCTTATGCATAGCAGATTAGAAACTATATCAATTTTCATTTTTTTTTGCTGGAAACATAAAAGTATCTATATATAAAGGATTAAGATAAATTTAATTAGAGTAGGGAAACAATTTATAATAATAAGGCACTGTTCCCAAAGACTCTAAGTGTATTTGTACAAGTCTGATTGACATTATTAAAAACTTGGGCTATGGTCTGGCACTGTGACAATCTCCTGACAAATAGTGAGCTGAACAGGCTCAGTAGGAGACATGTACTGAGGAGTCCAACTAGAAGCAATACCCACTGGGAGCCCTTATCAGGGAAATGAATATAAGTGATTGAGGCTATACAGGCATCTGAAGAACAGTTGTTCACTGGTGCATGTAATTATTTCTCATGAGTCCTGGTATGAGTTCTGTTTGTTGTTGTTGACCTGTAAATAAACCTGTTGATTCCATGAGCCTTGTGAATCATGTACTACTTAAGACAACAGCTGGTGACAATATTATACTTGGCATGAGATAATGAAATTTCTGGTTATCTTAAGGACAGAAAGGAGCCAGAGAAGTGAGAGAAATCATCCCTTCATGTCATGGTGGAGCCTCTGACAAGGTTATAATAGTTTCTCAAAAGATCTGGAAAATTAGCACCAACCCACTCTCTTTTCTTCTAAAGAGAAAGAAAATCTACCATGAATGAAAATATAGTGCTTATAGGCTAGCATACCTAAATAGATAATTTAATAATAATTTTTAAAAAATTGGGGGGCAGCTAAGTGGTGCAGTGGATAGAATATTGGCCCTGGAGTCAGGAGGACCTGAATTCACATCTGGCTTTAGACATTTACTATGTGACCCTGGGCAAGTCATTTAATGCTGATTGCCAAAAAAAACCCAAAACACAAAAACAACAACAAAAAACCAATTAAAAATTTAAATTAAATGAATAAGTTCATGATATATTTAAGTCTGTCTGTATTTCTTTATTACATTGATAGTTTAGTTGTTTGTCCTTCATTTTCGAAGAGGACCATGATATCAGGGAGGTGATGCCATGACATGAGTGAATTGGATTTAAGTGAGGAAGGGTTGTGCAAAGTCACCAGCTTCACTTTGGCCTATTACATGGAAATGAGAAGAGAAAAGGGCCCTACATCCTCTGTTATAACCTTAGTTAAGTCTATTTGGAACTAAGAGATAATGAATCTTATTGATTAAGTAAATATACGTGCTAGAGATTGTGCTAAGCACGGAAAGCCAGACAATTCTTGTCCTTGAAAAGCTTGTATTCTATAGGAGGATACATGTATAGGAGGATATTATGTATTTATAAATACATAATATAAGTAACAATGGGAAAGTATGAAAGCCCACTTGAAAGAGGAGACACTTAAGCTGATCCATAAAAGGAAGTAGGAGTTGTAAGAAATAGAGATGAGGAAGGAAAACATTCTGGGAATGGGTGATAGCCCTTGGAAAGTTATGGAGGTGGGAAATAGAATATTCAGTCCAGGGGCAGCAAATAGGCAATTTGCCTGGAGAGTAAACCACATGAGGATAAGAAATAGGCTGGAGCCATATTGTAAAACGTTTGAAATGCCACATAGGAGTTTTATTGCTTCTATTCTAGAGGGAATAGGAAGCCACAAAGGCTACTGACAAGGGAATGACACAGTCAGAGCTGAACTTTAGGAATATCAAGTTAGCAACTGTGCAGAGCAGGAAGATTTAGAGGCAGAGAGACCAATTACAAGACACTATTAAAAGAGTCAAAGATGATGAGGACCTGAACTAGGGTGATTGTGGTGTGAAGTAGAGAGTAGACAAAGATGAGATACTGACAAGACTGACAAGTCTCTTGGTGAGGTTTACTTATCTTAGTCATAGGAAAGTCAATTTGTAAAACATTCAATTCCCTGCACCATTAATGGAATGAATAGTTTATAACCTCCTTCATCCCAGAAACTTTACACAACTCTAATCTATGTCCTACATTATTCTATATCCTTGGATAATGCATCAGGATATACTGGTGATCTTTGAAAAGTCATTTCACTGCTTTGAGGCTCCTTTCCTTATCTGTAAAAAATGGGTGCACTGGACTTCAAATGTCCCTTCCACTTCTCAATCATAGCTTCCATGGTGAAATGTATTTATCTGGTTGGGGCTGCCATGGAAAAAGGTCACACTCTCAGGTTGAGGAGATTGGTTAGAGGAGGGAGATTAAGTCAGGCTTTGATGTCCTTGCCCCAGTAATCAAATCAAAGTAGATGATGAAGAAAATTACTTAGGTTAATCAGGCAAAATTCCTGATTTAGCTGTTTTTATTTGAATCATCCAAGTTAATAGAATCATGAAAGAATTTTACCTTGTCTGAATTATTCATATCCCCTGATTCTTTTTCTTTCTTTTTTTTCCTTTTTACTAATCCCAAAGACTTAGTGCTAAACAACTTCAAATTTCAAAGTCAACCTTGAACTCATTGGTCTCATTTTGGAAGGAAAAAAGCTTATACCTAATTCTAAAAAGTGACTAAAGGGATGATTATGAACTTCAAAATTAAGGCAAATTCAGAGCAGTATCACATTTTATTTTGTTTTGAAAATTCCTTTGAAAAGAAGTAACAGTTATCTAAAGATTTTTTTTAAATAAGTTCACAGACCTCAGGTTAAGGAACCCTGTTATGGAGGCACCATGACTATGTACAAGGATAGGAAGGACCATGTTTTCTGCCATTATACACATTAGCAACCTATTCCTGAAATGCATGTTATTGTAGATAGGTCAAGAGTCAGAAAACCATGATAAAACTGTCATTCATCCCTTCACTCTAATAATAGAAGTGTTTTAGCTGCATAATTATAAGGCTGCTGAAGTCTCTCTCTAGTCCCAGACTGAAATTGCACTCTAATGGCACATAATTATCCATCTCTGCTAAACACACCTACAATAAGAAACAAGTTCAGGGTTTGACTCCGCTAATGAACCTGTAAGCCATGACAAAGGGCATCCTTAGACAGCAGAAATAGTTGCCCAGAGATAATGCCACCCAGTTTCTTTAAGGTTGGCCCTTACAAACCTTAGATTTCACACTGCACTGAAAAAGGCTATGCCTCCTTAAAGTCCACGATCCCTATATGGGATTATTCTTAACTACAGCAGGTGCTGACCTTGTGAAATAAGAAATTCTGTTTCAGAGATAATAGACAGCCTGATGATTGCGCTTTTCCCTTCTAAAATACAACCCGAGGGCTTAGCATTCATGTCTGGGACAAGAATGCTTAAATGTTTCTGGTCATAATTTACACAGGCTTGCACGTTAAACGAATGATATTGGCTAGCAAAACCTTTCTTTTAGAGTTCATAGAAATGCATCAGGTTAAAAAAAAAAACCTCACTAACCGAAGGCTCAAATGGCAAAAACCAACGGGAATTAGTCTTTGAGTATTTTCCATGCTAGATGTAGTGAAGAAAATTAACCAATTAGCTGATGAATTAAGGGAAGCAGATAAAATGTCTGGATAGTGCAGCCATATCACTTAAGCTTGTCTCCCCACCTTGCTCACGGTCCCCTGAATTGCTCAGGTTGAAACAGTATGTGCTGTGTCTTATACTGTAAAGAATACTCTGCTTGGAGATTGAAGGCTTGGGTTCAGGTCCTGATTGTTTCTTACTGGTTTTGTGACCTTGATTTGAGCAAGTCCCTTAATCTCTCAAATTCACTTTCCTCATATGAAAAGTGGAGATGTGTGTTCATTCTTCATAGGATTGTTGTAATAAAAATCTATTTTTATTATGAGCTATATATTGTTATTACCAATAGTAATTTAACTTGGACTTAACACTTTTTTCAGCTTTAAGTTTTATTCTTTATTTTTTCAAGTTTTAAAATTTATTTTAAACTTAAATACAAAACAAGGGAAAAAATTGTCATGTACACAGCAGAACACAAGACAGGATTCAATGTAAAGCAATAAATTTCCATTTCAAGAAAATCTATATAATGCATACTACACAATAATATCAAGGCTGCCCATCTTTTCTTTGCTTCCTTGTATGTTTTCTTTTGTCCTGATGTTCACTTTTAACTTTTTTTCTCCCTTCCTCCCTTCCCCCATGCTACAATCAAGGGTGGAGATATATGTGTATATATATATATATATATATATATATATATATATATAATATATATATATATATATATATATATGTATGTATGTATATGTATACACACTATATATACATACACACATATATACACACATATGTACATGCATGCGTGTACATAAACATATGCATATATACATACACATACATAGATATCTATAAAAATATACACATATACACTCAAACATATATGTATAAGACTATATTATGCTTATTTCCACTTGTCATCTGTTTCTGTGAAGGTATTTAGCATCTTCCTTCATAATGTTCAAGTCTTTCCATATTTTTCTAAATCTACCAGCTCATCATTTCCTATACCATAACAATATTCCTACCCAATTACATTCTTTCTGGGAGATTGTTTATAAGAATTTCCCCCCTCCAATTTTCTGCATTCCCTCTATTCTTGGTTACATGGGTTTTATTTATAAGGAAAAATTTAATTTAAAATAATCAGAATTATTCATTTTATACTTCAGCATTGCTCTTACCTTATAATATGGTTTAAGGTCTGATACTACTGAATCTAGTTCCTTCATATCTTTCCCCCCTGGTTTCCCTGAAGTTCCACTCTTCCAAATGAACCCTGTTATTTTTTCTGACTCATTGAGATAATTTTTAGTAATTTAATTGAGATAGTATTACATAAACAGATTAGGTAAAATTGTCATTTTTTATTATAATAGCTTTATCTATCAATGCACTATAATTATTACCTCAGTTATTTAGATCTAGCTTTGTATAAAAGGTATTTTGTGTTTATATACATAGAGTTCCTGTGTCTGTTTTGGCAGGTATACTCTCATATTTTTTTATACTGTCTCATTATTTTATATGGTCTAAAACTATTGATTAATATGGCTGACACATAATGTTTTTTCCCTGTTTTTTCTCTTTTGATTAAATCTGATTTTAGCTTTAACTTTGTCTGAGATCATGATTACTATCTCTGCTTTTTTATATAATAAATTCTACTCCTGACCGTTTTTTTATGTTTGTGTGTATCTCTCATTTTTATAGCATTTCCTGAAAGCAACATTTTGTTGAACTCAAATTTTTAATCTATAGGTTTCCATTTTATAGGTAGATTCATACCATTCATGTTCTAAACTGTAATGAGATGTTGTATATTTTTCTCCTTCCTATTTTTCTCACTATCCTTCTCACCCTATTCCTATCCTTCCTCAGTCCTCTAGTTTACTTCTACCCACTACCTTGACCTCCTAGTCCTTAACCTACTCCTCCTCCAAGAATACCTCCTTTATCTTCTACCTCCACCCTATCCCCTTACCCTCTTATTTCTTTCTGAATTTAGATTTTTATACCCTTCTAAATATATTTGTTGTTCCTGCTTTAACCCATTCCCAATGAGAGTAGAGTTCCAAAACTACCTACCCTCTTCCCCTCTGTATTTAATTAATTTTTAATTTAATTTAATCCCTCTATATCAGTTCTTCCTCTTACGCCTCATGTGTTTGAGATGGACTCGATGCTATTAATGGTGATCAAGTATTGGGCATCAGCCATAGCATGGCAAAGAATCCCAAACCTTCTCTTCCTCCAAATGACAAGAGGCCGGGTCTAGAGTTAAATAGCTTGGGTTTGAATCTCAGCTCTACCATTTATTACATCTGTTACCTTGGGCAAGTCACTTGAACTACTTGTGCCTCAGTTTCCTCATCTGTAAAATGAGGAAGTTAGACTACATGACTTCTAAGCTTCTTACTAATTCTACATCTATGCTTTAGTGAAATTACACCTGGATTTGGGAGTAAATTTTTCTGAAGTAGAAATAATCATAATGTAGACTCTTCTTCTCATCCTCCTCTTCCTTCTTCACTTTTTCCTCCTCTTCTTCCTCTTTGTCCTCCTGCTGCTGTTGCTGTTGCTGCTGCTGCTGCTACTACTACTACTACAGTATACTTTATAGTTTCAATGAATTTTAGTTAATTTGGTGGCCCCATAAATTCAGTCCTTAAATGAGGTGAATACTGCCCTGCCAAAGCTCAACCACATTTGTTTTTTGTTTTCTATGGCATTTGCAAACCTGATTAATTCATCCCTTGCTTTCACTCTATAACCAGTAGATCAAGCAGTGCTGGTGGGTCAAATTCAAATTCATGCTGGCACCCCAAAGGTTTTCACAGTCAAGTTCCATTCTAACTTTATTGTTTTTTTACATAGTTTTAAAAATGTATATGTCATTTAATATTTTAAAATGAAACAATTAAAAAATAGTGGCCATCTGGGCAATGTCTCCCTTCATTTTCCTTTCAGTTCCACCCAGTTAATTTGTCTTGCTACATCAGGGTTGCATCCTGGGTGTATGTCCAAGAATTATAAGACCTTGGAATGAAGCAGAATTTGTTGCAACAAGACACAAAATTCCTAATGGTGGAGCATCATCCTCAGAGCCACAGGCAGTGAGTGTCCTTTGAGTGCCAGACAGAATATTCTCCTCTAACACTCGTGAAGCCCCGAGTGGGGCTTGGCAACTTCTGCCTCATGCCAAATAGACCTTTGTGTCTATTCAGGAAGTGTCCACACTGTCCATGCCTTCCAGTCTGTTGACCTGCTGGCTCTCCATGCCGTCTGGTTAGCTTCTGTCAGTACCACTCAGTTTTGGGTCTTGGCAGCAAGAACCCTGGGCAGGCAGGGCAGGGTCTGGTGTGAGAAGGACAAAGGATACTAGGTGGGTCCATGCAGGGACCCAATCTCTAAGTCTACTTAGAATCCCTCCTATTCCTGCTATTCCTTCGTCCAGGCTTCTCACAAGAACAATGTCATACTTTGGGAGTGGGGGAAGGAGTGAGAGGTGAGAGTCTCCATTCTGACTTTAAAACCTCCTTCCTCACTTCTTCCCAACAGTCTGGTAGTTTTAGCCTTCTCACTGGCTCCTGAATGGCCTCAAAATCATTCTACTCTTTGACAAAGCACAAGAACTAACTGAGTGTTAGTGACTTTTCAAAATCGTTGAATCAAGGAAAAGGAGAGCCTCTCTGTCTTAAGAGACTATGCTTTCTAAGTTACTTGCTCTTCCTCTCAATGAGAACACAGATCAGAATGCAAGCCCAGACAAAACACAAGAAAGGAATTAGTAGAGCAGCACGTGGAAAAGGTATTTAAGCTTTTTCTTCCTGCTACTGTTTTGACAAGATATCTTCATCCTTTCTATTATCTTTGTAATTCCTCCTTTTCTTTCTGAAGATGATGCAGGCACGTCTGTAAATAAATTTATCTAATAGTAGTACTACAGCCTTGCCATATATTTATAGGAATTTGGAATCAGAACAAGGCCATTGAATATGTTCATTTATCTGAGCTTTTCTATTAGCCTGCTCAACCAAGAAGAAGCCAGTTTTTTGGCTGCTTTGAGGCAATGTGTTATCATTTGAACAAGTTCTTTGACAGTTGGGATCAAAAGATATCAAGAGAGATTATTATTCAGGAAAAAAATCTTACTTTCAACACACACAGGATCCATAGGGACACAATTACAAAACACTCCACACAAAAACAAATCTATACAATTGGAGAAATATTAATTGTTCATGGGTATGCCAAACCAATATAATAAAAATGACGATACTACCTAAATTGATTTGCTCATTCAGTGTCTACCAAATACATATTCAGTGACAAACTACCAAATTAAACTTTATAAAAGCTAGGAAAAATAATAAAATTCATCTGAAGGAACAAAAAGGTTGAGGATATCAAGGGAATCAATGAAAAAAAAATGGAGGACTAGCAATACCAGATCTCAAACTATACTACAAAGTAGTAATCATCAAAACAATTTTATATTGAATAAGAAATAGAGTGGTTGATCAATAGAATAGATTAGATATACAATATATAAATGCAAATGAGCACAGTAAAATGGTGTTTGATAAATCCAAAGATCACTGCTACTGGGACAAGAACTCACTATTTGACAAAAACTGGGGAGAAAATAGGAAACTACTCTGGCAGAAACTAGAAATAGACCAACATCTCACAAGCTTAAAAGGGGTATGTGATCTATCATCTATATATCTACCTACCTACATATCTATCTATTCATCTATCCATTAATTTATTTATCTATCTATCTTTTTTTCAGTGACAAATCTCTTGTGGTCCAGAAAGAGTTTGGCTAATAGATACAGGTTTTAGAAATAAATCTCGTAGTCTTTGCCATCCACTTCATACACCAAGTTGTTGTTTTTTTAAGTAGATTTCCTCAAGAGGTGTCTGTCTCCACTGGCACTTCCCCAAATGGAAATGGTAGCTCTTCTCAAACTTGATGTGCTTCAGGAAGCATTCATACAGCCAAAGTTTGGGCTTTTTTCCATAATTTTCTGGCAATAGGAAGAAGTGCCAGGCATCAATCTCATTTTCCAATATGTTATCCACATACTTCACCTTGGTAATCACCTTGTGTTCTTTCTCTAGTGCTGCTATTGTGGGAGTCAGTTCTAGGTAGGTCTTCTGCACATGGTTGATCTCATGCTTGCATTTCTGGTTGTGGGTGATCTGATGCTCAGGCTGCCCTGCCAGCTCACTTAGGTACTTCTCAGAGTTCTTCAGAACAGTTTCTTTGTCTTGATCAAGGCAAGCACATTCTGGTCCATCCATTCATCCAGTGATGGCTAACACCGTATAATGTATGTAGAATTTGTCTCATGCTTCTGGGGTCATTCACACGGGAATAAATCACCCCTTTTGGGGGCCAAGTATTATCCAAAAGGCAAAGGTAGATTTCTCCAATCCAGGCCAGTTGGGAGGTACAGCCTGGGAGCGACCAAGTCCCCTTACTCATTGTTCTCTCCCTACCCCCATCTCGCCCTTCCCTGGGGCTCCTATCTGCTGCTGGGTTTATCTTCACCTTGGAACCAGTGGGTAGGGAAGTGACACCGAATACATGATTTAGTCATAAAGGGTGATGTCATAAGTAAACCAATGGAACAGAGAAAAAATTAACCATCAGATCTATGGATAGAGGAATAGTGAATGCCCAAACAAGAGACAGAGAGGATTGTGGGAGGTAAAATGGATAATTTTTATTACATAATTTTGATTATTATCTTATTAAAACCAAATGCAGCCAAAATTAGAAAGAAAGAAGGAAACTAGGGGAAAATTTTTTACAGCAAATTCCTCTGATAAAAGTCTCATTTTATAAACATATAGAGAACTCAGCCAAATTTATAAAAATATATACGTGCCATTTCCCCAATAGTCAAAGGATATGAACAGCAGTTTTTAGAAGAAGAAACTAAAGCTGTCAATAGTCCCGTAAAAACAAAATGCCCTATATCACTAAAAATAGTGAAATGCAAATTTAAACAACTCTGAGGTACCACCTTGGACCCATTAGTTTGACTAAGATGACAACAGAAAAAGAAAATGACTAATACTGGAAGGACTATGGGGAAATAGGTAAACTGATGCACTGCAGGTGGACGTTATGAGCTGGTCCAACCATTCTGAAGAACAATTTAGAAATATTCCCATAAAGCTATAAAATTGCATACCTTTTGACCCAGTAAAACCTATTCTAAGCCTATACCCCAAGAAGATCAAATAAAAAGGAAAAGGACTCATATGAACAAAAATATTTATAGCAGCTCTTTTTATCATGGCATAGAACTGGAAACTGAGGGGATGTCCATCAAGTGGGGAATGGCTGAACAAGTTGTAGTATGTGATTGCGATGGAATATTACTGTGCCATGAGAAATCATGAACAGAATGGTTTCAGGAAATCCTAGGAAGACTTATATGAACTGATGCAAAGGGAAGTTACAGAGCTAGAACACTGTATACAGTAAGAACAATATTGTAATGATGATCAGTTGTGAAAGACTTACTGTATATAATGTCATATGCTTTGTCTTCTCAATGAATGGGAGAGGAGGAGAGGGAGGGAGAGAATTAGGAACTGAAAATACAAATTAATAATTAAATTAAAAAATCTTACTGCTATTATAGTTTTTTAATTTTCTGCCATATCTATACTGCAGTGAGAGTTTCCCCCCTAGAATAGGGGATCTTAACCTGGGATCTGTGAACTTGGTTTTAAAAAAATATCTTGATAATATATTTTTCAATGTAATTGGTTTCTGTTGTAATCTTGTGTATTTTATTTTATGTGTTTAAAATACTATTCTCTTGAAAGGGACTCTATGGACTTCACCAAACTTCCATGACACACAAAATAGGTAAAAAAACCAAAAAAACAAAATCTGGACTACAATAACTGCAAAAGCTAGTTGAGACTTACCTTGTGGATGGGAAACCAGATTTACTTTATTTATCTTTTCACCCTCCCAAGGTTACAGGGATGACACCATCACTCTAGACAGAAGATTCAGGGTTTTGGTTTTGTTTGTTCGTTTGCTTGTTTGTTTTGGGAGGGAGGGGAATTGCCACAACATAATGCAGAGTTTTCCAAATAATGGTGTGGATCCACTGGGACAGAGTCTTTCTAGAGGTTGGAAGGGAGAGAGATCTGCAAAACTATGTCCTAAATTATTGGATATCTTGAAACAAAACTCCCACATAAATACATTCACTTTTTCCAGTGAAAATAAACTCAACAAAACAAGATTAACATGGTGAGAATTTGTTATAGCTGGTGTGGAGTTGCAGAAAGGAGCAAGCCAGGGTGGGCCAGCCTCAAGGCTGTGAACTCAGAGGTGGAGACAAGTCACTGATCCTTCTAGCCTTCCCTCCCTTTGGAATCTTCCTTCTCTGGGGGGCTTTGGCCTCCACCCACACTTAAGTAGATAGTGCATTCCAGTGATAATCAGATACCTCCCACCAGTCCTTGGGACTGGATCTAGAGATCTTAGATATTCTTATCTCTCCTACTCAGAGGCTCCCCATCTATCAGACTGACTGGAGGGCTAAGAGTCTAGACTGTTATGGCCTTGTTGAGGGGCAGGGTGGCAAACTGAAACTTCTCACACCCCTGGTTTCAGATACCTAATACATCCCTGTTGGGAAGTTTAAAATGTAGGGAGGGAGCATTTACCTTTCTTAAATTTGCTCCCTGGATAAGTGAAAAGTGGGAAAAGTGATAGATTTGTAGTCAGAGTTTTAAAAAAGAAAGTTTTGGGGGTTCACAACTTTGGGCAAGTCATTAACCACCCTACTCCTGTTTCCTCAGTTGTAAAAAGCATTGATTGGACTTCAAAGGTCTCATCTTTTTCTGTCCCTGTGATCCTATGCCGGCAAATGCAGCACTTTATTCTTATCATATGTTTAGGATTCATTTGTTTGTTATGAAACTATAGTAAATTCTTAACTTTATTGAAACAAAAACCAAGCTAAAAGAATTATTTATTGGCATAGATAGTTTTACAAGAGTATATGAGGAACAACTTTTTGTTGCTGTTGTTAAAAAAAAATGAAAGAAGTATTTTTACATAAAGTCAGTGGAAACCACTGACTTAAGGACTTTCAATGGGTTTTTACCCTTTTCAGAACTAGAGAGAAGCCAGTAGACAAATGTATCCTTGCACTTAGTATACTTAGCTGTGCTCCTAGGAGCTCAAAGAGCTCCTGGGCTTCTGTTTGGAAATGATAACCAAGTACCCATCACGCCTCTCTAACAGAGTTTTAATGAGGCACTAATGGTATAGGTGTTCATGAAATGTTAACGAAATGCAGTTTCACAAAAACTGTCATGATCTATACATATATTATTGTTATAATGAAAATCAAAAACACATAAGGGTTATAAAGATTCGGGGAATGGAAAGACTACTTTGAATTGGGGTAGTAAAAGGAAGTGGCAATGCTGACCCATCGTTGGTAGCAACTTCCAGACTCTATAGGTGACCTTGAAGTGACCTGTAATTTGGAGGATCTTAAAATGTACCCTGATGTGGGGAGTACTACAAATGAATGAACAAAAACCTTTATAAATATCTACTTGTCCATTATATTTCTTTTGAAATTTTACTTATTTTTATCTTGAGCAGAACCAACACCAAATATAATGACCATTTCTCTATGCATAATAGAACAGAAAAAGAGAACTGTACTCCAAATGTACAGTGTGCTTTTCTTTTTAAAATATATAAATAGCTCTTGGTTTCTGCCCCCTTTCTGGCGTGGATTAATGGAAATCTGTAAGGAATGCTTTTGCTCCGCTGATGATCGTGGAGGATCAATGCCATATAGCAAAGGACAAAGTCCTTTGGAGAGTCCTTACAATTCTAAGGTTTTGGTCAGAAGAATTACTTTTTTAAAGAATAAATGAACATTCAGGATTACTCCTCCTCCCTCTTTGGGTTGGCAGAATAATAACATTTATCTAGAGCTTTAAGGTTTGTAAAGCACTTTACGCATTTCATCTCATTCGTTCCTGGCAACAACCCTAAGAAATAGGTGCTGTTGTCATCTTTGATTTTATACATATAGGGAAACGGAGGCTTAGCAGGATTAAGGTACATGCCTAGGATCACACAGCTAGCAATTGTCCAAGGCAATATTTGAACTTAGGTCTTCCTGACTCCAAGTCAAGTACTCTATCCTCTACGTAATTTAGCTGTCTAAGTGTGGACTAATCACAACAGCTTTGATGAAAATATGACATTACCAACATGGATAAGATCTAGCATACATGAAAGGAAGCATTTATTAAATATTTTCTATATACCCTATACTGTGCCAGGTGCTAACAATCAATCAATAAGATTGATTAAGGACCTACTATGTTCCAGACGCTAGGCTAGGTGCTAGAAATACAAACATAGTGGTGAAAGAGTTTGGTGGTGGAAGAGAAGGATGAACAGCATGTACATGTGTGCACATTTGTGCAAAACAGATTCAAGGTGATTAGTGAGAGGCAATGAGGATAACTACATAGTACTGGACTATTAGAAGAGTAGATCTGGATTCGAATTCCATTTCAGACACTTGATAGTTGTATGACCCCTTTGTGTCTCATTTTCCTCATCTGAAAAACACAGGTGTTGGACTCAGCTTTTAAGGTTTCTTCTAGCCCAGAATCAAAGATCTTATGGTTTGGGGGAAGGGTATTCTAATGGTTGGGGGGCAGGAGTGGGGGATGGGACAGAGTGGTGTCGGGAAAAGACTTGTGTCAGGAAAGGACCTGTGTTAAAGGTGGCATTTAAAGTGAACCTTGAAGGTATTGAAGGAGAGGTGAGGAGGGAATGCATTCCAGGCAACAAGGGTGGCCAGGGCAAAGAGATAGAGTACCATGAGGGAGACCCAATAGAGGGAGGAATGGTAGGGATCATGAAGGGTAGTAATGTGTAATAAGGCTGGAAAGATGGGGTGGGGTTAGATTGTGAAGGGTTTTAGATGACAGAGGAGCTTATACTTGATTCCACAGGTAACAGTGAATCACTGGAGATTATCAAGTAAGAGAATGACGTTGTCAGATCCGCACTTTTGGAAAATCACTCTGGCAGCTGTGTGCAGAATGAATTAGAGATGGGATAACGAAATTTGAAGATGGGGAGGCCAATTAGGAGGCTGTTTCAGTTGACCCAGAGATAGGTGATGAAGGTCTGAACCAATGTGGTGGCTGTATAGGGCTGTTCTCAAAGAGCTAACAAGCTATTTGGGGAATTATTGTATATGTACCTATATCTATATATCTACATATCTATATCCATCTCTATAAATACATCCCAAACTAATTAGGCCTGAAATCTGTGATTTCATCTAGGTGGGAACTCCCAACCTTGATTCAGATCACATGGTCTTGGAAAGCTGCCTTAGGCTTTAGTTACATTATTTGGCAACAACTTTTTTCATTCTTGTGTTTACTCTCAAAGTCATCCGTGTGACTTAACAGGATCCCCTTGCCAGTAGCAGAGTGATTTTACTTATTTTACTTTTGGAGCCTTCAGAGTGATTTGCTACACCTTTCCATAAGAAACATCATCTCTCCTGCAGACAGATGTAAACAACACATAACATGGAAAGTCTTGCCCAATCCATGACGAGGGAAAGGGAAAGATCATTATGGTCTAGGGGCAGGGAAGATGAAGATTGTTCAGAGAAGTAAAGAGAACACTGAATTTGAAATCAGTGGTTCTTACTTTAAATCCTGGATCTGCTACTGAACACCTCAGTGATATTGAATGAGCCAATAATTGCTCAGTTACAGTGATATCAATCTTTGTATCTCCTATTTCTTCTTCTGCCTATGCCTGGCGTTTCCAGCTCTTTGAAGATATATACAAGGGAAGAACCTATTCCAGCCACAATTACCCCAGAAAATAAGGGCACAGAGTAACTAAATGACATTGTATATGAGGATGGCTGCACACATACTTCAGGAAATCCATGGATGAGGCAGAGAGACACTCCTTAGCCCTCTATAATCTTAAAAGTCACTTATTTTCCAAGGGGAGAACACAGTTCAGAGATGAACTGACTATGCTTGCTTTAAGATGTGTCAAAGTAAAGTATTCTAAAAATGAACTCCCTTGCCTAAAGATAATGCTAATATTTGATCAGTCCCATAAATAAGATCTAACCCACTGATAATTATGTTTTTAAAGAAATTAATGGGATGGATGTTAAATTTTTGTGACATTAGTACAAAATTTCACCCTTGAAATACCACCAATGACCTTTTAATATTAGGGGTGCTTATGGACACTGGAGACAAATTAATAAAGGAAACATTTAATGCAGTAGTTAATGATTTGGGGAGATGTTAATGTTAATGTCAAAATCTAAGCCCTTGACGGTGGAAAAAGGCCAGGGTGTTAGGGTTAAGAAATTTCCTGAAAGTAGAAAGGCATCTAGAAGAAGTTGTCAATTGATACTAAATGAGATTCAGTGTAAGTAATATCAAATCTTGTAGTTCTAAGTCCGGAGGCAGCACTAACATCAATAGATAAAGAGACATGTAAGAGGGACAGAGATCTCTCCTGCAGAAATGCAGGTTAGCAGTTATTCTCTGCCTCACTAGCATTGCTAAGTGCTGCTTGTGTCACTTGCTGATACTCCAGTGAGCTTTTGTTAATTCCTAGGGGCAAGGTAAGAGCTTGAGGGAATTTCCTAGTTTCAACTTAGAGATTGAACAAATCTGGGAGAGAACATGCTGAACAGTTGTAAGGGGAAAAATGATCTCAACCAGAAGAACTTCCTTTTCTTACCCTCTTGGGTACAACTTCAAGCCATAGTTTTTAAATTTTTAAATTTTTAATTTTTTCCCCAGTTACATGTAAAAAATTTCTAAAACACTGTTTTAACATTTTTTTCAATTTTTGAGTTCCAAATTCTCCCCACTCCCCATGAGAAGGCAAAAAATTTGACATAAGTTATATGTGTGTAGTCATGCAAGATACATTTCCATGTAAGTCATGCTGTAAAAGAAAACACAGAAAGAAAAAAAAAACCAACAAGAAAAATATCTGATTTGCATTCAGGCTCCACCAGTTCTTTCTCTGGAGATAGACAGCACCTTTCATTATAAGTCCTTCAGAATTGTCTTGGATTATTGTATTGCTGAGAATGGCTAAGTTATTGCTATTACTGTGCACAATTTTCTCTTGGCTCTGCTCATTTCATTTTGCATCAGTTCATGTAAGTCTTTCTAGGTTTTTCTTGTTCAGTCATTCCCCAATTGATAGACATCCCTCAATTTCCAAGTCTTTGTCACCACTGAAAGACCTGCTATAAATACTTTTGTACATATAGGTCCTTTTTTATTACTAAAACTTTAATTTTTTAAAAGTGCAATGGAGAGGCACATGATAGGCAAGCATAGGCTACAGCATATTGTCAAAGAAGAAATGAGCAGAAGTGATAGAAGGAAAGTCATCAGAGAGATGTATCACCAGAATGAGGTGAGCCCATCGCATGGGAAAGCTAAGGATTTCTGAGTAGACAGCCTGTGAGGGCCATTGGTACCTATGTAATATCAAGAAATACAGAGGAAGACCACTAGCAGTCTGGTTACTCAACCTCTCCAGGAATTATGGAAGGAAATGGATGAGAGGCACCCAGAATGAAAAGGTGTGAATGGATTGCAATCCGCACCTCTGGAGGCATTTCACACTTCGACAGATTCTATAAATCCCAAGTGCTAATGGGTCTTCCCTCTGCTCCCCTCGATTTGTCTCTGTGTCACCAAGAACCACTTGATTCTCAGTCCTCTAATTATTGGGGTGAAGGCTCAAGGGACAGAAATGGATAAAATAAAATGTACAGAAACAAAGGAGAATGGAGGGGGTCATTGAAGTTCTGCTGGGGAAATGCCTAAGAGTCACACAGAGTCAAAGGTACAGAGAAGGAGCTAGTCCAGGGAAAGGGTCAGTAGAGCTAATTTCCTGGAGATCTGGGCACAGTCAGGGGCTTCCAAACATGGAATGGAAGCTGAGAGGACACAACAGTTCCAAGAGACACAGCCTCAGGGATCAGCTTAGGAGTCCTGTTGGTTGTGAACCCCTATTTCCTTTCTGACTCCTCTTGTGGACAATGAGGCCAACCCCAAAGAAGATCAGCCCTAGCACGAGGCCCTCGACTCCACTCAGAATCTTACTCTGGGCAGATTCAGACTGTCTTTTCAGTCCAAGATGATAGGTCTCTGAAGGCTGGAGTGCTCTACTTGGCAGGTGTAGATATCTCCATGCTTGAAGGTCATTTCCAGCATCACCAGGATCTGGTAGGTCTAATCTCCATTGCTGATCAGTCTTGTGGGCGCAACCCCTGCTGTCTCCTCCCACCCATTCAGGAACCACCTAACCTCAATGTTACCAGGATAGAAACCACTGACAGAGCAGACAAGCAGGTTGTGGTGTCCCAGGGGAGCCATCTTTGGTGGATACACAATCACCTCAGGCTCAACGGTCCTGTGCGCTGAGAAGCGCTCAAACACCTCGTGCTGTGCCTGCAGTAAGCATCCACTCTGGCCGTTTCTGCTCCAGAAGCCCCTACTGGCTGTTCCAAAACTCAGCATCTGGCTGTCCCAGCTCCACCAGCACCGTATACTCCCCCATGTTGCTGTCGAAGGGCATGTTCTCCTCCCCATTGCTGATGTATCTCTCCACAAACTGCTAGTGGTCTGTCCCATTCACAAAGTAACTAACACTTGCGTTACTTTGTAGGTCTTTTTTTTTTTTAAATCTCTTTGGGATAAAGACCTAGTATTGCTAGGTCAAAAAGTATGCATGATTTTATAGCCCTTTGGGCATAGTTCCAAATTTCTCTCCAGAATGAATCAGTAGACAACTTCACCAACAATGCATCAGTGTTTTAATTTTCACACATCTCCAACATCTGTCATTTTCCCTTTCTGTCATATTAGCCAATTTGATAAGTTCACAGTGGTAGCTCAGAGTTGTTTCAATTTGCATTTCTCTCGACAATAGTGATTTAGAACAATTTTTCATATGACTATAGATGCCTTTGATTACTTTGAAAACTACCTGTTCATATCCTTTGACCATTTATCAATTGAGGAATGGCTTTTATTTGCATAAAATGACTCAATTTCCTATATGTTTGAGAAATGAGGTGTTTATCAGAGAAACTTGCTATAAAGTTTTTTCATAGTAAGATTACCAACTATGTACTTCCCTCCAGCCAATTTTCCTCATTTATCTTCCTCTTTCTCTCTCCTTTCATCCTGTCCATTCTCAAGTTTTGCTGCTGACTTTTACCTCCTTTAATCTACCTTCCCTTCTATCACCCCCCTCTCCCACTCTTTATCCCTTTCTTCTCCTACTTTCCTGTAGGAAAGAGCGTGTATATTATTTCTTCTTTCAGCCAATTCCAATGAGAGTAAGGTTCAAGTGCTCCACCTTACCCCATCTTCACTTCAGTGTAAAATCTCTTTCAGCCTTCTTTTATGTCAGATGATTTACCCCATTCTACCTCTCCCTTTTCTTTCTCCCAGTACATTCTTCTTTCTCATCTCTTAATTTTTTCAGATGATCATCCCATCATATTCAATTCACACCTGTGCTTCCTGTCTTTGAATACTCCTTCTAACTGCCCTAATAATGAGAAAGTTTTTAGGAGTTACAAGTATTTTTTTTTCCATGTAGGAATGTAAAAAGTTTAACTTATTGAATCCCTTATTATTTCTCTTTCCTGTTTACCTTTATATGCTTCTTTTAAGTCTTGTATTTGAAAGACAGATTTGTATTCAGCTCTGGCCTTTTCATCAGCAGCACTTGAAAGTCCTCTATTTCATTGAATGTCACATTCCCACCCCCACCCAGAGAAAGATTATACTCAGTTTTGCTGGGTAGGTGATTCTTGGTTATAGTAATCCTAGCTTTTTTGCTTCCAGAGTATCATATTTCAAGCCCTCTGATACTTTAATGTAGAAACTGCTAAATCTTGTGTTATCCTGACTGTGGCTCCACAGTCAGGATAATTGTTTCTTTTTGGCTCCTTGCAATATTTTCTTCTTGACCTGAGAGCTCTGGAATTTGGCTATAATATTCCTTGGAGTTTTCATTTTGGGATCTCTTTCAGGAGATGCAAAATGGATTCTTTTAATTTCTATTTTACCCCCTCTGGTTTTAGAACATCAAGGCAGAGTTCTTTGATAATTTCTTGAAACATGGTGTCTAGATTTTTTTTGCTCGTGGTTTTCAGGTAGTACACTAATTCTTAGATTATGTCTTCTGGATCTATTTTCCATGTCAGTTGTTTTTCCAATAAACTATTTCACATTTTTTGTCTATTTTTTCATGCTTTTGATTTTGCTTTATTGTTTCTTGATGTCTCATAAAGTCATTAGCTTCCACTTGCACAATTCTAAGTTTTAGAATTGCTTTCTTCAGTGAGCTTTTGTATTTCCTTTTCCATTTTGCCAGTTCTGCTCTTTAAGGAGTTCTTCTCTTCAATGAATTTTTTGTATCTTTTTCCAGTTGGCCAATTCTGCTTTTCAAGGCATTCTTTTCTTTATTGGATTTTTGTGCCTCTTTTACCATTTGGCCTATTCTGTTTTTTAAGGTCTTGTTTTCTTTAGTATTTTTGTGTGCCACTTTTACCAAGCTATTGACTCTTTTTTCAGGATTTTCTTGCATCACTCTCATTTCTCTTCCCAATTTTTCTTCTACTTCTCTTACTTCATTTTTGAAATCCATTTTGAGCTCTTCTATGGCCTGGGGCCAATTCATATTTACTTTTGAAGCTTTGGATGTGGAGATTTTGACTTTGTTATCTTCTTCTGAGTTTGTGTTTTGATCTTCTCTGTCACCTTTTTATAGTCAGTATCTTTTTCTGCTGTTTGCTCATTTTCCAGCCTATTTCTTGACTTTTAACTCTATGCTAAAATGTAGCTCTGCTTCTGAAGTGGAGGGGCATCATTTCAAGCTTCAGGTATTTTGTGCAGTTGTTTTCAGAGGTAATTCAGGAGGCCTGTAAGTTTTTGGGTTTTCCAAGGGGGTAGGATCTAGAAAGAGGTGTGTTTACTACTCTCCTGTACCATGCATTAGTCTCTTTTCCACTGTAGAACTTTGACCAGAATCCCTGCTTCACTGTGTTCACAAGCTCTAGGGTGCTTGTGCTCCTCTTTGCCCGGGGATTTGGACCCAGGACCTCAACCCACATCCAAGTATAATCACTGTAAGAATCTTGCCCCTGGTGCCAGCAAAGGGACCCTTATAATCTCCTTCTGACCAACTAGCTGATCCCCTTACCATGTATGGGCTGAGAGTTCTGGAAACTGCCACTGCTACCACTGATGCTGTTGCCCCCAAAGCCTGCTACTGGTTTACTGGGGCCAGGTCTCCACTGTAGCCATTGTTGGACTGCACTCCACTCTTACCCTGGTGCAACTGACCTTTCTTGCTGAACTTCTAAGTTGTGTTGGGCTGGAAAATTGTTTCACTCTGTCCTTTTGTATGTTCTGCCCCTCTAGAATTTGTTTTGAGGCATTATTTAAAGGTATTTGGGGAGGTTTGAGGGAGAGCTTAGGCAAGTCCCTGCCTTTTCTCTGGATGTTGGCTTTACCTTCCTCAGGTGTGTTTTGGCCAGTGCAGTAGTATCACATGAAGAATCCTTACTAACATTATTATGAAAGAAGAAACCTTAGCAGCTGGTGATAGTGTCAGCAGATGGCAGTAAATCATCAGGAAGCAGCCAAACAGCAGAGAATAGCAACAGCTTTATAGAACAGCAACAATCAGCAGTTTCAGAGATAGAGAGAGACAACAGCTACAGGGTAAAGCCGGAGTGAGGCACAGTCAGCTGTTGGGGAATGGAGCCTTAAAGGTTTTTCCAACTAGAATGACCCCTGGATGTGAATTGTCTAGGGAATATTCCTTCTGTGTCAGGTGGCATGGAGAATAATACATTTTGGAGCTCAGAGGGAGGTATCCTTCCTGTTTATTTACTTTGCTATTCTATCCTAAATGAAAGGTTTTGCTTTTGATTTATTATTCTTAATTTTTGAATAGCTGTGTGACCCTAAGCAAGTCACTCAGTCCTGTTTCCTCATCTGTAAAATGACTGATTCTAGATCTAGCACTCTGTCCCTTGTGTACCTGGCTGACTCAAAGAAGTTAAATCTACAATTGGTACCCATCTGACTTGGGGGATTTATGAAGGCCACACATGTCACCATACCCTACCCTGATGAAAATGTTTTCATATGAAGAGGTCTTAAGGGAATGTGGACATGACAAAAAAATGTATACACCTTTTTCTGGTCATAGAATCACAAATTTAAGGCTACAAGGAACTCTTACACTTCACAGATTAGGAAACTGTTACCTAGACAGGTCGCTAATTATCCATGTGGTAGAGCTAAGATTTGAACCTTGGTCCTGAGAATCCAACCCAGCGTGGATCACTGCCTTGTTGTGGCAGAGGGGCTTGCATAGCTTAATGAAACTCTGAGCTATGCCATGCAGGGTTACACAAGATGACAAAAGGTCATAGTGGAGTTCTGACAAAAGTCACTGGAGTCACTGGAGAAGGAAATGTCAAACCATTCCAGTATCTTACCCAAGAAAACCCCATGGACAGCACCAGCATGCTATTGTCCATGGAATCACAAAAAGTCAGACACAACTGAACTACTTAACAACAACCTCAGAATCCAAATGTAGTGCCTTTTGAGTGACAGCATGCTGCTATGGCAGAGCAACTTGCTGTCCTGAATTCTCTTTGGCAAAAAGCTGTGAGAGAGGCACTAAGAAAGGAAGGAAATAAGTATTCATTAATGTCTCACTGCCAGGCACTGTGCTAAGTATTTTACGATTATGATCTCATTTTATCTTCAACAGAACCTGGATTTGAACTCAAGTCATCTTGACTGCAGGTCTAGCACTTTATGCAAGTACCACCTAGCAGTCCAAGGGATAATGGAAAGAACATTTAACTTAAGAGTTAAGAGAAAGCTAGGTTCAAACACCAGCACCACTACTTCTCCAGTCCTAACACTCCCCAAACTGTGTGAACAAGGACACATCACTTAACCTGTCTGTACCTCCAAGAGGTAATTTTGTTGTATATCTTGTTAACATGGGTTCTGTGATGATTATGTTATATGTTAGAACTTCCCTTCTTCACACGGGAGTAGGACAATGGAGTCTTGTTAATGTGGTCATTTGTTAACAATTTTCATAGGGTTAATGTGAGCAAAGCACTTTATAAACCTTAAGTTGTCTGAAAATGTGAGCTGCCATTATTGGGACAATAACACCACTCTAGCAACAACGAATTCTAACCACAGAGGAACCTATGTTCCATGCAAGCATCCTCATAGCAAGACTAATCAATACTTTGAATTGGCCTCCTGACTACTCCAGGAACAACCCTCCATCTCTTGGCTCTGGGTGTTTTCTCTGGCTATTCCTGAACCCTGGAATACTCTTCTTCCTTCTCTCCAACTAGTAACCTTTTTGCCTTCCTTCAAGTTCCAATTAAAATCTTAATTTCTACAGGAAGCCTTCCCTAACCCCTCTTAATTCCTGTGCTTTCCCTCTGTTAATTATTTCCTATTTATCCTATACTTAGCTTGCTTTGTATATATATGCAGGTTGTCTTTCCCATTATATTATAAGCTCCTTGAGGGCAGGGACTGTTTTTTGCCTCTTTTTGTATTCCCAGTGCTTAGCACAGAACCTGAAATGTGGTAGGCACTTAATAAATGTTTATTGAACGAATGAATGAATGGTCTTCCTGCTTCACCTGTCTCTCAACTCTAATCTATCCTCCACTCAGCTGCCAAAGTAATTTTCCTGAATCACAAGTCTGATCATGTCACTCTACTACTCAATAAATTTCAATGACTTCCTATTACTTCCAAGAAAAAATATTGCATGCTGTGTTTGACTTTAAAGCTTTTCACAATCTGAACCCTTTCTACCTTTGAGTCTTCTTACACTTCATTTGTAACCATGTATTTTACAATATAACAACAACGGCTGTCTTGTTGTTCCTCACACACATGGCGCTCCATCCTCTATCTCCATGCCTCTTCACTGGTGGTCTTCCATGCCTGGGCTGCTTTCCCTCCTCACTTCTTGGCTTCTTTTAAGCCCAGGCTAAAATCTCACCATCTCTTGGAGATTTTTCCTGTCCCACTACTCCAGCTATTAATCACTTTCTTTGACAATTACCTTCATTTTACACTGAAGATATCCAGTATATATGTAGTTATCTGCATGTTGACTCTGCCAAACGTTAGAGGTATCCACACACCAACAGTTTGTTAGTTCAGGTCCAATTTTAGGACAAAATGAGGCAATAGCACCTCATTGATCAATTAACAGAAGAAGGTTTACTTAACCCTAAGGCAGCAAGGATATGAAATAAGGATATAGCAGTGGCCCTTACCTTTTTTGGATACAAACCTCCCCATCTCCATATGAAAACATTTATATGAGGGTAGGGTATGGTGACATGGGTGGTCTTCAGAAATCCACCACGTCAGATGGGGACCAATTTCATGTGGATTTAATTTCTTTGAGGCAGCCAGGTACACAATGGATAGAATACTAGATCTAGAGTCAGAAAGACCTGAGTTCAAATCAAGCCTCCATCCTTTACTATCTATATGACCTTGAAAAAGTCCCTTAACCTCTGTCTGTCTCAGTTTCCTCAGCTGTAAAATGGGGATAACAAGAGCACCTATATCTCAGAGTTGGTTTGGGGACCAAATGAGGTAATATTTAAAAAGCACATTGCAAACCTTAAAGTGATATGTAAATCATCATCATCATCATCATCATCATCATCTTCTTCTTCTTCTTCTTCTTCTTCTTCTTCTTCTTCTTCTTCTGCTGCTGCTGCTGCTGCTGCTGCTGCTGCTACTGCTGCTTATGTTGTCTCTACCATTAGAATGTGAGCTGCTTGAGGGCCAGGACTCTTTTTTCCCCCTTTTCTTTATATCCCCAACATTTAGTACGTATCTTAGATATAGTTAGTACTTAATAAATCCTTGTTGACTGACAGAATGATTGAGGTAGAATGAGAATGATGAAGACTGAGAAAGACACATCAGATGTGGTCATTAAAAAGATTGTTGCTTACTCTGGAGTCAGAAGTGTCAGTTGAATGATGAAGTGGGAAGCTATATTGTAAAGGGTTGAATAGTGTGTAAAAGGAGAGAAAATGGAGGCACAGATCATAGACAATGTTTTCTAGGAATTTGGCTGAGAAAGGGAAGAGAGATGTAGGATAAGAGCTTGAGAGGATAATACAATCTAGTGAGGGTTTTTCAAGGATGAGGATGACTTGGGCATATTTGGAGGCAGCAGAGGAGGAACCAGTAGATAAGAAGAGGTTGAAGATTATAGAGAAGGGGGATTATTGAGGTTACAATCTGCAGGAAGAAATGTGAGTAAGTGGGGATGAGGGCATTTGTAGGGGGTTAGACCTTGGCAAACAGCACATTGTTAAGGACTGTGGAGAAGGAGAAGAAAGTAAGTAAAGATGTTAAGGAGAGAGAAGAGGGAGCTTCTGTTAAATGGTCTCAATTTTCTCAGTAAAATAAGATACAGGATCCTCAGCCGAGAGGGAGGAAATAAAGGGGGAGTATAGGAGACCTGAGGAGAGAAAAAAAAACGGCTGGAATAGTTTCTATGGAGAAAGAAGGTGTCAGTTAGAAAAGTATGAAAAACCTGCTTTTCTGAAGAGGGTTCAGGTCAAGTGAGATTAAATTAATTTGGAGTGTATGCAGTTAGCACAGTTACTTGACTTCTAGTTTCATTCAATGACAAATGAGTAGGAAAGCAAATGGTGGAAGTGATACTGGACTGAGGTTTGGCAAGGGATGTGCAGCAACAGGACAAGGACCTAAGGGAGTCAAGAGTACAAGATAGTATGGAGTTAATTGACTAAGCATAGGATCCATATTGGTAAGGGAAGAAAATTAAATCAGAGCAGGAATTATTAATGGCCTGAGAAAATCCTGAAGACTAGAAAGATCAGTGGACCCAAAAAGGATGAAGCATTGGTTTAGGAGTGATTAGGCAGGGAGAGTTGGAATAATAAGAAGCTATGGTCATATTAAGGAATGTAAGGGTTTTAATTAAGGAAATAGAAAATTGTGGATAATGGTGAGATCCACTGTTTGCCCATTTCTTTGTGTGAATAAAATGGGATGATGGAGTAGATTATAAGATTGTAGGAAGGCATAATTATAAGATTATAAGAGGCAGGAGAGTTTGAAGTATCATCATTATGGATGTTGAAGTCCCCTAGT
This sequence comes from Phascolarctos cinereus, assembly GCF_003287225.1. Taxonomy (NCBI): domain Eukaryota; kingdom Metazoa; phylum Chordata; class Mammalia; order Diprotodontia; family Phascolarctidae; genus Phascolarctos; species Phascolarctos cinereus. The sequence continues at coordinate 83,274,011 of NW_027555958.1, forward strand.
GTAAAGTTAGGAATTGGGAAAGAGGGAAATACAGTGAGCCAGGTGCTGAACTCCTTGAGAAAGAAGGGATAATGACGTGGAGTCTCCTACACAACAGCCACCATGACTTAGATTAGGTGGAATTTTTTTTATTGAAATGAACTTCAAAGAAAGAGAGATGAAAGGGGAGCCTTGAAATGGTAATAGAAAGCAAGGCATATCCCTACTCCCTTCCAGGAACAGTGTGGTAGAGGGTAGGGGTGGGGAGGAGTAGGAATGAAGTCTTCTCTAGCCAGTAATAAAGAGGAAAACAAAAGATTCAGTGTCTTTGGGGGAAGCCAGTTATTGATACCTAATGAAGAATGAAAGAAAGAGGTCCATAATAAGGAGACCTTTGTTCACTATGGAGCAGCAATTCCAAAAAGTACACTGGAAGAGGAGGTGGGCAGGATCAGAGTGAAATGTGAGTGAGGAAAGGTGGAAGGATATGAGAATAGGGGAATGGGAGATGGGGATAGTTCATTCATATTTGGCCAGTATTTGAGTAATAAAGGGAGAGAAACACGTGGTAGGGGAGATTGTTAGACCTGGGGTAATAGTGGGTGGGAGATGAATAGTAATACTTGCAGTCTTGAGACTGTACAAGGGGTCATGTTGCTGGGCAATGCCCTTCCTATGTGGGACATCAGTCTTCATGCCTGATCTTCCTTCGGCTAGAGGATAGCCAGAGCTGTAAACCTACTTCAACTGGCTGAGAGTGCTGGGCATGATCCGAATCTGGGTCGCTCCCAGCCTGCTTTTCTGGTGTGGCTAGAGTTAGAGGAAACCTTTAAATAACTACAACTGATAGTTATGAAATGACAAATCAGTTCAATTAAACAGGAAAAAAGTCTGATACAATGGAAAAAGCACTGGACTGAGAATCTGGGGTCCTTAGTTTGAATAGCAGCCCTGCCACAGCTGTGACCCTTTGGGCACCTATAAAATATGCAGGAATTAGACCAGATGGCTTCTAAGACTCCTTCCAGCTCCAAATCTGTGATCCTACGAATTTTTAACTGTCTGCTATTTTCTAGGTACAATGCTGGAGATGCCAAACAGAGCAACAAAAACAATCCCTTCCCTCAAGGGGCTTATCTTTAGTAGAAAGCTAGAAGATAATCTTGCTGTTAGTAATCCTCCAGACTATTGTTGGGGCCACATTTTCTTGTGTTTTTTTAACTTTTGTCTTCAACAAATAAATATTAAATACCACATCAGGGTCTCCTGGATAAGTACTGGAAGCTAAAGAAATAATAAAATAAGTTAATATGAACAGAGAGAAAGGATAACAGCAGGTACTCAAAGAAGCAAGTTCAAATCAAGTCTGAATGAGGTCTTCAATAAATAGGGGTGGGCAACCTGCAGCCTGGAGGCCACATGTGGCCTCCTAGGTCCTCAAGTGGGGCCCTTTGACCGAATCCAAACTTCACAGAACAAAATGAAATTTGTTCCGTATCTGTGGTTTAAAACATGGGTTCCTTAACCTGTTTTTTTTAATGGACCCACTTCCATAGTGTGGTGATGCCTAAAGACCCTTTCTCTGAATAATGTTTTTAATGCATAAAATAAAATACCTAGAATTACAAAGAAAATTTTTATATCAAAACAAGGTAATAAAAATATTTTTATAAAGTTCACAGAGCCATGGTTAAGAACCAGGAGGTTTATGAAAAGTTTGACAAACCACTGATCTACTATCCCAAGTCTTACAGCAGCAGTGTCTCCATATAGAGGTATTTGTTCATTAGCCCATACTGAGGCCATCTACAAAGCAGAATGCAAAGTGTTTGATCCCTACTATTGAATCAAGCATATTTTCCGATTGACAGAGGGACAAGTCAATAGGAAGCCAGCTCTGCCACTGAAAAGAAAGAAAGTATTAGAAACTCTCCTATTTCTGGCCCTGGGTGAAATATGAGTGCATTAGGGAATGAGGAGTTCTCAGCGAGCCGGGGGATGCTGCACTCACCTTCTCTGGGCCTTTTCCAAGGTTTTGGCTATCAGTGGTGGCATCTCCATCTGCTAGAAAAACATACATATAAGCAGGCACCTGGCTTAGTATAGGAGAATATGGACAAATCACCACCAATTAAAAACTATAAGTCAAATAGTCCTTCTTTTTAATCAGAAAGCAACTATCTTGATTCATTGAACCTAAACAGATTCTAGTTGGAGCAGTATATAGAGCACCAGATCCAATAGTCTCATTCTTTTTGTCTATGAAATGAAGGGTTTGGACAGGATGTCATTTCAGGTCTTTCCAGATCTAACTATAAGATAGTAGAATATAAGGTCCTCGAGGGCAGAAACTGTATCATCTTTATATTTGTATCCTTAGCGCATAGCACAGTACCTGCCATATAGTTGGTGACTGATAGATGCTTATTGATTCATTCTTTGAGTAATAACATTTAAGAAGCATTGTGTGTGAAACACTCTGCTGGATGCTACAGCAGACACAAAGTTTATATGAAACAACTGACATCACAGAAGAAAAAAGAATCGTGTCCCAAGTCCATAGATTCATTACCTTCTGCTGACTGGGGAGGGCTTGTAGCTAGCATCTCACCACTTTAAGAGAATGATACCTATGCTTTACTTTTCTCTCTCTAGTGTTTTCCTGACTTTTTCCTTTATAAAATCTTTCTAGCTTTTGACCTAATGTTCCCAGATGCAGATTAGATAAGAACAGTATGAAAAAGGCCTACATCTTGAGTCCTAAGATCTCAGATCAAATCAAGACTCTACCACTTAGTACCTATGCGACATTCGTTAAATCATGTCACCTTACTGGGCCCCAGATTTCCAATCCATAAGATGAGGTGGGGGTGGGATGGGGATGTAGATCTCTGAGGTCTTTCCAAGCTCCAAATTCTATAATCCTGTATTCTTCCATGTTTCCTGAATCTATTACACTTGGGAACCTACAGCTTTTTACCTCAGCGATTATTGAATAGCACCCTAGATCGTTAGAATGAAGAATGGTACTCATGTCTTTTTCTCCAAGATAGATGATTCCCTTCCTACTTTCTCACCTTGTATGGGGTTGTTAAGGGAACAGGGGACACAGGAGATAGTTGATCCCCCAAAGGCATCTAGTCCACACTATCTTCTTTGCTATACACATTGGTTACATTTGCCATGGCTGATGAGATTTGCCATGCAAACCCAAACCTATTTTTACATTGCATAAATTGGCTTTTAGAAATGAACTTAGAATTTTACATTTGAAAATTACATTTGTACATTTAGATTTACATGGGGGAAATTATTGTCCTTGCTTTGGCTATGTAGCATAATCTTTTAAAAAATGTATTTATTTTATGCCCCCTGCCATGATATGTTAAACAATTTTTAACACTTGTTTTTTTTTAAGTTTTGAGTTCCAAATTCTATTCTTCCTTCTATTCTTCCTTTCCCCCTACTCCGAGATGACAAGCAATCAGATATAGATTATACATGTATAATCATGTAAAACATTTCCATATTAATCATTTGTGCTTCCTAATAAAGAAATCTTTGACCATCACTGCCTAACAATCATGTTGGTTCTTTTCAGGAGCAAAAATTGGTATTTATTCTTTGTTATTTGGAGTGAAATAGTTCTCATTTTTTGTGCCACCAAACCAATTTCTGCCCATTACAATGATGTCACTTCACCATATTAACAATATGAAAGTCATTATTTGATTGTGGGGCCTGGTTTATCTGGAAAGAAAGAAAAAAAAACACTATTTGTCAAAAGTCATGTCATCTTGGGAAAATTCCTATTAATGTTCTAGAGAAAGTGAATAATTAATAGTGCTTTATGGGAGTATTATGTGTTCATCATAAGAAAGTTTATTGACTAACTCTAATGGCTAACAGGAATTTCTTTCTCTTTTAGATGAAGAAGAAAGGCTGTCACTCCAAAGCCCAGACTCCTTTTTTCCACTGAAGCTCAGGAAGTACAGATTTATACCCTTAGCTGATGGTTAATGGTTTTTTGATAAACACAATGGATCGCAACTTAAAGAATGTTGTCACCATAGCTTTTGGATTTCTGTTTCTATTTACAGCTTATAAAGCTCTTCAGAATCTACAGGTAGGTGTGTGTATTTAACTTAGACACCTTGAGGTCTTCAGAGGGCATGTGTACCTATCCATTTCTTGGCCTCTGTAAGTACTACTTAAGGATCAAAGTGGCTTGCCCATGGCCACACAGATAGTATTGACGGGATTAAAACTCATTTCATCTCAATAGGAGAGCATTGTTCCGTGAATAGAGTGAAATGGGATAAATTTCAATCGAATTGGCATTCCTTTTTCTAAGACCGTCTAAGATGAAATGTTTTTATTTTATTTATAAGACTGTTTTTCCCTATTACATTCTCACTGGGTCTTGTCAACAAAATAAATCACTTTTTTAAATTAAATTTTTTAATTTTTATTTTCAGTTCCAAATTCTCTCACTCCCTAAATCCTCCCTCCATCTATTGAGAAGGCACAAAATATAATACTTATGGTATTTATGAAGTCATGGAAAACATTTTCACATTAGGCATATTATGAAAACAAAAAAAGAAAAATAAAGTGAAAAATATATGCTTCAGTCTGCACTTAGAGCTCATCACTTCTTCATTGGGAGGTGAATAACATTTTTCCTGAGTCCTTTGGAATTTCACAAACCATTGTATTGATCAGGAATAGGGAAGTGGAAGCTAAGAGGTGCACTGGGGCCTGGAGTGATGAAGACCTGAGTTCAAATCTGTCCTCAGACACTTCCTAGCTGTGTGACCCTGGGCAAGTCATTTAACTCTTTTTGCCTCAGTTTCCTCATCTGTAAAATGAGCTGGAGAAGGAAATGGCAAACCACTCTAGTATCTTTGCCAAGAAAACTCCTAATTGGCTCACAAAGAGTTGGACACAACTGAAATGACTGAACAACAACAAATTTTGTTGATCAGAGTAGCGAAGCATTTCACAGCTGATGATTATTACAATATTGCTGTTGCTGAGTACAAAATTCCCCTAGTTTTGTTCACTTCACTTTGCATCAAGTTTATATACGTCTTCCTAGGTTTTTCCAAACCCATCTCCACCATTTCTTATTGCACAATAATATTTCATAACCAATTATATATCAAAATTTGTTCATCCATTTCTCCAACTGATGAGCATCCTCTCCATTTCCAATTCTTTGTCACCACAAGTAGAACCACTATAAAATTTTTATAGATATGCATCCTTTTACTTTTTTCTTTGTTCCCTTTGTATAGAGCTAGCAGTAGTATTGCTGGATCAAAGGATATACAGTTTTTATAGCCCTTTGGGCTTAGTTCCAAATTGTTCTCCAGAACGGTTGGACCAGTTAATGACTCCACTAACAGTGCATTGGTGTATCTATGAAATAAATGATGTTGAACTCTTAGATAAGGATTGCAAAGACCTGAGATTAATGATTTGGAATGTGATTTTTTTTTGCCGTCTTTTACAGTAGTTAAGACAAGTAAAAGAAATCATTGTGAACCATCCTGTGTTTTGAACAATTTGATTTTGAGGTCAGATTCTATTACATGAATCCATTAAAATTCATAAAAATTAGATGGTGCTTTCAGGTTAGACCCTGGGCAAACTTGGGATGTAGATACAGTTCTGTCATGATGTCCCCCCCCTTTTTTTCTCTCTTGTGTGTCCTGCAACATTATTCTTTCTTTTTCTAGTTCTGGTGCCCTCACCTATCAAAAGCTACTAATTGGAAGAAAAAGATATATCAGTCATTTATACCTTAGTATGGAATGAAATGCCCTTTCAGGGGCATTTGCTTTTCTTGGAATTTTTTAAAGATTATTCAATGAAAGATTATTTGTTTGCTTGTTTAATGTTAAAGGTATTTCAGATACTTCTGCAGGAAAGAGATTTGAAAAGATGTCACTTTGAGCAGTGCCTCTTTATGGTATCTCTGAAATAAAAAAAAAAAACTTTTTTTAGCTACTATGTGGTCTAATTGCTATTTTAGATGACCCTGGGTGTAATCATTGACAATATAGTGCCAAGTGAGCTTTTTGAGGTCACAATTATTGTTCGTAAGGCATCTAGGTGGAACACTTCCTAGCTGTGTGACTTTGTGCAAGTCACTTAACTGTTTATCTCAGTTTCCCTATCTGTAAAATGAACTGGAGAAAGAAATGGCAAACCACCCCAGTATCTTTGCCAAGAAAATCTCAAATGGGGTCACAAAGTCAGACATGACTAAAAACAATTCAACAACTACATTACATTATTATAATTTGCAATATTTGTTGGCATTTCTGATGATGTTTTTGTGCTCACTAGCATCATGAGCTAGTGAGCAATGTGATACATAGTGCTTTAAAGTACTTAATATAAAATCGAATTTGAGCTTCACAAATTTTTGAAGTAGGAACTACAAGAATTATTGCCATTTTCTAGTTGAGAGGAACTGGGATTCAAACCTTGAAAAGCAATATAGTGTAGTGAATAGGAGTCTGGATTTGGAATCAGAAAGACCAGGGTTCAAACCTTGTCTTAGATAGTTACTAGTTATTTGAGGCTGGGCAATTCTCTTAACTTCTCTATGCCTCAGTTCCGTCATCTGTAAAAGGATAGGGTTGGACGTGATGGATTCTAAAATTCATAGCTCTAAAGCTATGATCATATTACTTGACTGCAGCCACCCAGTTTAGGGCTGGGGCCAGGTGTATCTACAGAGGAGCTAATATAGCTATTAGCCCATTGTAGCCCTCCCTGGAGCACATGTAGGGGAATGAGAATGGCAGAGGCAGGTGGAGAACAATTGTGCTGCTCTCCTCAGTTCAATATTCTCTTCACACACTCTGCTGGATCATCACCTGCAAGGCCACAAGGGATGTACATCCCCCTCCTTGGACATTACTGCTTTAGAGTACAACATGCAAGCCCTTTATTAGTCTCTGAAGGGAAATCCAAAGAACTATTTAGAAGACACTGAATCAAGGAGCTTGTTCAGAATCTGGAATTCAGTGACAGTGAACTGGAGAGGCAAAAAACTGTATTATGTAAACAAAAAAGAAAATAAACCTGGAAATCAATTTGTCAGAGAGCTGAAATCCAGTTTTGAGTTTGTCATAACACATTTTCTGTTTTGGTTCAGGGGCTGCTGCCTCACTTCAATTTAAATAATAAAACTACAAATAATGTTGAGTTATTAAAAATATCGTGCTCCAATTTCCTTGGAATACCCTTCTATTTCAGTTTTTGAATTTACTGTCCTATTTAAGACTTAACAACATAAAAGTAGGTATTGATATTTAATTAAGTTAAATATTTAATTAAAGTAATAATTTAATTGATAACCATGTTATAATTTTATGAATTATTATCTATGGTATCATCTTTTCTACTAGACTAGAAGATCGTTGAAACAAGTGGCTATATTTTTTTTTATCTTTGCAGCCCCAGGCCTAGAACAATCCCTTCCATATACTTTGATGCAGATTGTATCACCCATTACTTCCCATCATGTCTGTGGGGCTGTCGTCCAGATCTTCCTCTAAATCTTGCATGAGATGTCCACTTGATAGGACCTCCCTCTGGCTCTCTTGACATTGTATAGATATCAAAAGATTAATAATAATAGTAACAGCTAGCATTTACATAGCCCATACTATGTACCAGGCACTGTGCTATATACTTTACAAATGTCTCGTTTCATCCTCACAACATTGAGAGACAGGAGCTATTATTCTCCCCATTTTACAGTTGAGGAAACTGAGGCAAATGACAGTGAAGTGACTTGACCAAGACGACACAGCCAGTTCGTATCAGAGGCCGTATCTGAACACAGGTCTTCCTGACTAGAGGACCAGCAAGTCTATCAAACACGCCACCTTGCTGCATGCTGTCTGTTCTTCCATGTCTGTGCCTTGCTCTTGTCAGTCGGGTGGAACCAGCCTCTAACTTGTGGGTGGCTGGAGACCAACAGAGCAGGCCAGAGACAGGAGACTCAAACATAAGTTTAATTTCAAAGTGAGGTCAATGGCTTGTAAGCAAGGATACATGTGCCGGGACCCCGCCCCTAGTGGGGAGGACATCCGTTAGTGGGGGTCTCAAATCTCAATACTTAACACCAGTGGCTGCTCAGTGAGCTGTCCTCTTGACAATGAAGTGTAACAGCAACAGTGTGACAAGTTTGATTCACAGCAGGGCTTCATGACCAGAACATGGATACAGCAGATGCTTGTCTGAGCTCAGAGAACGCCAGGTACTGGTCAAAACAATACAATAATTACATGAAACAATTCTGGGATTTCTCCATGGCTGAGATCATCTAGAGGGTGAGTGTGAAGGATTGTTATTACGCCAAGTTCAGGACACAGCTTGCTTACTGAGCCTTAGCTCTGGAAAATAGGGTATCTCCTAATACTTTGACATTATGTAATGAGTCTAACTACTTCTTAGGCTTTACAGCTCTTGGATGACATGTTTTATGAAGATTTGGTAGTCTAGTCAGTCCTTCCTTGGGAATATACTGGAGTCTATAGGCAACTCTGTACTTCCTATTCATTAACCTCCAAGTAACTCATGACACTAATTACTTAGAAATCCTTGGTCATGTAGTCCAACCAAAGGAATCTTAAAGCTCTGAATGTATTAGGCAGCTGATAACTATTTGCTGAAACCACTAACACCTTCAGACCAATAAGGTCTAAGGAGCCAGGAGACTTGTCTTTGTATCCTTGCTATGCAAATGAATCCCTGCCTGACTCATTTATCTTGGCTTCACTTTCCATCTGTCAAATAAGAGAATAGAACTTTGCTAGGTGATCTATACGGACCTTTCTCTAAGACCTAATTTAGTATTGACAATCCTAAACTGGCTTCACTAATCAACACAGCCAGTTTTTTTTCCTTTTCTCTTCTGTCTTTCTTTCTATCTTTCTTTCTTTCTTTCTTTCTTTCTTTCTTTCTTTCTTTCTTTCTTTCTTTCTTTCTTTCTTTCTTTCTTTCTTTCTTTCTTTCTTTCTCTCTCTCTCTCTTTCTTTCTTTCTTTCTTTCTTCACATTGCAAGCAGTGAACAGGAAGCTTGGATGAGCCAGCATGAAAAAGCTAAGTTCAGGAAGCCTATCACTACTACATAAACAGAAGTTAATGGTGTGATGTCCTAAACAAAAAGTCCCAAGTAGAGAAAGGGTTTTTGTAATGACCAGAAGCTTTAATTAAATAGTGGGTGTTTTAAATGAACAGCTGCTAGAGTCTTCCCATGTAAGGTTGCCGTACATCATTTGTACGTATCTTCTATTTACCTATTTATTTACATGTTGGCTTTCTCTTTGGAAGGTGAGCTCATTGAGGGCAAGGACTGTTTTTTCTTTATCTGTTTTGCCAGGGCTCAGCACAGTACCTGGCATATTGCAAGCACTTAATAAATGCTTGTTGATTGAACAGCCTACAACACTAACTGAAATCAGCGGGGGAAGGTTAGAGGAAGAATCCAAAAGAGAGCAGATGGAGTTCTATATGCTCAGGGTCCTAGATCTGTTTATATAACACAAATAGGAAAGAAAGTTCCACAATTGTATTTTCAAGTCTTGCCAGATAGGATATATGCATAGAGGGGAGGCAAAAGTGCCTGCTCCACTTACATATATTTTTGTTTTTGTTTTTGTTTTTGTTTTGGCTAGGCAATGGGGTTAAGTGACTTGCCCAGGGTCACACAGCTAGTGAATGTTTTTGTGTCTGAGGCTGGATTTGAACTCAGGTCCTCCTGAATCCAGGACTGATGCTCTATCCACTGAACCACCTCGCTGCCCCTCCACTTATATATATTAATATTGGTTCAGTGTCAGTGGGCTCCTTTACACAGAAAATAGAATTGGCATTTTAAGTTTTGCTTTTACTGATTTAAATCTCACTTCTTATCCACTTACAATCAGGTGTGAGCAAAGCACACCTTTTTGATTTGTAGCAAAGCTGTGGGTGGTGAAGAAATACCAATTTAATGAAATGCTGCAGGGTTTTCAGTAACATTCAATGGGATACACTCAATAACTAATCCTCAAGAATAGGAAAAGTCTCAGGTCTGAAAGACCCTGGCTCCACTCCCAACTCCTGATATGATAAATTAAAAATAGTACATTTACCCCCAAAAGAAGCAATATGGCAGAATAAGAAGAGTTAGCAACACTTGTGTTCTAATCAATGTGTGACCCTGGGCAAATCCCTTTACTTTGAACCTTAACTTATTTCCTCATTGGTAAAATGGAGATAATCCTATTTATGCTACCTATGTCAGTAGGTTGGGAGACTGTGCTTAGTAAAACTTAAAGTGCTCAACATGCTTTATCATTGATTTCTTCTTTCTGTTTCTGATATTCTATGGAAATGTTCCGTCCTGCTCACAGTTTTAGGCTGTGACTAGTTTAAACATGATTGTTAGCCTTGTTTCCCTACATTTATTTCTTTTGCATGCCTCTGAGAAGGCTTAAGTGCTATGCCAACACGAGTTACAATTGTCTTTTTCCTGTCTTCCTGATATTTTGAGGAATTGTTCTCCCTTGCCCATAGTTTTGACCAATCAATCAAACAACAGATGTTTAGTAAGTACCTACTATACCTAAGACACTGTGAAGGATACGAGGATTTATGAGCTCTCACAGAGTTCACAATCTAATTAGAGAGATAAGACATATAGACTATGAAAAGATGCCTAATGATAAGAGACACAGTACATATAACAACCAAATCTCGAATGGATTATTTTCTACAAATGCAGGTTTAGTCAACCTAAATAGCTTTCTTATAAGGAAGAAGCTAAAAGAAACCAGAAACTGCCTTAGCCAGCACTTGATCTATATGCCAAGCAGAGACACTTAGGAGCCAAGGGCAACATTAGCCTAAAAGATAAATCCTATTTGCAAAATTTTACTGGCTTAGGGAGATTAGAGCTACATTTCAGAAGGCATTGAAGAATAGTTTATGGAGACTGAATTTTATCATCCAGACAATAGGAAACCATTTAAGGCTATCAAATAGGGAATGGATATGAAAGGCATAGGGAATGGATATGAAAGGCAGTCATAGTTTTAAGAGTAGAAATGGAGCTGTACATCATTTGTGCCAATTCTCTTACAGGTGACAAAATCAGGTCCTAGATAGGTGAAGGTCACAAAGAGAGTGAGTAGTAGAGCCAAGATTCAAGTCCCACACACTTTCTACTCTCCCAAAAGCTGCTTCTCCATCTTTTAGGGTGATTAATACAACAACTGTGCCAAACAAATTGGAGTTGGAAGAGGTTAGTGGCAAGAATAATAGAAGCTTATTACAGTAGCTTTGGGGTAAGATGGTAAAGTCCTTAGCCAGAATGGTGGCAATGGTGTTGAAAGGGAAAAGAGAGATTAGAAAGATAATATGGAGGAAAAATTGACAGGACTTAGTGACTAACTGAACATGGAAGGGGAGCAAAAGGAAGGAGACACTGCAGACTGATTGCCTGGGATAATGATAGAGAAGTGAAGTCAGTTTTGGAGAAAATGATAAAATCAATCTTGGACATTTAATTTAAGGTAAGGGTATGTTATCAAAGTGTTATAGCTAGGAGGAAATATGGAACTGTCCATGGAGTCACGGAGTAGCAATAAAGTCACAAGAGTACTTGAACTCTCAGAGGAATTGTGTACAAAGAGTGAAGACCCAAAAGTCAAGGACAGCATCATTGAAAAGTTCTGTAGTAAAGTGGGCTTACTGAGTTATTAGACTAAATAAAGAAAACTTAGAAGGAAAGGTTGGAAAGGTGAAAGGAAAACCTAAATATTGTGGTATTTCAAAAACTAAACCAGAAGACAGTTTTAAGAAGTATGAAATAGATAACAAAGTGAGCAGCTATACAAATTAAGTACAAGCTATGGGTTCCCAGTATGATTGGTTTTTTTTTCAGCACTTGGAAGCTCTTTTAATGTACAGGATTTAACTGTGGTATTTGGATTGGGGGAAAAGGATGCCTCTTATAATTATCTGATTGCATTTATCACCTTCATTGTGGTCAGGGCATAGTGAACAATTCTCCCTTTGCCGTTGGCAAATTAATTTATGGAGGCAGTGAGGTGGCTCAGTGGATAGAGTGCTGGGCTTGGAGTTAGGAAGATCTGAGTTCAAATCTGGCCTCAGATATTTACTAGCTGTGTGACCCTGGGCAAGTCACTTAACTTCTGTTTTCCTTAATCCACTGAAGAAGAAAATGGCAAATCCCTCCAGTATCTTTGCCAAGAAAACCCCTATGGAGAGTAGCGGCATGCTGTGGTCCATGGGGTCATGAAGAGTAGGACAGGACCGAATGAAACAACAACAACAACAAAAAACAAATTAAACATGAGCCCTGAAATTCTGGTGTGTTACTGTGATATTACAGCCCCCTCAAAGAAGCATGAATGGGAGGATATTGATGAGGCTGACTTTTGCCCAGCAACTATGAGGGCTTCATCTAAATCTGCCCAGTAATAGGAAGCTCTGTCAGACAACAAAAACCTTGGTTTCTAAGCCCATACTCTGTGTACATGATTAGCCTCCCATACTGGAGCAAGCTAAGTTTCTTGTTCTGTGATCACATTCTTGAACTGTTTTTCAGCACACCTGCTTCCCTTCCCTGCTTCCTCCTTTCCTTACTCACATAGGAGCATACTCCTCTCTTGCTTGAATGCCCAAAAATTGTGTACAAAAACAAACCCCTATCTTCTGGCAAACTGCTAGGAATACCCCAACCCTAGCCCTCTGCTTTTGCATCAATAAAGCTCTCTTCACTAGAATATCTGCCCCTTAAATTCTTTCTGGACAACCCAACTCCTGAACCTTATCATCATCTTCATTATGAAGAGTGAGACAGATCTGATGAGGTATTGTCTAACAATCCTATCACTGTTTTTACAAATTTATTGCTTATATTGCTTTCCCATCCATCACAAAGCCAGTGCATGGCTAGATGTGATGTTTGTCTGAACTTAATAGGGTGAAAGGTTTAGAATACACCCTTTAGGGATGAGTTAGTTTATGTAAGGCACTAAGCCTGGTTATCAAGGTTTGAGGCCAGGTCTTAATTCCTTTTCTATCCTTAATGTCCTACATTTAGAAGGCCTTCACATTTTGATTGGTTTAAAATTGGATGAAGATGATGGTGCTTGTTAGGGTAGCATGAACCTTATAGGTGAGCTTTAGTTCAAGCAAGGCTAGCTGAAATACCAGAGTATTTAGTACATAAGTCAGTGAATATTGATTCTTTTCTATAAAAATATAATACTTTATTAAATAACAGTATGAAATAGCTAATCACTTTACTTAATAAATCAGTCAATAGGTATTTTGTATCAATTATGTGTCAGGCACTGGGTTAGGCACCTAAGACATAAAGACAAAAATAAAGTAATTCTGCCTTCAAGGATCTTACATTCTAATAGTGAGAACAACATACACATATGTAGGTACATACACAACATACAGAAAGCAGATACAAGGTAACCTTAGAAGGGGAGGCACTAGCAAACTGGGGGATGTGGACTGGGAATCAACTCATACAGATAGACATACTTGATCTATCTTGAAGGAAGACTGGGATTTCAAGAGCTAGAGATGAGGGAGGAGATCATTCTGGGATGGAGGAAAGTCATTGCAAATGTCACAGAGATAGGGTGTCATATAAGTAATAAGGCCAGTATGACTGAAGTGTCTATAGAGTATGTGGAGGGGAGAAATATGTATTAAGACTGGAGTGGTCAGATGGAATCAGACTGGGAAAAGCATTAAATGCCAAACAGGAGTTCATACTTCATTCTAGAGATTGATGAGGGGAGTGTGTGTGTGTGTGTGTGTGTGTGTGTGTGTGTGTGTGTAATGGTCAGACCTAAAGTTTAGAAAATCACTTTGGTATCTGAATGGAGGATGGATTGGAGTTGGGAGAGAGTTGAGGCAAGGAAAATAAACAGGAGGGTATTGCAATGGTCTGATCAATTGGTGAAAAGGACCTGACCTAGGGTGGTCATTGTGTGAGTAGAAAGAAGAGGATAGATGTGAGTGAGAGATATTTTGGAGGTAGAAACAAAATAATTTGGCAACTGATTGGATATATATGTGAGATGAATGCAAGTGAGGAGTCAAAGATGGTACTGAGGTCATGATACTGGATAACTGGAAAGATAGTAGAGTCATTGACAAAATAGGGAAATTTAGGATGGATTTTTGGGAAAAGATTTCTGATTTGTATATGAGTTTGAGATGCCTACAGGACAATCATTTTGACATGTCCAATTGGCATTTGGAGAGCTGTGACTGGAGCTCAGGAAATAAAGATATTTAAATATTGGAGTAATGCTTAGAGACCATAATTGAACCCATGGGAGTTGATAAGGTCTTAAATGAGACAATAAAGAAAGAAAAGAGGAAAGGGCCAAGAACAGAGCCTAGGTGTATACCTACAGTGAGTGGGCAGGACATGGATGATGATACAGCAGAGAACACTGAGGAAGAGCAGTCTAATAGGTAAGATAAAGAAACCAAGAAAGAGCATCGTCACAACAACTCAGGGGAGCATACAAGAAGAGAGAGCAATCAACAGTTTCAAATGCTTCAGAGAAGTCAAGAAGGATGAGGACTGGGAAAAGACCAGTAGGTCTGGTCATTAAGAGATCACTCCTATTTCTGGAGAGAGCAGTTTCACTTGAGGAATGAGCTCAGCAGCCTGGCTATTCAGCAAGTTTAGAAGACAGTGAGAGGAAAGGAAGTTAAGGCAAGATACGAAGGCCTGAGTTTTAAGCTAAGGGAAGATTAGTGTAGAAATATACTACAAGGGACAAGATTTAGAAGTACAATGTGATCTTTTATCTATGTTCAATAAATCATTGATTGTTACTTTAGATTTATTTGCTGTTTTCTCTGTTTGCCCCTGATTATTGCTGATAGTTTTGCTTTGGAAACTAAAACCTGGACCTGGATATTCTTGCTTCACTTCAGAGGCACGAGAGCTCCTCTCTGCTTTGAGTTCAAGAGAAAAGTGTTATTTGCCTCTTGCCAGGTCTATTTTCTCATTTAGAATAGAGAAAACTCTGATGTGACTATCTGTTCTCTGGGTATCTCATCAGGCACAATTTTTATTCTTGAGATTTGCACCAAAAAAAGGAGGAAAAAACCATATTGGATTTCATTTTTCTCATGCATATAAACTTGTCCGTAGCCAAACAACTATATCCTATCATCAAGTTATGGTTACGTCGGTACGCGACCAGAACATCTACTACTTTTATGAAGGAACAGTGCTTCACGTTGCCTCTATAGCTTCCACAGGCTTTGTCTGCTCCCTTCCCCAAACAGATTTTTAAAAATATTGTATTTCCTTCCACATGACCTTAATTTCCAGATACATCCCTCTCTTCTGTCAACCAAGTGAGACACCATATATGGTCTTCCACCTCCACAGGGAAGAGAAAGAGGTGCATTCTTGTACCTCTTCTTTTTCTAAGCTAAGCCTAATGATGATAATTTTATAGCACTAAGCTTTTATTTTTGTTATTCTTTACATTTATATTTTTGTAGACATTTTGCGTATGTTTTCTTTGTTCTGCTCAATTTACTTTGCATCAGGTCATATGTCTTCTCATGGTTCTTTGTTTTCTTATTCATTTTTTATTCTATTTTATTTTTACAGAGGAGTAACATTCCATTTCATTTATGTACCACAATTAATATAATCATATAGATCAGCATATACTTTGTTTTAAATTCTTTGCTACTACAAAAAGTGATGATGTAAAATTCTGGTGGGTAATTTTTTTTTTGGACAACTACATGGAACTTGAGAGATGGCATTTGTCACACCACTTACCTCTTGCCAGAGACCTGAGGAATTTAAAATGCAGAAAGAGACACATTAATTTTTGGTGATGGCCAATATGGGAATTTGTTTTGTTGAAACTATGTTTATTATCAGGTTTTTCTTTGCTCAGTTAGGGGTGGAGGAGACAACGAGAGGGGTAGATTCTAAATGCATATAAAGTGAATATGCATTCATTTATTTAAAAAAAAGGAAAAAAAGATTTTATTCAATTTTTCAAAAATTTTCAGGAAAAACCCCAAATAACAGAACCCTCTATTCTTTTGCCTCACTCTTGAATCTGTGTAACTAACTATTTTTGTTTGTTTGTTTTGTTCTTACAGAGCAGCCTTAATAAGGCAGAAGGACTAGGAGTGGCTACACTTAGTGTTATCTATGCATCCGTGATTTTGTCTTCCATGTTCCTTCCTCCAGTTCTTATTAAGAAATTTGGCTGCAAGTGGACCATTACATTCTCCATGTGCTGCTATATCACTTTCTCTTTGGGAAACTTCTATGCCAGCTGGTACATCTCTTCTTCTGTCTCCTATCAAAAGCCTTGACTTTCAGCCAATTGCATTCTACTGCTCACTGAGTATAGATCAGGTATATAGAGATCTCAGCAACGGAGGATGCCAGAAAAGATTAGTTGTCTAATAATATTCTTGCTCCTTGTAATCTTAACAACATCACACAGTATTCCAGCTGAGGAGGCCCAGGCTTTCATATTATTTCATCAGCTTCAATTTGTTTGAAAAAATTAGCAAACATCTACTGAACTTTTCGGTGCCAGAGTTCATTGGCACTCAGTGCCTTCTCTCCACATGTACCTCAGCTAAAAAGTATGTTGCTTACTCATTTCTTTAAGCACAATGGCGAATGTTTTGTCTTTCTATTCAATTGAATTTATATATATATATATATATATATATATATACACACACACATATATATACATATATATAGTTATATATCTACATATGTATATATATTATATATACATATATACAATGTGTATATGTGTATATATGTTATATATATACAATGTGTATATATGTATATATGTTATATATATATACAATGTGTGTGTGTATATGTATGTGTGTGTATATGTGTGTGTGTGTATATATATGTATATATATATATATTACATATATATATGTATATATATATACATATATATATACATATATATATGTATATATATATACATATATATATGTATATATATATATGTATATATATATACATATATATATATATATATTTAAAAGCACCTACTATGTGCCAGGTACTGTGCTAAGCTCTGGGAATACAAATAAGAAAATGAAAGACATTCATTGCCCTTGAGGAGCTTATAATTTAATGGTGGAAGACAACACAGAAAAGGTAGCTGAAAAGGGGGAGGACAGAAATACAAGGGTGTGTGTACCTGGCACAGGGGCATCTTGTTGAATGGAGGTCAAACCAAGATGAGCTGCAGGTCAGAAGTGCAAGGTGAGCCAGAAAGTCCATACTGCACCCACTGTAGTATAAAGAGAGGATTAGGGAGAAGTTTAGTGCTTCTTCCACTCTCCAGCCCTCCAATCAGAGGAGAGAGGAGGCTGAGGAAATTGGAAAGGAGTTGAGTATTCAAGGCTGAGTTAGTATGGTGATATTTCAAATAATCAGCTTATCCTGGAGGTGGGGTGCATCTTGGGAGTTCAAACAAGGCAGAGCTGAGCTACTTCTTTTCTCTCAACAGTAAACACTTATGCTAACAGATTATCTTTTTGTAGGTTCACCTTGATCCCCGCTGCCATAATCCTAGGTCTAGGAGCAGCCCCACTGTGGTCTGCGGAGGCTACTTACCTTACAATGACTGGAAATATTTATGCAAAGAAGACAGGAAAACTTGGGAAAGATGTCATCAACCAGTATTTTGGCATCTTCTTTCTCATATTTCAGACCTCTGGTGTCTGGGGGAATTTGATTTCATCTCTGGTGTTTCAGCAGGACCCTCCCAAAGGTAAATAGAGCTGGCTGAAATACTGCTCCAAGAGTGGCTGCAACTTCTGTAGAGATGAACAAGAGAAACATGTTCAGTCTTTAAAAAATAATTTTCTAATTTTAAATTAGCAAATGTCTATTTTTCTCTCTTTCCCATTTTACCATTCCAAATGAAAAACAACAAGAAGAAGAAAATTAAGGAGCAGGTAGGTGGTGCAGTGGATAGAGCACTGGTCATGAAGTCAGGAGGACCTGAGTTCAAATCTGGCCTCAGACCAAACACTTGACACTTACTAGCTGTGTGACCCTGGGCAAGTCACTTAACCCCAATTGCCTAGAATAGAGAAAGAAAGAAAGAAAGAAAGAAAGAAAAGAAAAAGAAAGAAGAGAAAGAAAGAAAGAAAGAAAGGAAGGAAGAAAGAAAGAAAGAAAGAAAGAAAGAAAGAAAGAAAGAAAGAAAGAAAGAAAGAAAGAAAGAAAGAAAGAAAGAAAGAAAGAAAGAAAATTAAAACCTTTGTGACAAATTTACATAGTTAAGCAAAGCATATTCCCTCACTGGCCATGTCTAAAAATGTATGGCTCAATCTCAATTTTGAATCTATCCCCTCTCTATCAGGAGATGTGTAATATGCTTCATCTTTAGTATTTATGTAGGCCTAACAGTGGCCTTGCTGGATCAAAGAGTATGCATGGTTTATAGACTTTAGGGGCATGGTTCCAACGGCTTTTCAGAATGCCTGAACCAATTCAAAGCACCACCAACCATGCCTTGGTATGTCTGTTTTCCTTCAGTCCTTCCACAATTTGTCATTTGTATAATCTTTGCCAATCTGGTGGTTGTAAGGTAGAACCTCAGAGGTTCTTTTCTTCTCATTTGTCTGATTACTAGTGATTTAGGAGTACTTTTTAATTATGGTTATTGATAGTTTGGATTTCTTCCTTTGAGAAGTAGTTGCTCATAGCCTTTGACCATTTGTCTATTACAGAATTGTTGATTCAGTCTGAGGATATTTCATTATTCCCATTTCCATTTATGTTGAGGGAGCACAGTAAGACATAATGAACTTTGAAGGATTATTTAGTCATTCTTTGCCTTTTCAGACTTTCTACACAATACAAAATTAGCTTGACTTTCTTTCCCCACCTCCATACATGAACAGAATCACCCTAGTTCTTTACTAGGCTTAAGGGAAGCATAGTCATTATCTTCAAGTCAGCTGTGTATTTTATTGGATGTACCAATGACGAGGGACTGACCATTACTTTGAAGATTAGTAAAGCGGAGTCATTCAGTATCAAAGTTTCTCCTTGCATTCATTCCATTAATATACCCATCTGTAACTGCCTTTGGGCACACCTAGATATAAACTCATGTTGTATTATGGTTTTTATACCCATTTATCTTCTGTGTTAAAAATTCAAAAAGGAAAGAAATTATTTTTTTTAATAATACCTCACTTATATAATGACTTACCACTTAAAAACACTTTTCAAATAACAATTCCCAAAAGAGAGACAGGAGGGCACCTTGGTCTGTTCCCCATCTCCATCACCACCCTGCCCTTACCAAAGGAAAAAGTATCTAATGGAAATGTTTCCTCATAGTCTACTGGCAAACTCCTTACATCCAACAGCTCCAGTAGCTATTCCCTATGATTGTCAATAACATTATTACCCTCAGCCAGGTTCCTAACTTCAGTGTTGTCCTTGATCCCTCACTCTCATTCATCCCAATATCAAAATCTTGTCAGTCAGTAAGTCAACAGGTATGAAGAAGTGCTTACTATGTGTCAGACACTGTGCTAGGCACTGTGAATAACAAGAAGGGTAAAAACACAGTACCTCTTTCAAAGAAGCTCATCTTCTAATGGAAGAAACAACATACAAATAACCATACATGTAAAAGAGTATAAATGGAAGGGAATCTCCAATGAGAAGGCACTGGGGAGAAGGGAGGAATGGTAAAACCCTCCTGTAGAAGATGTGACTTAAGCTGAGTTTTGAAGGAAGCCAGGGAAATTAAAAGGAAGACATGGAAGGGGAGTGTTCTGTGGTAGGATGGGGAAATTTTTGCAGCAAATATACAGTTGGGAGATGGAGTGTCATATTTGAAGAACAGGTGGACCTGTGTAGCCGAATTATAGAGTGCATGAAGAGGAGTAACATATAAGAAGACTAGAAAGCTCAGCAAATATTACTTTTCCCACCTAATGAATAAGGAGACTGAGGCTCAGAGAGTTTAAGTGACTTTCTGATAGCCTCTCAATTAGCAAGTGAAAGAGCCAAGCCTTCTGACTATGAGCCTCGGGCTCTTTTCCAGTATACCAGAATGCCTGCTGTTAGAAAGGTCTGGAAGAATTTAAAAATTTCTGGGTTCTAAGAAACAGTGACACATTTGTCACTTCACACTGCTATGACCACATATAATGTTGCCAAGTCAGAACTGCTTTAGGATAATATCTCTCTTTTGCCTTTTCCCTTTCTACTTTAATGAGGGTGCTTGGTCATCTGCCAAGGAGAATTGGAAAACAGGAAGTATAAGTTTGTCTTAAACACTTGAAAATGTGATCAAAATATATTCCCTCACCACTGCCTTTCCTCCTCTCATCAATTACACATTTCCATAGAATCGTGGTGTAGAAGTCAGCCTGAAGTTTTCAAGCACATTCCTTCATAATCTTGGACCATCCATGATGGTGACACTTTGAGGTAATCATTAAAAGGGAGACTATCCAGAAACTATTTTCTTTTCTTTCTTAATTAATCAGGCAGAAGACTGCTTCACATTATGGTGATACATGCTTTAGCATTTTTATGTAGGTAATAAAAAAATCTACTTTATGTCATTTTGTCTCTAACTATCGCAATACCAAAACCCAAATTAAGATTAAAGTTCATAGTCTTGGACAACATCATTGTTGTATTTACACTTCTTAATAGCAGAAAAAAATTTTCATTTCTGATCAACATTCCTCTTTCCACTGCACCTGGCTGTACTCATTCCTCAACACTCTTCAGGCTGGCTACTAGACCTATGCTCTACTGAAAATCTCTCCAAGCTTTCTAATGACCTCCAAGTTGCACAATCCAGTTGCTTCTTTTTTGATGGCCTCATCCTCATTGACCTTATTCTATAGCATTTAGCATCCCTCAATTCTCAATCCTCTCTCTTCTTATGACTTCTGCCATACCATACTCTCCTCATTATCTTCCAGATTCCTAACCAATCCTTCTTGGTTGGCTTTGTTGGGAAGGTGAGAGTAAGACAGTAAGTTTCCTTTGAGGACTTCAAGTTACCAGGACCAACTGAACTATATCTTGGGGTACCAAAAGGGCTGATAAAATTGATTACAGCTTACCAATTACTGTTATCTTTGAAATATCATAAAGGATAGGAGAGGTACCTTTGGGATTAGAAAAAGATTTTGGCTCTATTTTTACCAAAGGTAAGAGAATATATGCTAATAGACTAGTGAACTTAATTTTATTCTTGGTAAAATTCTATAATGTATTATTAAAGACATGATACATACATGTAGAAAAGACATTAAAAATGATCCATAATAGCTTCATCAAAACATGGTTATGCCTCAATCTGCTTATTTTCTTTTCCTATGTGGTTACTAATCAGGATGATCAGGAAAATACCATAGACCAGTAGTGTCAAACTCAAATAAAAACAGGGCCACTAAACCATATAGAAAGATTTCCATAGGCTGTGTATTGACTTAGAAAACCACATACTAACAGTATCTATGTTCTCTTGTGAGGTAGCTGCTAAGTTCAGTGAATAGAATACTAGGCCTAGAGTTAGGAAAATCTAAGTTCAAATCCAGCCTCAGAAACTTCCTAGCTGGACAAGTCACTTAACCTGATTGCCTGACAAAATGGATCCACTAGAGAATGAAATGGCTAACCTCTTTATTATCTTTGCCAAGAAAACCCAAAATGAGGTCACAAAGGGTCTGAAATGGTTGAACAAATGTCCTATTTTATTTTTATTTATTTTGTTATATATTTCCCAAATACATCTTAAACTGATTTGGGTGCATTTGGGAGTGTGGCATTATGATCTATAGGCTATATGTTTGACACCTCTGCTGTAGATAATGTTTGCTTAAATTTCAGCCAGAATTTGATAAGGTCTGTGGGAAAAGTAAATAGATATGAGATAGATAATAGTACAAATATATGGATATTTTAAGTGGCTAAATGGCCAGAACCAGAGAATCATCATTAATGGGTCACTGCAAAGATCTGGACTTGGTATTGTGACATTTAACATTTTTATCCATGGTTTGGAAAAAGGGTTAAATAGTGCCATTACATTTGGGCAGATGACACTAATTTGTGATGGGTAACTAACTGGATAGTCAGGATTCAGAAAAATTTGGACTGAAAGGAAATTGGGCAAAAAAAAAGGAATGAAATCAAATAGACAGTAGATGTGAAGCTTCACGTTTAGGCTAAAAAAAAATCAATTTAACAAGTATAAGACAGGAAAGGCATGGCTGGGCATCAATTTGTTAGAAAAGATGAATAAATTTTAGTGAACTTCAAAGTTAATAATGAATCAGTGGTGTGGTCAAGAAAACTAACATGATCTTGGAGATGGATTCCAGTCCATCCTCCACACTGTGGTCTAAGTTATTTTCCATAAGCTAGATCTGGTGATATCATTCACCTCCTCAATAAATTCCAGTGGGTCCTTATTGCCTTGAGGACAAAATATAAACTTCTTTGTTCAGCTTTTAAAGAGTCATTTAAAACTTGGCTCCAACCTTCCAATCTCACTGTCCATTTTCTTACCCTTTCTACATTTTACATTCCAGCCTAACTGCCTTTCTCCCTTTTCCTCATACACAGCCCTACAACTCCTGTCTCCATACCTTTTCAATGGGTACACTCCTCCTTCCTCAACCCTGCTTCATAGAAGCACCTTCTTCTTTCAAGAAACAAAGAACAACTTTCTTCATGAAATCTTTCCTATACTGCCCCAACTGCTAGGGCCCTCTTTCCCACACTACCATGTGTTATGTCAATTTGTTTTCATTTGTACTTTTTATGTATAATTATAGATGTACTTTTCTCCCCCGTTACGGTGCAAACTCCTTGAGTTTTGAGATCATTTCATTCTTTGTTCTTGTATACCCAGGAACAAGCACAATGACTGGTAAAGGCTTAATTGGTTGTTTGAGAAAAACATAGTATTCAGTAATAATACTATGATAGATCAGACTACATCTGGGCCACTGAGTTCAGTTTGGGGTGCCACATTTTAAGAAGGATGTTAATCAGCTGGAGAATGTGTCCAGAAGAGAGCAAGGAGAATTGAGAACGGGAAGAGAAGCATGAACTGTCTTCAAGTTTTTGAGCAGTTGGCACACAGAAGAAGGATTAGGTTTATTCTGATTAGAAACAGAGAGAAGAACTGGGAGGAATGGATAGAAGTTGTCAAATGACAGACAATTAGAGGTATTCAAAAGGTTAATTGACTGCCTAGGAATTAGTGGATTGAGAAAAGGCCATTGCATTTATGAGTTAAAAAGAATTAGAAGGAGTGAGAGTTCACTACAGTAGATAGGGGGAAATCTGAGTAGGAAGAGAGAACCCACTTCCATCAGTATCTCTGCTATAACATTTTCCCACCTAAATACACTCACATACACATACATACACAAACACACACACAAACATACATAGTACTTAAGGTTTGCAAAGTTCTTTGCAAATATCTCATTTTATTATCACAACTACCCTGGGAGATAGGTGCTAATTTTATCCCTATTTTTACAGATGAGGAAACTGAGGCAGACAGAGCCTAAATGACTTGCTCAAGGTGATGCAGTTAGTAAGCATCTGAGAACAGAAGTGAACCCAACTCCAAATTCAGCACTTTTTCTGTTGCAATACCTGACTATCCGGAAATAATTCCAAAATTTATTTTAAATTCTGGGTCTTAAAATCTTATAGAGAAAATTATAGTTTGAATCACTTAGCAAAATACATTTCTGAACCTTTTGAAGGTGGTCATAGATTTAGAACCAGAAAAGACCATCCAAGCTCCCTCTCCCCCTTAAAAAATAGATGAACCAACTGGGCCCTGGAGAGGTGAAATAATTTTCTTGAGGTTACGCAGGTAGGAAATGCTACAACCAGGATTCAATCCAGGTCCTCTGACTCCAAATCCAGTTGTTTTTTACTGTGTTCTATTTCCAATGCTTGAGGACCCAATAGACACACTACATATGTGTCTAGAAACCTCCAAGTGAAAAAGAAAGCAGAAATCATATTGGCCTTTACTCAGAGATGTCCTGCTACATGGTACCATTTTCAAAACATTTGTTTACATGATGGTCATGTTGTTATCCATCTCTACAAACTATTCTTCAACTAAAACCTTGGATCCCTGTCTTCTAAGTCTTGAACCAGAGGAGAGACTGTGCATGCAGGATAAACTCCAGAGAGTTGTATGGGGATAAAGCTACCCAGATATAGCTAGGATGGTCCTCAGATAATAAACAGTCTATCACTTGTCCCCATATTTGGAGATGAACCATCTCAGATGATGAGGGAATTGCTGATAAGAGATGACTTCTGGGCAGTACTTGGGAGGTG
Source organism: Phascolarctos cinereus (assembly GCF_003287225.1). Taxonomy (NCBI): domain Eukaryota; kingdom Metazoa; phylum Chordata; class Mammalia; order Diprotodontia; family Phascolarctidae; genus Phascolarctos; species Phascolarctos cinereus. Next base: position 83,298,468 of record NW_027555958.1, read on the forward strand.
GTGCCAGAGTTTCCAGTTGGTTGGCATAGCCTTTGAGGGTCATCTTCAAACCATGAGGAAGCATCATAGGAGAACTCCAGTGACAACCTAATGATCATTTTTAAGTACAAACTATGTGAGAAGATTTTGAAAATCTTGGTGTCAATGGCCACACAGGGTCATAATCTATCATTGCTGGATTCTAGAGATTTACTCCTCTGCTTAATATTTGAGACCAGTGGGACAGTAATGAGTATGCTAATGTGTTTATATTCTTATTTTACAGAAGGAATCACAGAAGAGCAACTGCGTCTTTGTGGAGCAAATGATTGTATGACAACCAGCACAGCTACAAACAGTACTAAGCGCCCAGCAAATGAATTAGTCTATACCTTGCTGGGTATCTATACCGGTATGTGTCTATAGTAAATACCATTTAGCAGTCAATAGTAAGGAAATGTGGGCAACTGAAATTCTCTTCCTCTTTCTTGTATTTACTCAGAGAAGGTCACCCCTCCCCTCAACTTTATACAATTTCTCTCCTAGAAGAGGTTTGATATGCTGTGAGGGGCTAGTTTGTGTTGGTAGGTCTTTTTGAAGTGAAGTTAGAGTTACCAGAGTTACTCCTATCCCAGTGTATTGGCAAAGGTAAACCAATAAGATTTATAGGCTAACAGGTGTGAGAGGTTCAGTGAACTGAAGCGGTCACAGTCGGTGGTGGTCTTCCTGAAGCCCAAGAAGAAGCTCATATATAAAGCCAATCGTTCATGGAATTTCAGGCCAGTAGCATGTGGTGACTGTGTCCATTGGCAGTTTTCCTTTCTTCCAGCATCTTCAACTCTTGCTCACAGAAGGCATTATACCTTTACATTATAAAGAGAAGAGATCAATGAAATGAGAGTGAGCATAATCTCCTGAGACTTCCAAATAGTCCTCAGTGAGAGTCCATCCTAATTCATAAGCAGCATCAAATTAACACGATTTGTGAAGGACATGAAATTAAGGTCAGGTGGTAAAGATATTTTTGCTCATGGAAAACTCATGACTGGCTCAGCTACAACAAACAAAGAGCAGGAATGAATGAGAACTGCTCTAAATGAAGCAATGCTTAAAAATGAGGATCCTCAGAGATCATTGCTGAAACTGATCATATTGAACTTTGTGAATGTTCTCAAAGAGGCCATAATCAGTAAAATGTAGTTTTCAGTTATCTGAAAACTTTTATACCCTGGCTTTTCCAAGTATTGAAATGTAAAACCTATTGGGACAAATTGGAAGAAAGATGTATAATTAAAGATATGTATGTTTATATGACATAATGTATATATATATATATATATATATATATATATATAGTATATTTGTATAATACATGTGTATGTCATATATACATATATGTATGTATGTATATATTCTCTCTGTGTGTATATATACACATATTATACAAACACACACAGAGTTGGCTATTGGACTCTAGAAAGAGTCCACTTGTTCCAAAATCATGGGTCCCATATTCTGTGATAGCCAGAAAGTTTAACAAAAAAGCCACATTTTGATTCACACTTGTCATATCGGGTTCCTTTTTTCTCCAAAGGAAGTGGTGTTTTGGCAGTATTGTTGATAGCTGTATTTCTTGATCAACTTCCAAATGATTCAGAAGAAACTGAAAAAGAAAAGAATGCTCCTATTTGGACCCATTTCCTGGCAACTTTTCAACATCTTAGAGATAAACGGCAATGTCTCCTCATTCCTCTGACAATGTATGGTGGATTTGAGCAAGCATTCATTTCTGGTGACTATACAAAGGTATGAGAGAAAATTAAATTCATATATTAGTGTGTATAACTAATGGTGATGTTGTGTGTGCTATTTCTACTAATGATGTGAGTGGATTCTGCTGAGAGACAGGGCAGACCAGGACCTACTGTGAGTCCTCAATGTGCTTCCTTCTAATAATTAATATCAAGTGAGGGGCATGACAGTTTATCCAAGTATCTGAAGGCTAGTCTCTTGGAAGTAGGATTAGTTTTGTTCTGTTTATCCTCAAAGGGCAAAACTAGAATCAGTGAATTTGAGTTGGAAAGAGACATATTTATGCTTCATGTGAGCATATGAGAGCTATCTCAAAATGATATAGACTACCCCAGGAGTCCCCTCTTTGAAGGTCATGGATTATCTTTCGGACCAAGTTTGTACTTTCAACTTAAATTATGTGATTTTGAGTCCATCTAATTCTCACAACACTTGTGTGGTTTAAATATTACAAGTATTACTATCCCTACCACCTTATTTTCAGGTATGACAGTTGGCTAAAAGACTGACCCAGATAACAAATAAACATATGAAACTGGATCTAAACCAAGGTTATTTCCTGACTCTAAGTCCAAACTTCTTTTCACCCAGCCTAAGCATGCTGCTTTTCTTATAATCGATGACAACCAATTTCTGTGTGTGTGTGTGTCAATCTCTGAGAAAGATCTTACAGTTGAGTCCTTACTTATGTTAAAATATATTCTTTCCCCAGTATGGCTCCCTGTAAAACTTGGGAGTAATAATCAGTAATAAAATGTTATTGCCCAGTTGCAAACAACACCAATAAAACCCACTTTGGAATTAAATTTTAGAAAGGAATTATTGAGGAAACTAAAAGTACCACCAGTCTCATCTTGTTTAATTTTATTGTTCATGGTCAGAACAACTGTAGTACATCAGCTATGGTAGTGCATTCTATGCAAGGATGAACTTAGCCATGGCCTAACAGACCATTACTGTTTTCCATTCCCTAAGATCCACTCTTCAGTGTCTTCTTTGACTTTATTTCCTTGGCTAAGATGTAGTTTGGAGACCGAGGATGAGGGAAGTTGGAACATGTACAAAGGAGCTTGAGTAAAATCTTTTGCATTTACTCGAATAAGAAACATTTTCTGCCTGCCATTTGCTTTGAGACTTTTCTCATTTTTATCACCTTCCTTCATCATCCCCATGGGAGGCAGCTAGGTGACACAGTACAGTGCTAGGCCTGGAGACAGAAAAACCTGAGTACAAATCTAGCTTCAGACACTTCCTAAGTCATTTAACCTCTTCCTGCCTCAGTTTCCTCGAATGAAAAATGGGGATAATGATAGCACTTTTCTAATAGGGTTGTTACGAGGATCAAATGAAGTAATATTTATAATGTCTATCACAGTGCTTGACACATAGTAGGCACTTAGCAAATGCTTATTGCCTTCTCTCCCTTCCTCAGTAATCAAGGCTGTAAGTAATGATCAGCTTCATCAATCATCTTTAGTAGCATAATTCCTGAAGAAAATAAAGTGGATTTATTCATAGAGGGATGATTGGGTTGAATTTTGTCAATGAACCCTAAATTCAGTTCATTTCCTTTGGATCCAAAAAGATTTCACATGCAAAGATGAGCATTTTCCTTTAAGGACCTAAATGATGAAACAAAATTTCAGGCCATCCATCAAATAGCAGAATGAGTTAGAATATGATTTAGAATTCTTGAAAAAGCTTAATTCTCAAACCGTGACAATTCAGAAGCAACAAAGTGGCTAAATCTGGTCTTGGAATCAAGGAGATATGGATTCAAATCCCACTTCTGACACATCCTGGCTGGGCAAATCATTTAACATCTCAGGGCTCTAAGTAACTCTCTAGGACTGTCAGTTATGGAGAAAGAGCTACGTTGCAATGGTCAAGTTTCCATCTAGATCTTTGTAGCCATAAAATGACAAGTTCAGCCCCTACCCATAAGGAAGAACAGTCATGAGTGCAAACATCGTTTTAACATTTGCCTCTTTTCTCTTCAGTCATATGTCACCTGTGCCCTGGGGATACACAATGTTGGGTTCGTGATGATCTGCTTTTCGGGTGCCACTTCCCTTTGTTCTTTGATGTTTGGAAAACTCTCCCAGTACACTGGCAGAAAAGTTTTGTATGCAATAGGTTTGTATCTATCTATCTATCTATCTATCTATCTATCTATCTATCTATCTATCTATCTATCTAACTATCTATCTATCTACTCATCTATCTATCAGTTAGTAGCAATAAGTTGCTATCTTTTCTATCTGAACATAATGTTTATAATTCATTGTGCTGCATGGTAGGGAAAGAGCTTTGGTCCTAGAATTAGGCCTGGATTTAGCTGCTTGTTGGGTCCTTTACTATTTATGTAACTAGAAAGAAGTTACTTTTATTGTCTTTCCTCTGGTCCTTGATTTTCTCAGCAATAAAATGAAGGCTTTAGATGAGGTCAGTAGTGTCAAACTCAAATACAAATGGGGACCATTAAACTGTACATAAGGATCCCTGTAGTATCATATCGACTTAGAAAACCACATATTAACATCATCTATGTTCCACTGTATTTTTATTTATTTTGATAAGTATTTCCCAATTACATTTTAATCTGATTCCCCAGCACTTGGGAGTACTGAGGGCTCATGGCCCACAGGCCCTGTGTTTGACACCTCTGGACTAAATCACAGCGAAGGTCCCATCCAACTCTAACTCTTAGTAGACTATCATTCAGGGATGTTGTTTACTTTATCTACATATACGTACTTATATGCACATATATATTATTAGGCACCTATAAATGTTACTTATTATATTATGATTATTCTATCAACAAAACATGTACTTTGTTATTCTATATGAAATTACACTTTTCCCCAATGCACTTTACAAATATCAACTAGCTTATTTGATCCATACAGAAGCACTCAGAGGTATTAATATTTATTTTCACTCGATCCATTTCATGGTCAATATTATTGCCAGATGGTGGACCAGTGCTGGGGAATAGCCTATAAGCAAAGAATAGAAAAAAACAAAATTAACCCAAATAACACTGATGACATATGACTATGGAATTATGATATAGAACCCCAATAAAACTGAAGAGAAATCTAGAGGTGAACCAGAGGGATGTCTAGCAGGGAGGAACCTTAAAGGCTATGTACCTGAATCCTTCTATTTTACAGGTAAAGAAACTGAGGCCTAAGAGGTAAAGTGATTTACTTATCTAAAAGTCACAGAGATAGTAAGTAGAGAGAGGATTTCACCAAAAAGCAGTCTTCTTGCTCTAAATCTAGGATCTTTTCCCATTTTCATGCTTTTTTGTATCAGTATGGAAAGTAGAAGACTGACATGGGAAAAGACTCATTTATTAAGACATGATTATAAAGATTATAACTAAGTCTATGTATTGCTGCTATCATGCCTGCAATTGTTGGTAGACTCCTTCCCAGTGTGCCACAGAGTACTTCCTTTATTCATTTTCTAAGGCTTCAAATTTGATAGATTTTATTCTATCCATTATTTCAATAGTATTTTTTCTTGAGCATCATGAGGGAAGAGAACAGAGCTCAATATCAATGATAATAAATGAGGATTTTAAACTCTGAAGTTGGAAACATATATCCAATCAGGCCTGAAAGAACTGGAGGATGGAGAAACTCATCAGTAAGGCATGTGGACAGGTACTTTCCTGTTCCAAAGATATGCTTATTACATTTTAAAGAGAAGCAGAAAGTGTCTTATGAGCAGGAAGGCATGATATTGACACAGTGTGGAAGTCACAATTATCAGGAACATTGTGAGACAGAATGATGTAGGGGAAAGAACCTTCGATTTAGAAAGCTTTTCTCTGTCCCCAGTAGTTAACTTACCATTGTTTTCCTCCTTCACACTTCTAATACTGGCAACTGACCTAGGTCCTAAAATCATAGAATATACTGCTTCTGATGGGTCTATTCTTTAGTAACCCATTGACTGTTTTGGACCCAAGCTTCCTCTGTCTTGACATTTTCAGTTTAGTCTTCATAGCCAGTGTATCTATCAGTTAGCAAACCAATGAAGAAGCCTTTCCTATTATTACTGTGCCAGGCCCCTTTCTTAATGCTCGGAGTGCAAAGAAAAGCGTAAGTAAAAGGAAGAAAAAAATTCATGGATTCCTGAAGAAGACCTAGAAACCCTAGAGTAGGTTTGTATTGAAAAGAAATTCTTCATCTCATTAGCATCTGTGCTTTGTCTTAGTACAAAAAGGAGACTTACAAAAGTTCAAGTTCCAGTTAAGACTCATTGAAGTGGGTGTTTTAAGGAAACAGCATTCAAATCAAGGAAGCCAACAGATCAGTGAAACTTCCTTCTCTGTATCTAAATTCCATCTCCCATTCTTTCACTCATCTGCAGTGGTCATTTATTTCTTTTTCCTTTTCTCTTCAAACTCATAGGCACAACGATACAAGGGTCCTGCATGATTTTCCTTTTGCTGTGGAAACCTCATCCCTCTCAGAAGATTATCTTCTTCTTCTTGGCTGCCTTCTGGGGCATGGGTGATGCTGTTTTTCAGACACAAAACAATGGTAAGTAGCATTCTTCAACTTTTGCACCTTCAGACCATGAAGACTGTGGAGGCTTGCAGGAGGGAAAGCAAAGATGAGAAATCAAACAACGGCTCTATCACTGATCATTCATTTATTTTAATTAATTAATTAATTAATTTTTAGTTTTCAACAATCACTTCCATAAGCTTTTGAGTTTTAAATTTTCTTCCCCTCCCTCCCCACCTTGCTCCCCAAGATGGCATCTAATCTGATAGAGGCTCTACATACACATTCTTATTAAACATATTTTCGCCTTAGTCAAGCTGTAAAGAAGAATTAGAACCAATAGGAGGAACTACAAGAAAGAAGAAACAAAACAAAATAGAAAAAAAAAGCAAATATTAGCTTCAATCTGCATTCAAACTCCATAGTTCTTTCTCTGGATGTGGACAGCATTTTCCTTTGTAAGACTTTTGGAGATGTCTTAGATCCTTGCATTGCTGAGAAGGGCTAAGTCTATCAACATTAGCCATCACATAATGTGGCTGTTACAGTGTACAACGTTCTCCTAGTTCTGCTTACTTCATTCAGCACCAGTCCATACAAGTCTTTCCAGGTTTTTCTGAAGTCAGCCTGTTCATCATTTCTTACAGAACAATAGTATTCCATTACATTCACATACCACAACTTGCTCAGTCATTCCCCAACTGATGGTCATCCCCTCAATTTCCAATTCTTTGCCACCACAAAAAGAGCTGCTATAAATATTTTTGGACATGTGGGTCCTTTTCCCATTTGTATGATCTCTTTGGGATATGGCCCTAGAAGTGCTATTGCTGGTCAAAGGGTATGCACATTTTTATAGCCTTTTGAGCATAGTTCCAAATTGTTCTCCAAAATGATTGGATCATTTCACAACTCTACCAACAATGCATTAGTGTTCCAATTTTCCCACATCTTTTCCAACATTTATCATTTTCCTGTTTTGTCATGTTGGCCAATCTGATAGGTGTGATGTGGTACCTCAGAGTGTCTTAATTTGCATTTCTCTAATCAATAGTTATTTGGAGCATTTTTTCACATGACTATAGATAGCTTTAATTTCTTCATCTGTAGCTTTAATTTCTTCATCTGAGAACTGCCTGTTCACATCCTTCGACCATTTATCATTGAGGGAATGACTTGTATTCTTATAAATTTGACTCAATTCTCTCCATATTTTAGAAATGAGGCCCTTATCAGAGACACTGGTTGTAAAACTTATTTCCCAGTTTTCTACTTCCTTCCTAATCTTGGTTGCATTGGCTTCATTTGTGCAAAACCTTTTCAATTTAATGTAACCAAAATTATCCATTTTGCATTTTGTAATGTTCTCTATCTCCTGTTTGGTCATGAATTCTTCTCTTCTTCATATATCTGACAGGTAAACTATTCCTTGCTCTCTGTTTGCTTATAATGTCAGCCTTTATATCTAAATCATGAACACATTTGGACTTTATTTTGGTATATGGTGTGAGATTTGGGTCTATGCCTAGTTTCTGCCACACTCTTTTCCAGTTTTCCCAGCAGTTTTTGTTAGATAGAGAGTTCTTATTCCAGATGCTGGTGTTCTTGGGTTTATCAAACAGTAGATTACTGTAGTCATTGACTACTGTGTCTTGCATACCTAACCTATTCCATTAATTCACAACTCTATTTCTTAGCCAGTACCAAGTAGTTTTGCTGATTGCTGCTTTATAATACAACTTAAGATCTGGAATAGCTAGGGCACCTACCCTAGCATTTCTTTTCATTAGTTCCCTTGATATTCTTGACCTTTTGTTCTTCCAAATAAATCTTGTTATTATTTTTCTAGTTTTATAAAATAATTTTTGGTAGTTTGGTATGGCACTGAATAAGTAAATTAACTTAGGCAGAATTCTAATTTTTATTATATTAGCTCAGCCTACCCATGAACAACCGATGTCTTCCCAATTATTTAGATCTGACTTTATTTGTGTGAAAAGTGTTTTGTAATTGTGTTCATATAATTCCTGGATTTGTTTTGGCAGGTAGATTCCTAAATATTTTATAATGTCTACACTAACTTTAAATGGAATTTCTCTTCCTATCTCTTGCTGTTGGGATTTATTGGTAATATATAGAAATACTGATGATTTATGTGGGTTTATTTTATAATCTGCAACTTCGCTAAAGTTGTTTATTATTTCAAGTGGTTTTTTACTTGATTCTCTAAGTATATCATCATATCATCTGCAAAGAGTAGTAGCTTTGTTTCTTCTTTGCCTATTCTAATACCTTCAGTTTCTTTTTCTTCTCTTATTGCTAAAGGTAATGTTTCCAGTACCACATTGAACAACAGTGGTGGTAATGGACATCCTTGTTTTACTCTCAATCTTATTGGAAATACTTCTAACTTGTCCCCATTACATATGATGCTTGCTGAAGATTTTAGGTAGAAGCTACTTATTGTTTTAAGGAAGACTCCATTTATTTCTATGCTCTCTAGTGTTTTTTAATAGGAATGGTTGTATTTTGTCAAAAGTTTTTCTGCATCTATTGAGATGATCATGCGTTTTCTGTTAGTTGTTGATTTGATCAATTACGCTGATAGTTTTCCTAATATTGAACCAGCTCTGCATTCCTGGTATAAATCCTACCTGGTCAAAAGATATTATTCTCATGATAAGTTTCTGTAATCTATTTGCTAACATTTTATTTAAAATGTTTACATCTATATTCATTAGAGAAATTGGTCTATCATTTTCTTTCTCTGTTTTGACTTTTCTCAGTTTAGGTATCAGCATCATATTTATATCATAAAAAGAATTTAGTAAGACTCCTTCTTTGCCTATTTTCCTAAATTGTCTATATAGTATTGGAATTAATTGTTCTTTCTTTAAATATTTGATAGAATTTGACTGTAAATTCATCTGGCCCTGGAGATTTTTTCCTAGGTAGCTCATCAATGGCTTTTTCAATTTCTTTTCCTGAGATGGGGTTATTTAAGTATTTTACTTCCTCTTCTGTTAATCTGGGCAATTTATATTTTTAAAATATTCATCCATTTCATTAAGGTTGTCAAATTTATTGGCATACAGTTGGGCAAAATAGTTTCTAATTATTGTTTTAACTTTTTCTTCATTGGTGGTAAATTCACCCTTTTCATTTTTGATACTGGTAATTTGGTTTTCTTCTTTCTTTTAATTAAATTAACTAAAAGTTTATCTATTTTATTGTTTTTTCCTATAAAACCAGCTTTTAGTTTTAATTATTAGTTCAATAGTTTTCTTAATTTCAATTTTATTAATCTCTCCTTTGGTTTTTCAGTATTTCTAATTTGGTATTTAATTGGAGATTTTTAATTTGTTCCTTTTCCAGTTTTTTTTAGTTGCATGCCCAATTCATTGATCTCCTCTTTCTCTATTTTATTCATGTAAGCTTTTAGAGATATAAAACTTCCCCTAAGAACTGCTTTCACTGATCCCATAAGTTTTGATATGTGATTATTGTCATTCTCTTGGATGAAATTATTGTTTCTATGATTTGTTGTTTGACCCTTTTATTTTTTAGGATTAGATCATTTAGTTTCCAATTAATTTTTAGTCTATCTTTCCTTGGACCTTTATTACATACAGTTTTTATTGCATCATGATTTGAAAATGATGCATTTAATATTTCTGCCTTTCTGCATTTGACTATGGGTTGGTAATGCCCTAATGCATGGCCAATTTTTGTGTAAGTGCCATGTATTACTGAGAAAAAAAAGTGTATTCCTTTCTCTCCCCCTTCAATTTTCTCCAGAGGTCTACCATATCTAACTTTTCTAATATTCTATTCACCTCTCTAACTTCTTTCTTCTTTATTCTGTGGTTAGATTTATCTAGTTAAGAGAGGAGGAGGTTGAGGTCCCCCATTAGTATAGTTTTGCTGTCTATTTCTTCCCCTAACTCCCTGAACTTTTCCTCTAAGAATTTAGATGCCATACCACTTTGTGCATATATGTTTAGTAATGATATTACTCCACTGTCTATGATAACCTTTTAGCAAGATTTAGTTTCCTTCCTTATCTCTTTTAATAAGATCTATTTTTTGCTTTTGCTTTGTCTGAGATCAGATTGCTACCCCTGTTTTTTTTTAACTTCATCTGAAGCATAATATAGTCTGCTCCAGCCTTTTACTTTTACCCTGTGTGTATCCCTCTGTTTCAAATGTGTTTCCTATAAACAACATATTATATGATTATGGTGGCTAATCCATTCTGCTATCCATATCTGTTTTATGGGAGAGTTTGTCCTTTCACATTCATAGTTATGATGACTATCTGTGTCTTTCTTTCCATCCTATTTCCCCACCCTCCCATTCATGCTTTTCTTTCTCCTTTTCTCTCTTTCCCTCCTCACTAGAGTTTTGCTTTTGACCACTGCCTCCCTTAGTACACCCTGACTTCTATTAGCCCTCTCCCTTTTCTTCCCCTTTCCCTTACTACTTCTTCCCTCCCTTCTATTCACCCCTCCCTTTTCTTTTCTCTTTCCCCTCCTACTTCCTATAGGGCATTTTAGGTTTCTATACCTAACTGGTTATATTATTTCATCTTTGAACCAAATCTGAGGAGAACAAGGTTCAAACAATGCTCATCTCCCTCCCCCCTCCTACTTCCTATAGGGCATTTTAGGTTTCTATACCTAACTGGTTATATTATTTCATCTTTGAACCAAATCTGAGGAGAATAAGGTTCAAACAATGCTCATCTTCCTCCCTTCTTTCCCTCTACAGTATTAGGGTTTTGTGCCTTTTCATGTAATGTAATTTACCCTTGTCTCCCTCTGCTTTCCTTTTCTCCTATACAGTCCCTTAATTAGATCCACTTAGTATACTTATTTAGCTCCATTTAACCCACTTAATTAGATTTTTTATCATTACATCAAAGTCAACTTATACCCACCCCCTCTGTCTATGTATATCCTTTTAAATGATGTAATAACAATACAGGTCTCAAGAGTTACAAGTGTCATCTTCCCTTGTAGGGATATAAACAGTTTGTCCTGATTAATAACATGTTGTTGTTTTTTTCTGTCCCGTTTACCTTTTCATATCTCTCTTGAGTCTTGTATTTGAAGATCAAATTTTCTGTTGAGTTCCGAGGTCTTTTCATCAGGAAGGTTTAGAAGGCCTCTATTTCATTGAATTTCATCTCCTCCCCTGAAAGATTATGCTCAAATTTGCTGGGTAGTTGATCCTTGCTTGTAATCCAAACTTCTCTGCCTTATGGAATATCGTATTCCACTCTGCATGATCTTGTAATGTAGAAGCTGCAAGGTCCTGTGTAATCCTGACTGTGGTTCAGTGTTATTTAAATTGTTTCTTTCTGGTGCTTGCAGTATTTTCTCTTTGACCTGGTAATTTTGTAATTTGGTTACTATATTCCTTGGCGGTTTCAATTTGGGATCTCTTTCAGGAGGTGATCAGTGGATTCTTTCAATGATTATTTTACCTCTGGTTCTAGGACCTCAGGGCAGTTTTCCTTGATGATTTCCTGAAAGATGCTTTCCAGGCTCTTTTTTTCATTATGGTTTTCAGGTAGACCAATGCTATTTAAATTGTCTCTTCTGGATGTGTTCTCCAGGTCAGTTGTTTTACCAATGAAGTATTTTACATTTTAATCTATTTTTTCATTTTTTAAAAATTTTGTTTGACTGATTCTTGATATCTCAGTCATTAGCTTCCACTTTCTTCTATTACATTTTGTACTTCCTTTCCATTTGGCCCATTCTATTTTTTAAGGAGTTCTCAGTGAGTTTGTGTACCTCCTTTTCCATTTGGCCAATTCTGCTTTTTAAGGAGTTGTTTTCTTCAATATCCTTTTTTTTCCAGTTGGCCAATTGTATTTTTTAAGGACTTGTTTTCTACAGTTAATCTTTGTCCTTCCTTTTCCAAGCTATTGACTCTCTCTTGCATACCTTTCATTTCTTCTCCCAAATTTTCTTCCAACTCTCTTATTTGACTTTCAAAATCCTTCTTGAGCTCTCCCAAGAAGGCTTTTTGGGCTTGAGACCAGTTCATATTCCCTTTGGAGGTTCCAGATGTGGGTATATTGACAATGTTGTCCTCTTCTCAGTTTCTGCCTTGATCTTCCCTAACCCCATAATAAAAGTCTATGCTCAGTGTCTTTGTGCTTTTTGCTTGCTGTGTTTGCTTATTTTCTGACTTTTTTTTTAAATTGAGTTCTCCTGCTGGAGAGCAGGGGGCATTGACCTAAGCTTCTTGTGCTGGGAGCCAGGGGCCTAGTCACTGGCTTCATGTGCTAGGGCCTCAGGTGCTGGCAGTTGGAGACTGTAGAATTCTGGCAGCTTACCTGTTGTTGGGCTGGAATCAGCAACACTGGAACTCTAGGGGTAGGAGTGGGGAGTCTGGCCCCTGGAGGTTGTTTGCTCACCCAGGCCTTTCTTTGGCACCTGCTCACTGAGGCCTTGCACTCCTTTATTTGGCTCTCATTTATCCAGGCCTTGTGTAGGGTTGTTTTGCTGCTCAAAGATGTCTCTCAGCGTGGAGGTTTACCTCTTGGAGTTGTGCTTCCAAGAGTTTTGCTGAGGCACTGAAGACTTTGCTGCTGAGAACAACATGGAACATAGTGGTTTTCCTAAGCCAGTGTCCCCTAGTTCTCCTCCCCATACTGAGGCACTTGGGGGTCCTGGTGTTGGTGCTTGCCTGCTCCATAAACCTGAGGTTCTGGATTTTCCTCTGGTATGCTGAGGTGGGGTTTTCTGCTAGCTTGCTGGGACACCTCCTGTTCTGTACTGTTCCTCTCCTCCAGAGTGAGAGGGGCCTTTCCCATTAATCCCCCAAGCTTCCTGGGCTATAAGACTGCTGCACACCCCATCTGTCTGCTAGTTCAGCTGTTCCAGGGTTTTTCCTGGAGTGATATTTTCTGGGCCTTCAGAGATCAATAAGGGAGGGTGAAAGTGACTTACTACTTACTCCGCCATCTTGGCTCCCAGAGGCAGAACTCTCAGTAATCATTTATTCAGTGTCTGCTGTGTGCAGGCATTCTGCTAGGCCTTCAAGATACAAATACAAAGAATGAAATAATCCCTATTCTAGTTTAGGTTCTAAGTGGGAAACAAGAAGTACATGCCTAAATATATACAGAATAAATATTTGTAGAATAAATACCGATAAATACAAGGTGGTTAAAAACCAAAATATTTAGAAAGAGAGGGCACTAACAGTTGGGATGATCAAGAAAGGCTTTATGTGGAAAGTGGCAGTTGAGTAGTGGTTGACTAGAAGTAAAAGTGTGATTCTATAAGGAGAATGGAGCTGGAATGCTATGTGTGAGGAACAGAGAGAAAGTCACTTTGGATCACAGAATGTAAGAGGGACAGTGATATCCAATGAAGCTAGAAAGACTTTCAAAACCAAACAGAGTTTATATAATAACTTTGAGGAACCACTGAGGTTTATTAAGAAGAAGAATGATATGATCAGATCTGAAAGATCTGGTAACTGATTTGATATATAGTGTGAGAAAAGGCAAGAATTCAAGCATGATGTCAGATATATAAACTTGAGAGATGGGAAGAATGGTGGTCTTTCTGCAGAAATGGGGACATTTGAAAGGGAAGTGATTTGGGAGAGGAAAAGGTAAGTTCTCTTTCAAACATGTTGAATTTGAGGTATCTCTTGGGGCATCTAGTTTGAAATATTCAGTAGGCAGTTGGTGATGAGAGATTGAAGCTCAGGAGAGAGATAAGACTGGATAAATTGATCAGGGAGTTATTTTCATAGAAATGATAATTAAATCCATGAAAACTGATAAGGCCACTGAGAGAATACATATACAAAAAGATAAGAAGACCCAGGATAGAGTCTGAAGAATATCCACTATTAAAGGGAATAGAGGTTATGGTGAGCCAGCCAGCAAAGGAGACTGAGAAGGAACAAAGAGATTGGAGCAGATCCTAGAGAGATTAGTGTCATGAAATCCCAGAGAGCAGACAGCTTCCAGGAGGAGAGGGTAGCAACTGAAAAGAAGAAATATAGCAAAATAGCTTAAAGTTATTAGGGTCCGTTGCTATTGTTGTTCAGTCATTCAGTAATGTCCAACTTTTTATGACCCAATGCCAGGTACTTCTATCCTCCACTATCTCCCCAAGTCTATTTATCTGTCTCATCCTCTGCTGACCCCTTTTCATTTTGCCTTCAATATTTGCCAACATTAGGGTCTTTTCCAATGAGTCCTGTCTTCTCATTATATGTATTTTAAGCTTCAGCTTCAGTATTTGACCTTACATTGAAAAAAGAGTGTTTGCTGTGACCAGCTAGTTATCTTGACAAAACTCTATAAATCTCTGTCCTCTTGCCTGTTATTCCAATTTTCTTTTGATTTCCTACTTTAACACTCCAGTCCCCTATAATAAATGTGACATCTTTTTTGTTGTTATTTCTAGACTATGTAGATCTTCATAGAACTGATCAACTTTGGCCTCTAAGGATAGTGAGACAGTGAATCAATTAGACAGATAGATGGAATGATAGAGCACTCGTTAAGTGTTTACTATGTGCCAGGCATTATGCCAAGCATGGGAGATGCAAAAACTAGGAAAGCGGACAGTCCCTACTCATGAGGAGCTTATATTCAAATAAAGGATGACAAAACATGAGGCAAATGATATAGAGCAGATCAGAGAGCAAGCAGGAAGTGAACTAAGCATGACTGAAGCTCCTCAAGTTATAGTAGTCTTAGGGTAGGGACTCACCAACCATTGAGGACCTCTCAAGGTGGAGGAAACTATAGCAGCAGATGTTATATATGGGACATATTCACACATAATACTCTTACTGAATAAAATTTGGAAATTAAGATTGTCATGAGAGATATTGGTTGTGTTGACAACAGCAGGAGAAGTGTTTCCATGAAACGAGGCTTTCCAAACTGTCACAGCCTTAGCTACCCCTCCAAATAACATGATTGTGTCCTTGACTATAGGATAGTTTGAGACTCCAAAAGGATTTTTTTCTTATCTGAACACATTTAGGAACATGAAATAAATCTCCATGATACTAGACTACTAAGCATTGTCCTTAGAGGTGGTAAGCTATCACTTTTTTTTTTCAGCCAAAGACAAGGTTTATTAGAACATCCTCCATATTGACCAGATTCTTAAGGAAGCTAGTGAACTATTGGCTAGATTATAAGAATCTGAGCAGTGGCTAGATTTTAAGAATCTGAGCAACTTAATGGAGACAAGATGGACCTTATATACAGAAAGACTGTAGGAGAGACCTAGGAGTGGACAAGTAGTCTGTGGGGACTGTGAGGTAATGGGAGAATGGAGCCTAGCTAGGATTAAGGGTGGGAAGTGGCTGGGGTGGGGATGGGGGTGGGGGTGATTAGGAAGGTAAGACAATGAAGGGCTAGGCTAGGTTAAGGGTAACAGAATTGGGAGATTGGGTGTAGGCTAGTTGATGGGATTATAGCCTCAGGCGAATGCCAGAGATTTGGCCACATGGGAAAGTTCAGGGTTTTTCCTTTCTGGGGTCCAGATCCCAACTCTACCATTCCCCCCTCAAACAAATGGGACCCAAATTCTGTAAGGGACAAAGGTCTTGCTTCTGAAACTGCTTCCTGCTGGCAAGGGGAATACAGCTGTCCCTGCCTTGAGGGGGTCCCAAAGAGGAGGTTCACTGAAACTGGGCCCAGGCTGCATCCAGGGAATGATGGAGGGATATTGGCTGGTACCTGCTGTTTGCTATTAACTGTAGGTGAATGGCCTATAGTCTGGAAGACACAAATCTGACTGAAAAGACTGCAGGGCCCAGATATGACAGGATAAAACACCCTTAGCTCTGTTTGGATTCATATAATTCAGTTTTCCAACCATGCAGTATCAAATCCACTTCATAGCCAGACTCAGGAATGGCCAGGTGGGTAACATTCCTTTTCAAAGGAACATAATGGGGAAACTGAGCCAGGAGGATCCCATCTTAGGCTGAGGCTAAAATTGTCCTCTCTGCTTTTTCTGATGCTGACTTCTCACTAGTATTACATTCTCTCTGAGTAGCTTGTGGCATATCTCTCAGATGATGGATTATTGATTATCAATGGATTTTTATGATCTATCAGACAACTCAAAATAAAATCCTATGAGCTTTTACCTCAAACAGCAAGTTTCACTAATCACAGCTTAGGAAAAACTTTTCCAGGATTTGCATCTCAAATTTAAATTTGTCCTGGTGTAAAAAGCCAATTGTTAGAGATTATTTCTATATACTTGCAAATTCTCAGCAAGACAAAACCCAAACAAACTTTTTGGCAAGTTTACACATTAAAACAACAACAATAATAGCCAAATTATTTTAGTGGTAACCACATTATGAAAAGTTGCTTGAGATAACTGATACAAAAAGTTCACCAATTTAAACTTGAAACAAACTCATTACAGATCAGGTGACTTCAGTTTTGTTAAATGCATTTCTAAATTACTTTACACAGAGAATCAACATCTCATTGTTAACAGTTAGAACTACAACTTTAAAAGAGCATGCTTACCCAAATTTGGAGGCTAGCTTCTTTACTTTGAGTAAAATGTGCTAAACCTGGGTGATGCTTCCAGGCAAAGGTTGCCCTAGGGCCCAAGACCATTGCCAGTGGGGCCCATGCTGTAGCTGCTGCCCCTATCCCCTCCTTCCTTTCCTTAGGTGAGGGAGGGCAAAATCAAAGGTGAGGGGGAAAGGGTGAAACTTTCTTCTTTCGATGAGAGGAATTAACAGATACCCTCTTGACTCAAGGGAAGGGAGTGACCAGGTTGTACAGAGGTGTTTCAAAACACCTTAATGATTGATCACAAAACCTCCAGAATCTGCTAAGACATTTTTAGCTGTTCTAACTTTTCCCTGTAACCTCCATGAAGAAGAATCCAGGGGTTTAGAGGGAAGGGAGTAAGGAAGCCTCGGGGAACCATAAAGCACCTGCAGTTTTCCCAATTCTCTAGCACTGAGAGAATTGACAGAATTGGGCATAGGCTTCCAGATAGGGCGTCCATCCTCATCCTCTATGTTGCAGAAGGTGTACCCAGGTCCATAGCCTCGAACTGGACCAGTGGACCAAGAGCCTGAGAGCATCAGGCCAAGTGCAAGACAGCCTTGTAACTCTCTGCCCAAAAAGCACCTCCAAGCCTTCCTAGGTGCTTGGAGAGTGACCTCAACTACAGGGCAAGAAAAAAGTGGGGGGAGGCTTACATACCGTCCAGTCTTGGCTGGAGAAGAACTTGGTGTTAGGCTGTTTTCCCTGTATGGGCTGCCAAAATGTTGAGGTTTAGGAGTGCTGGGACCCCAAAATCACAACACATGGGTCCTACATGAAAGAATTTGACCCAAGCCTTTTTTCAGTCAAAGACAAGGTTTATTAGAACATCCTCCATATTGGCCAGACTCTTAAGGAATCTGAACATTAGTGAGCTATTGGCTTGATTATAAGAATCTGAGCAGTGGTTAGATTTCAAGAATCTGAACCAAGCTACTACTTTTCTTACTTCCACCTGAAAGGGTGCAAAACTGCAATATATTCCACAGACAAAAAGAAGCCTAAGTACTGGCTTCTGACTTCAGAATACTCACTACCTCTGTGACTCTGGGTGCTTAATCTCTATGGACTTCAATTTCCCCAGTCCAACACAGAGGAGATTTAGACTAAATGATAGACAATTGATTATTTTGATCCCTTCTGACTCAAAAGATCCACAAATTATCTATTGCTCTCTGACTTATCCCTTTTCTCAAGAATTAAACATGCTGCCTTCAATGTTCTTAAACTAGAGACAAATCAGGGACCTGTGACTTCTAGAGTAGCACCTACTAGTGTCTACTAGAGTAGATACAATCGATTCCAATCAATTTATTATATACCCTTAGATATCGATATTTTGGTTTACTTACAAATCTGGACTGAGCTTTTAAATGAAGTTTCTTATACAGAACAGCAGTTCATATATATATATATATATATATATATATACATATATATGTGTATATATGTATATATATACATATATATGTGTATATATATATGTATATATATATAATATATATGTATATATGTATATATATACATATATATGTGTATATATATATGTATATATATATATAATATATATGTATATATATATATATATATATGGCTCAAGAGTGAAACTTCTTGCAAGTGTTTTCACAATACTGGAAAACTAAGTATTGCTTTAGGCAAGAAGAAAAGTATGTGAAAATGCTATCTATTCATGGCATCCCAGAATTAATCATATGGTAGGAGAATGTTATGTGTTGTAATCCTACACACAATTTCAAAAAGTCTCTTGGGCTGACCCTTTTCCTTTCACTAACTAGCTATATGACCCAGGGCAGGACATTTGACCACTACAGAACTCATTTGCTCTGTGATATGAGGGATTTGGGCTGGATGATCTCTGATTTCAGCTCTTTCATTCTTGCCACTATCTATACTCCACTCTTTCTAAAGTGGCCTGTTAACTTCCTGGAGTAGCCTTAACTTCTATTGAATGCTCACAAGGTATATAGGTCTACATTGGATTCTGTGTGTGTGTGTGTGTGTGCATGCAAACATGCACATATGTGGGTGTTCTATGTATGTTGGAGAAGGATAGATATGGCTTCAGTCTTCACTGACTCATCTCAATTTACTTTCATTATGCAAAGACTAAAGGGGCAAGGTGATTTAGTGGATGAGTGCTGGTCTCAGAGCCAGGAAGGTCTTGATTAAAGGTCCTTTTCAGACACATACTCAAGCGATTTTGGACAATTCACTTAATCCTTTAGGGCAATTTTCTCAGTCTTAGTTTCAGAAAAGGTGCTGGCTTGCATTGGTGAATGGAGTTTCTTCATCTATGGCTTCACTGTATCAATGAAATCACAGGTCAAGTCTCTATTCCTTTTCAGGAACATTAAAAGTGAAAGTAAATGCACATTTGGTTTAGAACAAAAAAATTCACTCACATGCATATACAGTGTATGAGACCAGAGTATGTTGACTTTCTTTTCCTTGAATTAATTATCTAGGTTACAAGATTAATTTTGTGGTGTGGAAGTCTCCACAATTAGACTTGCAAAAACAAAGGGATCAAGGGTCAAAGCTTGGTTATAAAGAGAAGCTTGGTTATAATGAGAAGCATCATTTTGACTTGACATGGGATAGTCACTGTGTCACAACCTAGGAGTCATCTCTGATTCCTCACTGCCTCTCACCCCACCTACAGAAATAGTTAACTTATAAATAATAAAGTATATAATGAAATATATAATAAATTATATATAATATATATTAATATGTAATAATATAATTATAAATAATACATACTTATGATCATAACCTATAAATCGTTAACTAGTAGTTACATCTTATCTAGCTCTTGGCATGTGTCACCTTCTTTCACACAGGTATTGATCTTGTTGAGGCCCTCTTCACCTTTCTCCTGGATGCTTGCAGTAGCATCCAAATCAGTCTACTTGATTTAAGTCTCCAACGCACAGGATGCCTCCACTACCACTTTCCCCTGCCCAGAATAATAATGATAATAAGAATAAGAAGAGCTACCATTTGTATTATACCTACTATGTGCTGGGCACTGTGCCAAGCCCTTTATAAATACCATCTCATTTGATCTTCACAACAACCCTAAGAGGCAGGTGCTATTACTATCATCATCATTCCCATTTTACAATTGAGGAAACTGAGATAAATAGAGGTTAAGTGACTTTTCCAAGGACACACAGTGAGGCTGGATTTGAACTTCAGTCTTTTTTTTTTAAATTTGGTTTTCTGTTTCACTGCGCCACCCTTCACCTCCAACTCTTAGAATATGGCTTCCTTCAAAATTCAACTCAAATTTGACTTCCTGATTCTCTCAACCCCCTCCACAATAACTGGTATTAATTGTGTATGTATTTTGTATATATTTATGCAAGAATTTAGTCTCTACCAACACAACATAAGCTTCTTGAGGGCAAGAACAGCTTCACATTTGTCTGTTTTATTCCTAAGTCTTGGTACAATGCTTGGAATGTGGCAGGCACTTGATAAACACTTATTGATCAATTGAGCATTAATTGAGGGCTTCTAATAGATATAAATTTAACTGGGGTTAATTTGAATAGAAGAGAACTCTGGTCTGGAAGACAAAATATCATGCTTAAAAAGAATCATTATCAATAACATTCTAGCTATAATATTTGTTCAGCTTGTATTTTGTCTTAGCTCTAAATAATATCTTAATATTTCAATTGAACTTTGTTCACTTTATTCTTTCCAATGTACCATGTTATATTTGTAAGTTTGTGAAAATTAAAAAGAAATGAGTAGAGTCAATATAGCATCAGAAATTGCCATAACTTTTGTCACCATTCCATAATTTTAGTCTTTGGGTCAGATTTACAATATTTTCTTCAATTTCCATGATTTTTTTAAAGAAAATAAATATATTATCTATAATTGAATGTACCAGATTCAGTCTTATGTTAGATTTACCTTTTCAATATCACCTCTCAATTATGAACTGAGAAATGGATCTCCAGCAAGAAGGAAAATGAATAAAAATTGGGAAAGGTGATTCCCATTATAACATAATTGTGGAATCAGTCACTTAATATTCCTCACGGGGCTCTGGGAATTCCTTCGGCCCTTGGAGCAGTAGAGGTGTGATGTGGCAAATTCCATCTCTTTATTCACTCTGATAGCTAATAAAAGAGGGGCAATATTGCAATGGAAACACTCATAAACTTATGTGTTACCTTTAAGATACAAAAATGCCTTCTAAAAGTGTCCCTTTGCCCAATAAGCTGCTAAAGCGAATTAGGACTGATGGGCTCCAAAAATATTGCTTCTCTGTTTTCTATATTAAGCATGTGTTTTTCAGGACACATTCACATCAATGAGATCACAAATCCACTTGAATATCTGAGCTGCCAGGACAAGTGTTCAAAGTTTCTCTTATGATGAAATTTTCTGTGTCCCCATTATTTAGGGCAGGATTATTTGATGTCTTTCACATTTCAATTCCTTGCCCATCCAGGAAAATGAGATAGACAAATAGACTGGAAAGCTATGCTATTTTAAGTTTCTTTTTCTTCTCCTATTTGTCTGTCTCTTTTGCCACCATAACATAACCCAGTGGAATTTCCTTTCCACTGCAACTTGATGCAATAGGCTTTTTTTCTTTCTGGGTATTTATTGAACCAAGACTGGTCTGCTTATGCATCTGAGGACAGTCTATTCATTCTACAAACCTAATTGAGTGCCTACTATATGTAAGATATTTGTACTGTATTCATTTTTTCACTTATTACCCGCCCCACAAATCTTTTATACTGCATCAGATACTTTCCTAGCAGTGGGTAAATATAATTCTTCATAGCTTTCCTCTTTCATATTCTCTTACAAACCAGTAGCAATTTCCTGCCTCAGATGGAAGAGGATAAAGGATTCCTTCCTCTGTCTTATCAGAAGATTCTCTCTGGCCAAAACCATAGCCAAACAGATTTGCCTTTCCAGTTTGTGGGAGTGAGGAGGAGGGTCTTCTTCCTCTTTTTTTTTTTGTCATTTTCCAACCAGTCACACCAATCAATTGTATTTCATCAACTCTATATCCCATTCTTTTAACTAACTGGCATTTAAGAGATATATTATCTCCAAGTCATAGGGAAGAGTGCCCTTTTCTTTCTATTACTTTCCAATTTTTTCCTCTTTCAGAAATATTTGTCTGAATTTGAATTCAGAGATCCCACAATAATTGACACTTTTGCTCTTTCTTCCCCTTCCTGAGGGTCTTTTTTTTTTAATAGAATACTAATTTCTGGAATCAAAGAATCACAGCATTTTAGGGATATGAAGAAACTGAGAAATCAAGTCTAACAGTCATCTGACACATAAGGAAATTGAATTTTCACAGAGACTAAATATGTTGCATTTAGTACAATGCCTGGTGTACATATAGTAAGAGCTTATTGCTACTTATTATTGATTGAGTGATATGGCTGACTTCATAGCTGTGCATGGCAGAGCCTAGACTACCATTCAGGTCCCTAGCCCCATAGCCCCATCTCTTCACATTATAGATTTGTGCTTTGGTGGCCAGAACAAGAAAGTCAAGGAAATGCCTTATCTCGTCTTCATTGCTTGACTTGTTCACACAATTCAAATTTTGGTTTAATTGAAATCACTGAAGGAGACCAATCATTGGATTTAAAAAGAATGGCATCTAGATTAAAAATGAAGTTTCCCACAACATTACGTTAGCTAACAAACCAAACCATTATTGTATTTGGTTTGAACTCCTATAAACTATGAAGAGGGAAGTAGCATTAAAAAATATAACCAATGGCTTTCAATTCAATTAAAATTTACCTCTCTTTGCTTCTGTTTTTGGACTGAATTTTAAAGACTTCTGTAAAAAAAAAAACGAAATGAGAGGGTTTTAAAATGTTCCCAGGAGTATACGAATCCATGTACTTTGCACTATTTGATTATTTTTTAGATAATTCTCAAAAGATTTTGGCATTTCATATATGAGATTCCACAGCTGTCAGATTCACAGCTACTAAGTAGTCTGTTGGCAGGTGCCCTAAGGCAAGGAGAGGAAAAACAACCTTCTGTTCAGAAAGGTGTGTCTGAGAGTTGTGGAAGAGAGGGCTCATTTCCACTATTTCAGAAATTTTGATGAAAGCAAAAGGATAAAAGTTCATTTACTGCACATCAGTGTTTAGACACCATATGTTCATTCAAACAGAAGCCAGTCAATAATTGATAAGATAAGGACCTTCTCTTCATCCCCTTCAAGTCCAGAATAAGGATAGCTATGTGATACAGTGAATGGAGTGCTGACCTTTGAATCAGGAAGACCTGAGTTCAAATCCTCCCTCAGATACTTACTGGCTATGTGACCCTGGACAAGTTGCTTAAACTTTCTCAATTGTTGTTTCCTCCTCTCTAAAATGGCGATAACAGCACCTCCTTCACAGGATTGGTGTGAAAATCAAATGAAATCACATACAAGTTAAGCACTTTGCAAACCTTAAAAGCATATAAAAAGAGTGATTCTATAAGGAGTATGTGAGATGGGATGGCATTCCAGGCATGGAGGATGGCCAGAATAGCAGCACAGAGATGGAAGATGGTTTGCTTCTATCCTACAGTGTGGTAGAAGGAGTAATACCCATGAGAGGAAGATGGTTTGGGGCTAGGATAGTGGGGATAATAATAGCACCTAATTTACAGGGTTGTTGTGAGGATGAAAAGAAATCCAATAACATAAGCACTTTATAAACGTCACTTACCTCTCAGTCATTTTCATCAGAGGTGAAACTTAAAATGAGTTTCACAGGAGAACCTGGTGCTTCTTTCTGGTTTCTAACTGTCAATCTCTTCTTTTCTATACCTGTTTCCCCTCAAATTACTGTAACCTTGTGGAGGGAATACAGGTTTTTTTTCTCTTATCCCTTGTCCTACCCCTTAAAAATAATATAGGAATTTTTGGTGTTTTTTTAAAGAGTTTTCCTAGAGTAAGTCATGGTATAAGAATAGAGTAGCAATCACAATAACAAAGAGGAGAGCTTAAGAGAGTTATAGAGGTCTTATCAGTCTAATTTGGTGGTCTCAGGACACATAGAAAAAATAAGTCATATTATTAGTGCTTCCTTTTTCATGGAACTGATTTCCCAGTTCTACTAGTTCTTGTCTATAGTGGCAACCAACCTGTTTAATGGTGGGTTAAATTTTGCTTTCAAAATAAAGACTCATTTTGGCAAAGTAATAGGACTCCCAAGCTTTAATAAGTACCCCTTACTCTCCCAGAGAAGACTTCCATGGTTTTTCACAGATAAGGAAAATATACCTACTCCCTTTATCCTAAATTAGCAATTAGCACAGTTAGCGATCTTCTAAGGGAGATGAGACATTATTTTAGAATATGACTTTTTTTGAAGGGCAGAAAGGCACAAAGGATGCTCGGTCATAAAGCATAGGGAAAGATGCAAAGATAAAGATTATGATCAGATGAAGGAAAGTCAGAGTTCTTAAACATGGAATTAGATAGAACACATGTAGGTGATTCTTGAATTACTTCTGTGAATGACTGGATGGACGCTGCTAATTGTTATTATCACTTCTTTTGCTTGTCCTTGCTTTTGGAATATTATATTTGGCCTAGATAATAATGAGTTCATAACAGCATGCTATTATTTTTCACTTCTACAGAAACATAGAAAAAATAACTTGAACATATAACAATAATTTGTTTTAGCTCTAGTACCAAGATGGAAGATTTACTTTTGATGGGAATATTTGGGGAACATGCATGGGTTCTTAGTCTCAAAAATAAAAAAAAAAGCATGGTTTCAGGACAAATTTATCATTTCTTCCTTTTTTCCTTGCAGCACTCTATGGAGTTTTATTTGTGAAGAACAAGGAGGCTGCTTTTGCCAACTATCGCCTTTGGGAGTCCCTCGGATATGTCTTTGCTTTTGGATACAGCACATTTTTGTGTGTCTACATCAAGCTATACATAGTACTTTCGGTACTGACTCTGTCAATGGTGCTCTATGTGACCGTGGAGGTTCTGGAATATATAAAGACACCCAAGGCTTCAGGTTCTGAAGAAAAGGAAAGTCATGAAGAAGAAATAGATACTCAAACAAAGATGTAAAAATGACATGGTGCTTGAGGAGATACAATAAGGCTTCAGGAAGGTTTCTTTGTGGAAACATCAAAGTATTAAGTTGTTTTCTCAGAAGAATTTCAGTGTTGGTCACAATACTTCGATATATCTATGATCTCATGGATGTGAGTATTCTCTACCTCCGTTGGAATAGACCACAACCCATCCAGACCTTTTCATCCTTTCTAATTCTTGTCCATACTCTCCCATAGATCTCCCATAGGGAATTTGTGCAATATTCTGGAAACATTCCTCTGGACCTTTGTATTTGATATTCCACTTCTTGCATGTGGATCATTGTTATCAATGTGCTTTAGCCCACTTTGGCCAACCCTTGTCAGTTTTGATTCTTTTAGAGATTGTAGTTTAAGAGATTCAATATTACATAGCTTTTCTGAAAGAAATTTTGTATGAAAGACTTGAGTATTGATGCTAGGGAAGTGCTTGGCATCATTGAAAGTGCTGCAGGGGCAGCTAGGTGGTGCAGTAGATAGAGCACCAGCCCTGAATTCAGGAGGACCTGAGTTCAAATCCAGTGTCAGACACATAACACTTACTTAGCTGTGTGACCCTGGGCAAGTCCTTAACCCCATTGCCTAGCCAAAAAAAAAAAAGAGAGAGAAAAGAAAGTGCTGCACAAGCTTCCAAATGTAATAGAATACTTTCTCTTTCTGTTCAATTCTGGGGCCAACTCATCATCTAGCTGTAGTGCTATAGGGGTATGTACCAGAGAATTAACTTAATGGAATAACCCTGTAATTTCTTATCATAGGCTATAAAACAGCCACTTTTTATCCCTTTGATTTTTTTTTACTAGTTAGTTTGTTATACCAATCTTTTGCATAATCTAAATGAGGAAGTCTTAACAAACTAGACCAATATCATCTGTAAAAAGAAGTATCCAAAGGAAGTGTGTGTGTGTGTGTGTGTGTGTGTGTGTGTGTGTGTGTGTGTATCAAGTTTAAGTTCCTGGGACTGGCTATACTCACTTCTTTTAGGTCACCTCTCACTCTTGTATCTGACTTTTGCCTGATCTCTAAAATGATCCAGTTGGGTTTTTTGATGTTTTGTTAATAATTAATAAATTCAGGGGCAGAGCCAAGATAGCAGAGTAAAAGCAGTGACTTGCTTGAGCTCTCCCCAACCCCCTCCAAATACTTGTAAAAAATGACTCTAAACAAATTCTAGAGCAGCAGAACCCAAAATACAGAGTGAAATGAATTTCCAGCCCAAGTCAACCTGGAAGGTTGACAGGAAAGGTCTGTTGCACCGGAGTAGGAGAGGAGCACAGTTCAACGTGGGCCATGCAGGCAAACACCAGGCTTCAGCGAACCTGGAGTAGGCCTCAGAGGACTGAATCAAGGGGAGCTGTGGCAGTTATCAGAATTCTCAACCCACAAATGCCAAAGACAACTTAGAAGGTCAGTGGGAAAGGTCTGCCAGACCTGGGTGAGAGGCATGAGATCCAGACCTGGGTGAGAGGAGTGAGTGGCAGCAGCTGCTTCTGGAGCTCTAACCCCCAGATCATGGGTATATCAAGTGGATGATCAGTGGTGGATTGCCAAGATCTCTTTGCTGGAGCTGAGGCAGGATTCTCTTGCTTTGCAGTGCTTGGATCTGGGTCACACTCCTGGGTGGCGGTCCTGGGCGAGGAGGAGCACTGGAGTGGTGGAGCTTGTAGTGGCGGTAGAAAGTGAATCCACCTCACACTTCCAAGCAGTAAAGAGGGCTTGTGGTCACTCATAGATCAGAGCCCAGGCCAGGAAAGGAGTAAACACTTCACCCTTGATCATACCACCTTGGAAGCATGGAAAATTTACAGGTCCCTAGAAGTACCTCTGAAAACAGCTGCACAAAGCCTCCAAAGCTTTGGACAGTACACCCTCCACACTGGAAGCAGAGCCTTACCTTAACAAAGAGTTTAAAACTCTAGTAATTGGCTGGGAACATGAGCAAACAGTATAAAAAAATCCTCAGACTATAGAATCTTACTTTGGTGACAAAGAAGATCAAAACACACAACCAGAAAAAGACTACAAAGTCAAAGCTCCTATATCCAAAGCCTCCAAGAAAAATATGAATTGATCTCAGGCAATGGAAGAGCTCAAAAAGGATCTTGAAAAGCAAGTAAGAGAAGTAGAGAAAAACTGGGAAGAGAAATAAGAGTGATGCAAGAAAATACTTAAAAAACGAGTCAACAGCTTGCTAGAGAAGACCCAGAAAAATAGTGAAGAAAATAACACCTTAAAAAATAGACTAACCCAAATGGCAAAAGAGGTTTAAAAAGCAGAACTGGCCAAATTGAAAAGAAGGGCCAAAAGCTCACTTAAGAAAATACTTCCTTATAAATTAGAATTGAGCAAATGGAAGCTAATGACTCTTTGAGAAATCAAGCAGTTGTAAAACAAAACCAAAAGAATGAAAAAATAGAAGGCAATGTTTTTCATTGGAAAAACAACTGACCTGGAAAATAGATCAGGAGAGATAATTTTAAAATTATTGGACCACCTGAAAGCCATGATCAAAAAAGAGCCTAGATATCATCTTTCAAGAAGTTATCAAGGAAAACTGCCCTAATATTGAAAGAATCCACGGGTTACCTCCTGAAAGAGATCCCAAAATGCAAACTCCTAGGAATATTATAGCAAAATTCCAGAGTTCCCAGGTCAAGGAGAAAATATTGCAAGCAGCCAGAAAGAAACAATTCAAGTATTGTGGAAACACAATCAGGATAACACAAGATTTAGCATCTTATACATTAAGGGATAAGAGGGCTTGGAATATGATATTCCAGAGGTCAAAGTAGCTAGGATGAAAACTAAGAATCACCTACCCAGCAAAACTGAGCATAATCTTTCTGGGGAAAAATGGATATTCAATTAATTAGGGGACTTTCAAGCATTCTTGATGAAAAAACAAGAGCTGAATAGAAAATCTGACTTTCAAATGCGGGACTCAAGAGATGCATGAAAAGGTAAACAGGAAAAGGAAATCATAAGAGACTTATTAAAGTTGAACTGTTTACATTCCTACATGGAAAGATGATATTTGTCACCCATGAGACCTTTCTCAGTATTAGGGTAGTTGGAGGGAATATATGTGCATGTGTATGTGTGTGTGTGTGTGTGTATGGACATGTTGTATATATACATATGTGTGTATATGCATATATGTGTCTATGTATATATATATATATACATACATACATACATACATACATACATACATACATAACACACACACACATATATGTAGACAGATGGCACAGGGTGAGTTGAATATGGAGGGATGACATATAAAAAATAAAAATAATAGGTGAGCAAGAATTGTACTGAGAGGAGGGGAAAGGAAGAGATAGAATGGGATAAATTATCTCACATAAAAGAGTCAAGATAAAGCTTTTACAGAAGGGGGGAGGTGAGAGGGAATGAATGAATCTTACTCTCATCATATTTGGTTTAAGGAAGGAATAACATACATACTCAATTGGGCTATGGGAATCTATCTTACTTTATAGGAAAATAAGGGAGAAGGGGAGAAGGGGTGGTGATAAAAGAGATGACAGATTGGGGAAATGGGTAATCAGAAGCAAACACTTTTGAGGAGGGACAGAGTCAAAGGAAAGAATAGAATAAATGGGAGAGTAGGATAGGATATAGGGAATTATAGTTAGTCTTTCACAACATGACTATAATGGAAGTGTTTTACATGACTACACATGTATAACCTATATCAAATTACTTGCCTTCTCAATAAGGGTAGGGAATGAGGGCAGAAGGGAGGGAATTTGGAACTCAAAGTTTTAAAAATGAATATTAAGATTCCACTTCTAGGAGCTAAGATGGTGGAGTAAGAAGTAAGTCACTTTCACTGTCCCTTATTAACTTTTGAAAGCCCAGAAAATATCACTGAAGGAAGAACTCTGGAACAGTTGAACCAGCAGAAAGATGGGGTGCAGCAGTCTGGTAGCCCAGGAAGCTTGAGGGATTAACAGGACCCCTCTTGCCCTGGGTTAGGGGAAGCAGTACAGAATGGGAGTTGTCCCAGCAAGCTAGTGGAAAGCCCCACCTCAGCATACTAGGGGGAGATCCTGAACCCCAGATGGAGGATCAGGAAAGCACTAATACCAGGACCCCCGAGTGCCTCAGTATTGGCAGAGGAACCAGTGGAAACTGGCTGGGAAAACCACCATGTGCCACAGAATTCTATGGCAGCCAAGTCTCCTACTGCCTCAGCAAAACTCTTGGAAGCACAGCTCCAAGGGGGAGAGCCTCAGGTAGAGAAATATCCCACAGCAGCAAAGTATCCATCTGAAAGGAGCCAAAGAAAGTGAAAGGAAAGGCCTGGGTGAGCAAACAACCTCCAGGGGCCAGACTGCCCAATCCTACCCCTAGAGTTCCAGTGTTGCTGATTCCAGCCCAACACTGAGTAAGCTGCCAGAGCCCTACAGTCTCCAACTTCCAGCATTGGAGGCCCCAGCACACAAAGTCAGTGACCAGGGCCCGGGCTCCCAAAGGTTGGGTCAGTGCCCCCTGCTCCCAGCAGGAGAGCTCAATCTTTTTAAAGGCCAGGAAATGAGCAAACATCATGAACAAAAAGAAACATACTATAGATTGCTATGTTGGTAACAGTGAAGATCAAGGCAGAAATTCAAAAGAGGACAACGTTGTCAACAAACCCACATCTGGAACCTCAAAAGGGAATATGAACTGGTCTCAAGCCCAAAAAGCCTTCTTGGAAGAGCTCAAGAAGGATTTTAAAAGTCAAATAAAAGAGATAAAAGAAAAATTGGGAAAAGAAATGAGAGGGATGGAAGAGAGAGTCAATGGCTTGGAGAAGGAAAGACAAAAATTAACTGAAGAAAACAATTCCCTAAAAAGCAGAATTGGCCAAACAGAAAAGGAAGCACAAAAACTCACTGAGGAAAAGAAATCCTTAAAAAATAAAATAGGCCAAATGGAAAAGGAAATACAAAATCTAATAGAAGAAAACAATTTGTTAAAAATTAGAATTTGGCAAATGGAAGCTAATGACTCTATGAGGGAGCAAGAATCAATCAAACAAAAACAAAAGAATGAAAAAAAAGATGCAACCATAAAATGCCTTCTTGGTAAAACAACTGACCTGGAAAATAGAGCCAGGAGAGATAATTTTAGAATTATTGGTCCTGAAAATCACAAAGAAAAAAAAAAGTCTGGACAGCATCTTTCAGGAAATCATCAAGGAAAACTGCCCTGAGGTCCTAGAACCAGAGGGTAAAATAGCCATAGAAAGAATCCATTGATCACCCCCTGAAAGAGATCCCAAATTGAAAACACCTAGGAATGGTAACCAAATTACAAAATACCAGGTTAAAGAGAAAATACTGCAAGCAGCCAGAAAGAAACAATTTAAATAACATGGAACCACAGTCAGGATTACACAGGAGCTTGCAGCTTCTACATTAAAAGATCATAGAGAATGGAATACAATATTCCGTAAGGCAAAGGAGCTTGTATTACAACCAAGGATCAACTACCCAGCAAAATTAAGCATAATCTTTCAGGGGAGGATATGGAAATTCAATGAAATAGGGGACTTCCAAAACTTTCTGATGAAAAAACCAGAGCTCAACACAAAATTTGATCTTCAAATACAAGACTCAAGAGAGACATAAAAAGGTAAACAGGACAGAAAAAAAACAACAACATGTTATTAATCAGGACAAACTGTTTATATCCCTACAAGGGAAGATGACACTTGTAACTCTTGAGACCTGTATTGTTATTACATCATTTTAAAGGGGTATGTATACATAGAGGGGGTGGGTATAAGTTGATTTTGATGTAATAATAAGAAAAAATTTAATCAGGTTGGTTAAATGGATCCAAGTAAGTGAATTAATCTGATCTAACTAAGGGAATGTACTGGGAGAAAAGGAAAGGAGGAGGCAGACAAGGGTAAATTACATAATAGGAAAAGGCACAACAGCTTATTACAGCAGAGGGAAAGAAGGGAGGGGAGATGAGCATTATTTGAACCTTACGCTCATCAGATTTGGCTCAAAGAGGGAATAACATAATCAGTTAGGTATAGAAATCAAACTTGCCCTAAAGGCAGTAGAGGGGAAAAGGGGAAAGAAAAGGGAGGGGAGGCAGAAGGAAAGAAGTAGTAAAGGTAAAGGGGAAGAAAAGGGAGGGGGCTAATAGAAGGGAGGTGGGACTTAGGGAGGTGGCAGTCAAAATCAGAACACTAGTGAGGAGAAAAAGGGAGAAAAGGAGAAAGAAAAGCATAAATGGAGGAAATAGGATGGAGAGAAAGACACAGATAGTAATCATAACTGTGAATGTAAATGGAATGAGCTCTCTCATAAAATGGAAATGGACAGCAGAATGGATTAAAAAACATAATCCTAAAATACACTGTTCACAGGAAACACATTTGAAACAGAGGGACACACACAGGGTAAAGGTAAAAGGCTGAAATAGAATATATTATGCTTCAGCTGAAGTAAAAAAAGCAAGGGTGGCAATCTTGATCTCAGACAAAATAAATCTTATCAAAGAGATAAGGAAGGAAACTATATCCTGCTAAAAGGCACCACAGATAATGAAGTAATATCATTACTAAACATATATGCACAAAGTGATATGGCATCCAGATTCTTGAAGGAGAAGTTCAGGGAGTTATGGGAAGAAACAGACTGCAAAACTATACCAGTGGAGGAACTCAACTAAGGGAACTAATGAAAAGCAATGCTAGGGCAGGTGGTCTACTTGGTACTGGCTAAGAAATAGAGTGGTGAACCAGTGGAATAGTTTAGGTATGCAAGACACAGTAGTCAATGACTACAGTAATCTACTGTTTGATAAACTCAAGAACACTAGCTTCTGGGATAATAATTCTATCTGACAAAAACTGCTGGGAAAACTGGAAAACAGTATGGCAGAAACTAGGCATAGACCCAAATCTCACACCATATACCAAGATAAAGTCAAAATGGGTTCATGATTTAAATATAAAGGCTGATACTACAAGCAAACTGGGAGAGTGAAGAATAGTTTACCTATCAGATCTATGAAGAACAGAAGAATTCATGACCAAACAGGAGATAGAGAACATTATGAAAAGCAAAATGGAGAATTTTGATTACATTAAGTTGAAAAGTTTTTGCACAAACAGAGCCAATGCAACTAAGATTAGAAGGAAGGTAGAAAACTGGGAGAGTTTTTACAACCAGTCTCTCTGATAAGGGCCTCATTTCTAAAATATTTAGAGAATTAAGTCAAATTTATAAGAATACAAGCAATTCCCCAATTGATAAATGGTCAAAGGATATGAACAGGCAGTTCTCAGATGAAGAAATTAAAGCCATCTATAGTCATATGAAAAAATGCTCTAAATCATTATTGATTAGTGAAAAGCAAATCAGAACAACTCTGAGTTACCACATCACACCTATCAGATTGGCCAACATGACAAAACAGGAAAATGATAAATGTTGGAGAAGATGTGGGAAAATTGGAACACTAATGCATTGTTGGTGGAGTTGTGAAATGATCCAACCATTTTGGAGAACAATTTGGAACTATGCCGAATAGACTATAAAAATGTGCATACCCTTTGACCCAGCAATAGCACTTCTAGGGCTATATCCCAAAGAGATCATACAAACGGGAAAAGGACCCACATGAACAAAAATATTCATAGCAGCTCTTTTTGTGGTGGAAAAGAATTGGAAATTGAGAGGATGCCCATCAATTAGGGAATGGCTGAGCAAGTTGTGGTATGTGAATATAATTGAATACTATTGCACTACAAGAAATGATGAACAGGCTGACTTCAGAAAAACTTGGAAAGACTTGAATGGTCTGATGCTGAGTGAAGTGAGCAGAACCAAGAGAATGTTGTACAAAATAACAGCCACATCGTGCTATGACTAATACTGATAAACTTAACCCTTCCCAGCAATACGAGGATCTACGACATCTTCAGAGGCCTCGTGGTGGAAAATGCTATCCACATCCAAAGAAAGAACTATGGAAGTTGAATTGCTATTTTTTTTTCTCTTCTGTTGAGTTTTGTTTCCTCTTTCTGATGGTTCCTCCTATTGGTTTTAATTTTTACTTGCAATATCACTAATGTGAATAGATGTTCAATAAGAACGTAAATGTATAGCCTATATCAGATTGTGCACCATCTTGGGGAGGGTGGTGGGAGGAAGGGGGAGAAAAATTTCAAACTCAAAAGCATATGTAAGTGATTATTGATAAATCAAAATAAATTAATACAATTCTAAAATATTTAAAAAAAAGAAAATGGGGTTAGTAATTACACCTATCTCACAGGATTGTTATGACAGTCAAATGATAGATAGATAGATCTGTGTGTCTATCTATCAATCATTTTACAAACCTTAAATGTTAACAAAAGTGATAACGGCTTCTTGAGAAAAGAAGATATCATTTCCTTTCTGTCTTCTCCATGTTCTCTGTAGTAATGACAGGAAAACAGTATACACAAATTCTTCTTTTGTACTCAGGAAGAAAATTGATTTTTACAATGTCCACTCTAGGCCTTATCCCAACCTTCTGCTGAAGGGAAAAAAGTCTAAAGAAGTGCCTCTCTTCTAAACTTTGCATTCACGAACTTGGACCCACATTATAGCAAATAACTCTTGTTTGTTGCAGTGTTAAATAACATAGATTCATAGGTAAAGGGGTAGCCAGATTGCACAGTGGATAGAGCACTAGGCCTGGAATCAGGAGGACCTGAGTTCAGATCCAGTCTTAGACACTTACTAGGTATGTAACCCTGGGCAAATCACTTAACCCTGTTTGTCTCAGTTTCCTCATCTGTGAAATGATCTGGACAAGGAAATGGCAAACCACTCCAGTATCTTTGCCAAGGAAACCCCAAATGGGGTCACAAAGAGTTGGATGTGATGGAACAATAACACAGATAAACATTTAAGGCAAATCTTTTCATTTGCAGGATAGAATGACAATTCAGTTGCAAGACTAGGTAACATTGCTCTTTTTTGATCTATCCTCCATCCAATTTGTGCTCTTGGAAGATAAAGGGGATTACTTTGTATTTGTCTTTTTTTTGTGGGGGGGGGAGGCAACTGGGGTTAAGTGACTTGCCCAGGGTCACATAGCTAGTACGTGTCAAGTGTCTGAAGCTGGATTTGAACTCAGGTCCTCCTGACTCCAAGGCCAGAGCTCTATCCACTGCACCACCTAGCTGCCCCTTTCTATCTTCAACCACATAGCAGAAGCTTAGTCAATGCATCCTAATTGGTTGATTTAAGGGTAAAGAAGACACATAAGAGGATTTCAAGAGAACACTTAGTCGACTCCAAAGAACTCTAGTTAATGGAATCAACTGAATGATATTCCACATTACTGAAAGAACAGGCAGATGTGGTTGCTGAACCACTGGCTGTGATCTTGAAAAGACTGCAGAGAACGAAAGAAGTTTTACATGATTAAAGAAAGTCAAATATTATCTTTATTTTCAAGAAACAGGAAGAAAATAGAGTCTACAGCAGCAGGCCAGGACGCTGGACTTTGATTCCTGGTTATATCTGTAACAGTACTTTTAAAGAGATGTTAATAGAACAGAAGCTCCTTACAGTTTTCATTCTTTATGTTTGTATTCCCAGCACTTAGCACAATACCTGGCACAGAGGATATGCTTCATAAATGCTGTTGAATAAATGATCTGGAAAATGAAGCAGAGATAACAAAGAGCCAGTAAGGTTTAACAGGAATAGATGATACCATAGTAATCCCATCTTTTTTTTTTTACACAGGGTTAATATACTGGTTGCTCAGGCAAATGGTGTAAATATAGTTTACATAGACTTTACACCACATTTCACAAGGTCCCTCATATTATATTTGTACACAAGATGGAGAGATGCAGCCCATAAGAGAATAGTCAAGGGGATTTGTGAACTAGTTGAATAACCAGATTCAAAGAGTAGTCATCAATAGTCATCGATGGGTCAATACCAATGTAAAAAGAGGTCTTTGGTGGAATGCCCCAAGAATCTGCACTTGATGCTGGGGAGAATTGTCAATAGAGATTTATCTGGCTGTCTCCCTTTACCATTATTTTGCCACTGTTTTTTGTTTTGTTTTGTTTTGTTTTTTAGGCAATTGGGGTTAAGTGACTTGCCCAGGGTCACATAGCTTATAAGTGTCAAGTGTTTGGTCTGAGGCCAGATTTTAACTCAGGTCCTCCTGACTTCAGGGCTGGTACTCTATCCACTGTGCCACCTAGCTGCCCCTATTTTGCCACTGTGACAACTAGAACGTTCACATCTTAGAGGCAATGGAAGGGAGACTGAAGCAACCAGTTCTGGATCCCAGCTTCCTGATCTTTCCCTCCTGTGTCCACACCATGCCCTCTTATCTTTTTAGAATTATTATTTATCTCTGGGCATAGGCTTATCATCATTTGGGGGCAATGAGAGCCTATAGATTTTATATTATGTTTCTCTCTAGAAAACAGGCTTGTACTACCAGGACCTTTGTGGAAGAGCAGAAAGCTGGTATTTTTATCAATGACTTTGAAGATGGCGATTGTAGTATGTTCATCATAGCTATAAATGGCAAAAAGAGTGAAGGAATATCAAACATATGACTAATATGGATTTTGACAGATAAATATAAAATCTTGTATGAGTTCAAGGGAATCAACTTTACAAGTAGTTAGGTGATGTATGGTGAAACAATAGTTTATTTGGAGAAAAAATCTTTTGCTGTTAGAACAAGGGTTGGTATACTATGGCCTTAGAGCCAAATCTAGCCCTGTTATTTTATACCTTTGAGCTAAGAACTATTTTTACATTTTTAAATATGATAAAACTATTTTAAAATGTGAAAACTATTTTTAGCTTGTAGGCCATACAAAAACAATCATCGTGCAGAATTTGGCCCCGGGATTTAGTTTGCTAACCTTTGTTTTAGCAGTTTGAAAGGCCAATACAGGTTAACAGTGTAATATGGGAGTCAAGAAAACTAAGACCCTCTTGGGTTTCATTAAGAGAAGCCCAATATGAAAGATTAGGGATGTGATAGTCCTCAATATACTCTGTCCTGGTCAGAGCACGCCTCGATTAATATGTTCCATTTGGGGCCACACATTTTAGGGAAAAATTGATAAGCTGCAGAGTACCCAAAGAGGGTAATCAGAATGATTCTGGGCAATTTCCACATCATGCTTCCTCCACTCTAGCTTTCAAGTCAGAAATTGAACTGAGGTCCTCTGATGTCAAATCCATTGTTCTCCTCAGCACACTATGTTAGGTGATCTTTAATAATCCACCTCTCACATTCTATGATCCCATGAAACTATTCAGTGATTGAGATAGCAGTCATACACAGGCTGTTTGTCCCCATTTTTATATACGATTTACAACTGGCAAATGACTCCTCTGTGAATCTTGTCTCACCAAAGGAGGGCTGGTCTTTGAGCATTATGAGTTATTATAGGTGGTAGGGGAAATTCTTAGAAGCCTGGCCAAATTCTTCAGCTAGAAGCAGGGCCATTCAATAGACTGCCTTGATTTCCTGGGCTTTGGGAAGTCCTATTAAAAATATTTCTCCCAAACATATGTTGTGGTTGAAATTTCTGAAAAAGTGACAAAACATTCCATTCCATCATACCAATAAGGCTTTAAAATTTAGTTCATGTAAGCTCTGAGGATCATTTATCCCAATTTTTACTTACATTAATAAGTTGAGTCACCAGAGCAAACCCATGAGGGTTTACAGGGGTATTCTTTAATGCTCTTGACTTCCATTGTGTTTTCCCCCAATGTCAGTCACCAGTTATACTTAGTATCTTCCTTATTTAATCGATACCATTGATTAGCATCCTCAATATCATTAACCAATTAACATCAGTTTTTACAAAGGGGAGATCAAGATTTTACAAAGGCAAATTACTGAGAAAATATAGCAAGAACAAAAGTACACCTATTCCCCCAAACCAGAAACATAACCTCTCTTCTGCCATCTCAATCTGTGGGGAGAATGAGCTCAACATTAAAGCAGTTTCTACGTAACATTCAACCCTCTGAGTTCTTCTCCGAATGT
Organism: Phascolarctos cinereus; assembly: GCF_003287225.1. NCBI lineage: Eukaryota > Metazoa > Chordata > Mammalia > Diprotodontia > Phascolarctidae > Phascolarctos > Phascolarctos cinereus. Next base: position 83,335,590 of record NW_027555958.1, read on the forward strand.
GGCATAGCTGACAGTTGAACTGCTGTCACTCTCTTTTAGCCATCTTCAATCCATTTCAATACTAAGACAAGCAGGTTGCTTAGGATTTCGTTCCTCATAAGATTCAGTGGACTCCAGCTCCTTGACCTTTCAGAGCTCACAAAAGTTACAGCTTAGTCAATGCACTTTCACCTATGATCCAGAAAGAACACATGCAAAGAAGGAAAGAACAGAAACCCATATTTGCAGTCATGTGTGGACATAGGTGAGGACATTAAGGCCCAAGGTGTGTTTTTCCATCCAGACTTCTCTCAATCACAGCTAGGGTGGAAAGAAGTCAAGTTGTTCTTGTGGGAATCTTCTGCCTGCCTCTCAGTCCTGTTTCAGCAGCCAAGTTAAAAATGTCCCTTGTAACCATGGAGTACAGAGATTGGAAATCATCAGAAATCGTACCTGCACATGCTCTGAGCAAGCAGCCTTCATTGATTAGGCTCTTGTTACAAATATGAATACTTTAGGGTAAGATCTGACCTGAATTGACACAGAAGTATAAATCATTGCTGTCACACTACAGTATAAATAATTGTCACCTTTTCTGTGGTTTTGATGGAAAAGGCAAAAGGATATGAATGCTAGGCACCTGGAAGGAAGAAGGAAAGTATAGGGAAGATTTTTTTTTTAAAGGAGGGGAGAGGAGGGAGGAGAGGGATGGCAAGGAGCACTAAGACAACTAATGTCTACTTCAAAATTTCCTTTAGGTTACTCTTGGCTAAAACCCACATAAATATTTTTTTTTGAGAAATATGGCCTCGAAGGAGAACTGGCTATGGCTGTTGAGAATTCTAAATTCATACTTAAATTGTAATAAAGTTTTCTGGGTCCTGCAATAAGTGCAATGACAATGACTCTGAGATCTTATTGGCTAAGTAGACTTACTACTGCCATAAATGCTACCTTCCAGCAGAACGTAGACTTCTAAAGGACAAGAGTTGTTTTCCCCTGTCTTTTTAACCCCAGCCTCTAGTACACTGCTTCACACATAGTTAGAACATAGTAAGCTTGTTTAATTGAATACTATGGAAAAAACAAAGGGGGATGTAATGAACATGCTAGGAAATGCTACTTTTGGGCAGCAATGCTATTATCTTGTTGTTCAGTCATTTCTCAGTTGTGTCCAATAACCCCACTTGGGATTTTCTTGGCAAAGATACTGGAATGGTTTGCCATTTCCTTCTCCAGCTCCTTATACAGATGAGGAAACTGAGACAAACAGGGTTAAGTGACTTGCCCATGATTACACAGCTAGCAAGTATCTCAGGCTAGATTTGAACTCACAAAGACGAGTCTTTCTGACTCTAAGCCCAGCATTCTATCCACTGTCCCACCTAGCTGCCCAAGACTATTATCTTAGGAGGGGTCATATGACATAGTGTATAGAAAGCAGATAAGGGAGTCAGGAAGACCTGGTTTCAATTCAGGCTCAGCCTCAGACACATGCTGATTGATTGACCTTGGGTAAGTCACTTAACTTCTTAGAATCCTAGAAACTATATAAGACTATAAATTGCAAAGGGTGTTTCCTCACAAGAACTCTCTACAGCAATAAAATTAAAAAAAAGACCAAAATGAAAACAACTGAGAATTACAAACACAGTGATATGAGTCCTCTGTTCACTCTCTTATTCCAATTCCAAAGCACATCATGTGATATGGAACCCCAAAATGGTTATAGGCCAGTGTGCCTTAGATGAGTATTCTCTCACGCAAATGAAGTCTTGGTAAAATTCATCTTTAAGAGTTTAAAAATTCTGAGTTTCTATTTTTAAAAAATGAAATCCAAACAGCAATAATGATAAGGAAATAGGCCACATGGGAACCGTTTAAAACTATGAAAAAGAAATCAGGATTAATTGGTAGAAGAGTACTTCCAAATCAAAGAAATTTAATGAGAGTAATAACAAATTACACATGACCTAAAAGTAAGCAAATTGCAAACTTTTCAAATGAACTCTTTAAGGACTCCAGGAGCCACTAAATAACTTATTTCATCTGTTACAGTTTGAAGTTTTAGTTTCTTTCATGTACTGAGTTCTATTTTTTAATATTTGACTATAGGTGTGTAAGTACAGCTCAGTCTCAACGAGTGCAAATAATGAATTTCCCTGAAGTGGTTACATTATTCGAATTTGCACCACATGTTTCCAATGGGCTGAAAACAGATTACCATAGTTTACATAATTATAACTTCAAATAGTATGAATATAAATATATGCAACCACCGCAGTGGATTCATTATTTGTACTAACTGAGACCTAGCTGTATAAATTCTGGAAGCTCCATTAGGCAGAGAATTCATAAACTGAAGCATGCTCTGGGACTAGTCATGGGCATGAGTCAACTTCCCAGATGGGCACTGCAGATTCATGATATATGTTCTGCACATATTAGGTGTTCAATAAATCTTTGCTGAAATGTTTGAATTAATCTGCAATATTTTTTGCAAAATGTGGACTTTCTGCAAGAGGCTGTTGGAAAGCTTTCTTAATTCAGAGATTAAGTATATGCTTTCCTTCTGATTCATGACAGCCATGATGGAAGTTTTGTGATTATTCTTTTAACTTTGCAGTCTTTTCCCAGAAATACTTGAGGAAACTAAAATTGAACATATTATTCTAAAAGAGAATATTTTATTCTAAAATAGAACATGTTTTTCTACCTTAGAAGAAAAACCAATGGGAAGAAAAAAATCATACAAGAAAAAAGATGAGAAGATGGGGTTTCACAAATTCTGGATGTCGAATGAGACTGAGGGTGGAGTCATGTTCAGATCCCTGTAAAGCCAGAAATGTTACTAGGAACAGACCTATTCTGTTCCCAAACAAGGCCCACTACCAGATCCTTAGTGGAACTCCCTTCTCAATACCAGGAATTGAGAGATGTACTCAGAAAGGTTAAGGCAAAGATGTTACCACTACCACTACCATGGTAGTGATAAATTGTGTCATCAGCTTTGTCCCAGAACGCCAATCATGGCTGGATAAGTCTACTTGCAGACTCATCTTATGACTGTGGCTCTGTGATTATTTCTGGAGAATTACTGGTAGAGATTTATCTGGCTCTTTACCTTTACCAATATTTTGCCACTATGTCCATACCATGTTCTCTTATCCTTTAGAATTACTGTTTACCTCTAGGCACAAGCTTATGATGATTGGGGAGAAAGATAACCTGGAGATTTGACAATACTTCCCTCTCTGGGAAAGGACAGATGGAGAAGGCTCAGGAAGCTGGCATCTAGAACTGGTTACCTCTGTCCCTATTTTGTTGTTTTTAAGATGTAAACATCCTGATTGTCACATGGGCATGGGGAGCAAGCTGCTGCTATTGCACTTGGTGGTGAAACTCCCATGAAGTAAGCAGGAATTGGACCATGAGCTATGGTAGCTACAAACTGCTGTGGAGTCAGACTTTCTAGGCTAAGGATTGAGACACCAGAGAACGGCACTGTGGAGATCAGTCAGATCCTATAGCAGAGGTGAGACAAGAATGAGCAAGTCTGACCACTATTGTGACATCTGCAAGGCTGATGAGTTGAAGGTGGAAGACTGCTTCTCTTACTGTATCCTTGTCCTTTATATAGTCCAAGATCCAGTTCTGGGATCTCCTCCCATTCAATAGAATTGAATATTCTACTTTTTATTCCTTTTTTATCATCCAGCTGTATACAGTGGTTCAGAATATTCTCCCTATAAGGAAGTAGGAGGGAAAGTGGGGTCATATTTGAGGAGATGATTGGAGGCAGACAGTCCATATAGAGACACTCAACCATTTTCCTTTCATTATTGTATTGTTCAATAAGCTCTGTAGCCCTGATGTGTTGAGTACCTGTGTCCTGTGAATGTGAGGGGTTAAGGAGAGAGAAGGTTCCACATGTGGGATGGGGATTCAAGAGTCACACATTTTAGGTTCGCCAAATTTTGAGCAATATTCTATACCATGCTTGTTCCTCTTTATCCCCACTCACCATCACCTAATTTCTCCCAGATGCCTTCTGCCATTTTCTCCTCTTTTACCTTTGTGTTACGTGGTAAGGTGGTTCTTTTCTTTGCCAAGACAAATGTCTATATGCACAAGTGATGCCATAACATTCCCTCCTCTCCAGCAGATTGCCTCTTCTATCAATGTCACATTCTCACTTACCTTCAATCTCTCCTTGTCTATTGGCTGCTTCCCTACTGCCTACAAACTTTCCCATGTGTCTCCTATCCCTCCTTCCCAAATCCATCACTATCATGTCCTATCTCTCCTCTATGTATAAACTTCTTGAGAAGACAATCCACAATAAATTCCTCTATCTCCTTTTAATCTCCTTTGTATGTGTTAACATGTACAAAATTAAATTCATCAACTTTTCCCTGTAAATTTCCCCTCTTCCCATCTGTCCTATTACTGTTGAGATACCATCTTAACAGTGGTGGTACCACCATCCTCCCAGTCACCTAGGCTTCCCAACTAGGGTCAACTTTGACTTCTCACTCACTCTGTCACTCCACCCCCTATCTAGTCTGTTTTACCTTTGTAATATCACCTATCTATTCCACTTTCTCTTCTCCAACATTGCCACCACTCTGGTACAAATCCTCATCACCTCATTCTTGAATTACTATAATACTATGTTACTATAATAGTATATAATACAATATTTATTGCTATATTACTATAATAGCCTGTTGACTAATGTCCCCACCTCATTTCTCCCCATTCCAGTGCATCTTCCACTCAGCTGCCAAAATGAGTTTCTTAAAGCACAGGTCTGACCATGTCACTGCATTACTTAATAACTTCCTGTTTATTAAGGCTCTATCACCTCCAGGATCAAATAGCACATTCTTTGGCATTCAGAGTCTTTCATAACTCAGCTACTCCCTGCCCTTCCAGTCTTCCTGCACCTTATACCAACCACCCTCCCTGCCACTTCTCTACCAGCTCTGGGATCCAGCAACACTAGCCTTTCTGTTTCTTGCACATGACACTCCATTTCCCAATTCTGGTCACTTTCCCCAGCTGTCCCCCATGTGTGGAATTCTCTCTCCTCATCTCTGCCTCCTGGCTTTCCTAGCTTCAAGTCCCAGCTAAAATCCTACCTTCTACAGGCAGCCTTCTTGATCTCCTGTAATTCCAGTGCCTTCACTCCCTTGATCATCCCAACCTGTCCTGTACATACTTTGTACGTTGTTGTTTGCCTGTTTTCTTTTCCATCACACTGTGTGCTCCTTGAAAATTGGGACTATATTTTACCTCTCTTTGTACTTAGCACAGTGCTGGCACATAATAGGTGATTTAAATGTTTACTGACTGACTGGCTATCTACTAGCTAAAATTCAAAACCAGGAAATGTTATGTTTCAACTGCTCAACATTGCTCCTTAAAGCATTGACCATGGAGGTCAAAGAGTAGCCTAAGTATTTATAAGCTGTCTTCCAATGGTCATTCAGCATACAGCAGCACTTTTGGAAGAGATGCCACACATGTACCAAAGAGGAACTAAAATGGCTACTGGATTGGTGGGTACTCAAGAAGAGTGACACCTGGTGGGCAAATCTAGGTAGCTAAGTGGCACAGTGGATAGAACACTGTTCAAATCCAACCTCAGATACTTATTAGCTTTGTGGCCTTGAATAACTTGTTTGCCTCAGTTTTCTCATCTGTACAATGGGGATAATAACAGCATCTCCCTCTCAGGGTTGTTGTGAGGCTCACATGAGATCATAATTAAGAAGTCCTTACACATTGCTTGGCACATAGTAGGTACAATATAAATTCTAGCTGTTATTATTGAATCAGCTATCACATTCCCTTTCTGAATAATTAATGCATCCACATGCTGCCCAGGATTAAGGAAGCCTAAAAGCAGATTTTTCTGCCACGACTGTGTTGCCCCACATTGTTTGCATTATATATATATGACGAGTCAAAACAAGAAAAGTAGGAGGGGAGAGTTGAGACTAAGTCATAATTTTGGGCTTTGGAAGTCATGATCATTTAAGACCAGTTATTGCTGCCCCTGATATACAACCTACTGGACTACCTGACTAAAGTGGTTAGATTTGCCAAACTGGTACATGGAGGGTATACAATATGATCTCAATACAGAAAAGTAAATGGTAGAGAAAAGTATTATAGACTGATATGGCCAACATAATAACTGAGGTAAGGCATCTGGCTTATGCAATTACCCTTCCATCATGGAAACATCAATCATGTTAATAATAGTTAGCATTTATATGATAATTTCCACATATGAACTCATTTTCTACTCACAACCACCCTGGGAAGTAGGTATTCTTGTTATCCCCATTTTACAGATGAGAAAACTGAGAAAGTTAAGCAACTTGCCCAGGGCCACAAAGTCAGCCAATGTCTGAGACTGGGTTTGAACTCAGGCCTTCCTGGCTGTAGCATTTTATCTACTGCACCACTCAGCTGCCACTATTTCTCCCACTGCTTGCCAGTATTCTCCCTTTGACAGCTCTTTCATTGAAAATTAGAATCCCATCAGAATTTTCTATAGTTCCAGATCTGATGAAACACTTGAACCCTGAACTCCAAATGAACTAGAAGAAGTTTTGCTCAATTTTCCAGGCTCTTTCCAAGATGTCAGTTATTAGTTATCACATCTCCCCCTGCTGCTATAGAATCAGCAGGGGCATGAGCAATGGAGAAAGCACTGGTGAAATGGAAAGTGATCTGAACTGAAGGGTGTGTTGGAGCCAGCTCTTACCAGCTGACAAAAGCCAGTTGGAAAGTTTTCAATGTAAACATTTACACCCCAGAAATGAGTAAGCCCTACAAATCAGGGCTTGATTTATTGTTTTACTGTTAATTGTCTGGACTTAAGAAAGCAACAGAAAAAGTATTAATACAGATTAACCTTAAAAGTGTGTCATTAGTCCATTTTTCTCCAAAGAGCTGGTTGTCAAACGTTTACCAGTAGACCACTGCCTGAAATAAAATTCTGGCTCTATTTAGTTCCTGGGTGAATTTGGGCAAGTCACTAGACCTCTCTGGGCCCCTGGTTCTCTCCCTACAAAATGAGAATTGGAATAGATGATGTCTAGGATCCCTTGCTACTCAATGTCTATGATCCTATGGGCTAGAAGAATTTCCTTTTCATCTAACTGTGTGACCCAAGGAAGGCCCTCTATCTCTTTGGGTTTAAATTTCCTCATCTGTGAAATGGGGGTGGGGTGGGGTAAACAATTTCTAAGTTTCCTTTCATTTGTCTAGGTGGAACATACTGTAAGAATTTGGGACCCATTAGAGAGCACTCTGAATAATCAAAGAATATAGACCAAAATCATCCTCTTTTTCTTGCCTTAGTAAAATATCACTATGTTGGAGTCAAGGTACAACATATCTGACTATGACTGATCAGATCAACAGAGGCTCAGAAAGCTCTACCATAAGTTGGACCACAAATAGTCAATATGAACATTTGGATTGGAGATGTCTCCAACTTTGTACATCTCATATTTCTTTTAAGCTACTGCAATTCTGCTTCACTCATAGAGCACAGTGCCTTCTTTGATGCAAGCACACCATGCTGGGAAGTCCTTTGCCAGTGTCATGTCATGAAGAGAAGGGGAATGATAGGATCATTTGTGCATCAGAAAGATTATTTTTACAGGGAGCTAATTATAGAGGGAAAAGATTCCAGTCAAGGAGACTGATTGGGAAGCATTTACTAGTTCAGGGGAGGGGTCATAAGGGCCTTAAGTAAAGTAAGAATGTTAATATGTCATGAAATCAGTTCCAAAGTCCTTCAGAGAGACCTTGAGAGTGTCCTTGCATCATTTCTTCTGACCACCATGTGAACACCATCATTGTGTAAGTTCTCCATAAAATATAGTCATTTAGGTAAATGTACATTTGGCATTTGCACATTGGGGTTGCATTCTCTGTAGCAGAGTTTGAATTGTTGGGAAACAAAGATGGGAAAATGTTAGAGAAAAAACATGTTCCGTTTTGAACACACTGAATTATCAGTGGGGCACCCAGATTATATCAATCAGGCAACTAGAAATGTAAGTCTGGTGTTCAGAAGAAAAGTCAATTCTAGAGATACAGATTTGAGGGCCATCTAAATACAGATGATCATTGAAATCATGGGAGTGAATGACATTACCAGGAGAATATCTAGAAGGGAAGAAGGTCAGACACAACATTGGGTGATGCCAACACTTAGGTGAGAGAGGAGGAAGAAGATGAGCTAGTAAAGTAGATTAGGAAAGATCAAGGATTAAAGCAAGAAGAAAACCAAGAGAGATCATCATTCTAGGAGCTAATGGAAAAGAAAGTACCAAGGATCAGGTATTGGTATAAAATGTTTCATAAACTTCAAAGCACTGTATACATGCTAGCTATATTAATATTAACTATTATTATATAATGATATGGTATATAGTATTACATACAATTATTATATGATGATGATGATGATGATGATGATGATGATGATGATGTAGCTCTCCCCCAGATAAGGAGAGTAGCTACTTATTCTTGGCCAGCTTATCTCCTTCCCACCAAATGTTTGTCAAGGCAACAAGCATTAAGAGCCTACTATGTGCTAGGTTTATTATACAAAAGAAATTGCAAGCAGGCTTTTATCTAAGCAAGCCTCAAAACAGAAATTGGAGAAGCAATGCAGATTAGGGTCCACAAAAGAACATACAAGAGTAAAGGGGATTTTAGGGAACAAGATAAAATCTCAGCTCAACCAAGAAGAGATTAATCTCAGATCTCACCAGAGATATCTGCTCTTAGAAGTCTCTGGGGTAGAATGCACTGAGAAACAATCAATGGCTTTCCCCACATTCCAGTGACTCTGGCAACTCCTGTTACCATCCAAATGTGGCAGATTGTTGTTCAATACGTCCAACTCTTCATGACCCTGTGGACCACAGTGTCCATGGGGTTTTGTGGCAAAGACACTAGAGGGGTTTTCCATTTCTTTCTGCACTTTATTAAAGCAAACAGAGGTTAAATGACTTGCCCAGGGTCACACAGCTAGTAAGTGCGTGAGGCCACATTTGAACTCAGATCTTCCTGACTCTGGCCCCAGCACTCTATCCACTGAGCCATCCTATCATGTCCTGTGACTCTAAATCTGGTGTTGTTTCTACAGGGGCAGTTAGGTGGTGCAGAGTAAATATAAAGTGCTCCTCCTGGAATCGGGAAGCCTCAGACACCTACTAGCTGTGTAACCTTGGGCAAGTCACTTATCCCTTGTCTCTACCTACATTCCAGGCTTGTGAGGATCCAATAAGATAATCACAATAAAGACTTAACTTAGTACTTGGCACATAGTATGTGCTATATTAATGTTAGTTATTATGGCCTTACTGTTGTTATTATTAATTGTTCCACAGTAACAGCCAAGATGATACAGTTAGCCATACAGCAGCCTAGGATCTACAGTCTTCAGGCAGGCTTTGAATTAAGTCTTTCCAGCTCTGGCTCTGGCTCTGAGGCCAGCTCTCTATGCTATGCTACCTCTCAAAACGCCGTAAGCCATAACAAAAATAGAACAATCCTTGGCCTAAGGAAGTTTAAATTCTCCTGGGCAGAATGGAGGCACATTGGGAAGAGGGAATGACATATATGGAGAATTGTTCTTCTGGCTCAGGTATTCTTCATAATTTTTTGTGTCATGGTCCCCTTTGGCAGTCAGAATCATGGTTTTTAGATGCATGAAGTAAAATACATAAGCTTGCCAAGGAAACCAATTATATTGAAACACAATTGTCCACAGATTTTTAATAAAAGTTTATACACCTCAGGTTAAGAAATCCTCTTATAAATACACCATGATTACATACAAACATAAGAAGGACCATGTTATCTGCCATTTATGCATATTGCCAAACTATTCCTTAAATACATGTTGTTATTATAGATACAAAGTCCAAAGGATAGGGCCACAGTAGCTTTAATGATCCAATCCTGTGACTTTGTTCACCAGTTTCCAACATTTTGCATCTTCTTTAATGCTATATAAAGAACATATTGAAATGCAGCATGTACCAACATCTATAATGACATAAGAGACTGAATCAAATAATTCTTTCAGACTGCATTTTCTATAGGACCTACGTAGAGTTAATATTGGAAAAACCTTAGGGGGAAAATGAAGTTATGTCTTAAACATACTTTCTAAGATAGCATTCCCTGTCCATCCTATACTGGTGGACTGATCAGTCAATCAACTAATCAAAAAACATTTATTAAGCACCAGCTGTATACAAAGCACCTACTAGGTGATAGGGATATAAAGACATAAAACAAAACACTTCCTACTTTCAAGGAGCATACATTCAACTGAGATAGAAAACACATATGTTAACAACAACGCTTAAATGTTCAAGTACTTTAGAAATATTTCATTTGATCCTCACAGTGACCTTGAGAGGCAGGTGTTATTATAATTGCCATTTTATAGATGAGGAAAATGAGGCAAACAAATTTAGTGACTTGCCCAGGGTCACACAACTAGTAAAGATTTGAGGCTGGATTTGAATTCAAGTCTTCTTGACTCCAGATCCAGCACTCTATCCACATGCCACCCAGCATACTATGTCACATACAGAATGAATACCAAATAAATGCAAAGTAAGAAAAGAGAGGTTAGGTAGGTAAGGAGAGAGGGGTAAAGTAGGGAGAAAAGGCACTAATAGAGAGTTCAGGAAAGGCTTTTTGTAGCAGGGCTTGAGCTCAATCTTGTGGGAAGTGAGCAATTCTAAGGGATGGAGGTGAAAAAGCCAATATAGAGGTGGGAAATATCATGGGTGAGGAATGGAGAAAGGGCAAATTTAGCTGGACATTAGCCTATATGGAAGGGAATAATGTATAAAACATCTAATTATTCACATATGAGCTCTCTGCCATGTGTAGCCTCAGAGAAGCCACTTTTGACAGGTTAGGATGATTTCATGGAAGAGAGTTGAGACAGAAGTAAGTAGCAGAAAGGAGAAAGTGAAGCAACTTTTATAGGCTATGAAAATACAGATTTTCAAAACAAGGAAGGCAAGTAGAGAATAAGAGAGTCTAGGGGCTCTTGCTGAATTTTTGTCAATAGGGACAGATGAACTCCTTAGAGTATCGCTAGAGCAGGAATTTGTGATTACTGAGTCATATTCAGTGATCTTTAAAAGACTTGGGACAGCAAGAAATATTCCATAAAATTAGACAAAGGCAAACAGTATCCCAATTTTTTTTAAAGGAAGAGAATAAATCTGAACATTATGGTCCAGTGAACTTCACTTTAATTCCTGGGAATATTCTAGAAAATATCTTTAAAGAGATTGTTAGTGAACATCTAGAAAATGAAGCAGAAATGAGAAAGAGCCAGTATGGCTTCATCAAGAATTGATCATACCAGACTAACTATATTTCCTTTTCAGAAAGGATGATTGGACTGATTTATCAGAGGAATGTAGCATATATATAATTTACTAAAATGTCAGCAAAGTATATGACAAATCACTACAGTTTAGATGTAGAAATGAAGGCTAGATAATATAGGATAATTAAGAACTTGTTAAATGGCCAGAGCCAAATAGCAGCCATTAATGGTTGGATGTCAATTTGTAAGGTCTTCAGTGGGCTGCCCCAGGGATTTCTGCTTGATCCTGTCCTGTTTAACATTTTTATAAATGACTTAGATAACTGCAAAGATGATAACCTTATCAAATTTGCAGAAGACACAAAGCTAAAAGGGATAACTAACACCCTGGATGACAGAGTCAAGACAAAGAAAGGGGCTGAATTAAAGAAGACGAAATTTATTAGGGATAAAGATAAATTCATATACCTGGACTCGAATTCCCCTCTAACCTCTCAAGTTCAAAATGAGAGTGGTGTGGCTGGACATCAATTCATCTGAGTAAGATTTGTGGGTTATAAAGGTAGTTTGGAACAATGGATAGAGCTTTGGATTTAGGATTAAAATCATAGCTCTGCCCATGACTAGTGACTTGACTTCTCTGGTCCTAAGTTTCTTTATGTATAAAATGAGGGAATTGGACTTGATAATATCTAAGGTCCAGCCTATCTTATAAATTTAAAAGATTATAAGGGAGCTTGTAAATTTAGGGAGTGCAAAATTCAAATGTCAGTCCAAAAATGATGTGGCAGATAAAAAACTAACATGAGCTTAGGCTGAAGCAAGAGCAGCCTGTGTCTAGCTCTAGGGCTGTGATAGTCTTTTATGGACACTGACATCTGGAGACCATGTAGAGAGGAACGATCAAGATGGTGAGAGGTCTTGAGTTCATGTCATTTAAGAATCAGCTGAAGGAAGTGGGTACAATTAGCCTGGAGAAGAGAGGACATAGAGGGAACTATGATAGCTGGCTTCAAGTACCTAAAGAGGTACTTTCACATGGAAGAGGGATTCAGCTTGTTCTACTTCATCTTAAATGCCAGAACCAGAAGCAGTGGTAGGAAGTTGCAAAGAAGCAAATTTAGGGTTGATGTAAGGGGAAACTCTTTAATAAACAATTGAATAAATAACCAAAAACCCAATTTATTAAGCACTTATATTCCAACTATTTTGAGTTCATGAGATACAAATACAAAAGCAAATTTAGTTTCTGCTCTCAAAGAGCTTGCATTCTATTGGGCAAAACAACACAGATAAAGGAGTGGTATCCAAGAAGGGCTCTTTGATCCTCAATTCTACAGGGATAATGAGCGTGGCCATAGGGGAGTAGATGACACACTTCATCCAGGAACATAGTGTCGATGTGATCAAAGTTCATGGTTCCAGAACTGGAGGGGGTAAAGAGAGAAGGGAGAGGAAAGGGTATGCCTGATTAAGTGAGGTAATTGGTGGAGAGGTGGCCAGAGAAGAGATAGTAAAGCATGGCTGGGGCCACTCCTGACATAGTGTTTAGGGAGATGGTCTAAGGAGGTTATGGAGTCTGGCTGGAACTATCCCAAAGAGGAAGAGCCTGCCTTAGGAGGTAAGGGAGTCCTCCTTACCAGAGATCTTCAAGCAAAGTATGTTTTAGAGAATATTTTTATTCAGATGCAGATTAATCTTATAGCCCAGAGATACCATGGAACTTTGTTAGTAAATATGTTTTCTGACTATGAGAATTGGACAATACTGTTACAAGACCTTAGCCACCATGGACAGCTACCTGTCCAAAGACACCATTGAACCCAAATTCTTGCTATCATGACCCCCAAGGTTACACCAATAGTAAGTAGGAAAGTCAGGATTCAAACTCAGGTTCTCTGAGGTCAAAGACAATGCTTTTTTCAGTATACTCTGCTGGATGAGCTCTAATCCTCCAACTCTGACATCCTATGACCCTATGATCCTATTCAGCAGCTGAGATAGTAGCCACTGGCAGGATGCTTGCCCCCATTTGTGCATGTGAGGCATGATTGGCAAATGACTCCTTTGTGAATTTTGCCTAACCAGGGGCTGCCTATTATGAAGAAGGCTTGAAGTCTTATAAGCAATTACGCAGAATCTTCAGAATTTTGGCCAAATTTCTTAATTTTAAGCAGGGCCATGCAGTGAAATTCTGTGAGGGATTTTGGAAAGCCCTCCCACCATAAAAAGTACATACCCTTTAAATGCCCTCAGCTTAAGATTCCCAAGATAGTGAAAAGTCCTTTCGCTCTAATAATTAGAGATGAGAATAGCCCAGGGAAAAAGAAGATTTAATTTAAATTTATCTCAAAGTACAAATTATTGGTGTCATATCCTGTATATGTGTGTGTAAGTGAGAGTGAGAGAGAGTGAGAGTGAGAGTGAGAGAGAGTGAGAGAGAGAGAGAGAGAGAGAGAGAGAGAGAGAGAGAGAGAGAGAGGTTTAATAAGGAGAGGAAAAAGAACACTGGGTACCAAAAGGAGGATGAAAGACAGACCATAGGAAGGGAGGAGTGGCAAAAAGTGGGGGAGGGCAATGCCTAGGGTCATTGGTCGCATGTAGTTTCTACCATGGAAGTTTTCCTTATGATAGTTTTTGCTAGAAGGCTCACACAGAAGTTTTTGAGAAACGAGGTATAAAAAGAGTAGTTGTGGCTCCTGAGAATCCTCTTTTCAAATTCAGTTAGTGATTATGGTCCCAGAATCCTACATCAGCACGGTAAGAATGATTACAAGATAGATTTGCTAATATCATTCCAGTACAATACAAACAACTTGAAGGCAAGGACTGTTTTTGGTTCCGTCAGTATAACTCAAGCATCCAGTTTACTACACTGAACATTTTGTTAAATCGTTTTCAGTCATGTCCCACTCTTTATGATGTCATTTGAGTTTTCTTGGCAAAGATACTAGAGTGGTTTGCCATTTCCTTCTCCAGCACATTTGACAGATGAGGAAACTGAGGCAAACAGGGTTAAGTGACTTGCCCAGGGTCACACAGCTAGTAAGTGTCTGAGGCCAGATTTGAACTCAGGAAGATGACTCTTCTTGACTCCAGGCCTGGCACTAACTACAGCGCCACCTAGCTGATTTGCATTGAACACAGTAGTCACTTAATTCATCTTGAGTTTTATTGAATGGTGTATTAAGAACAGAGAACACAGAAAGTAGGTACATCAGAAAATGCTACATTGGGGCAGCAATCCTATAAGAATATAGTCCCTGACCTTCCAGTATTCCATAGGTTGGACTGGTTCTTTAAAAAGGAAGAAGGTAAGGCAGCTAGGTGGCGCAGTGGATAGAGCACCAGCCCAGGATTCAGGAGGACCTGAGTTCAAATCCCCCCTCAGACATATAACACTTACTAGCTGTGTGACCCTGGGTAAGTCACTTAACCCCATTGCCTAGCAAAAACAAACAAAAAACAAAAGAACAACAACAAAAAATAATTAAAAAGGAAGAAGGTAAAGGCCATTTTGCTGTTTGGGTAAATAACGTATGAATATCCTAGCTCGGAAGGAAATTATTTTAAAGCAGAGGTTCTTACTTCAGAGTCTATGATCTTGTTTTTAACAATATTTTGAAAACTATATTTCAATATAATTGATTTCCTTTGTAATCTTAAGTATTTTATTTTATTTATTGAAAGACATTCTGAGAAGGGTTCCAAATTACCAAAAGAATCCACTACACAGAAATATTTAAGAACTTCTATTTTAGAGGTTATTCCTGATCTCCAATTGCCTACATGTCCTCTTTTATAGAATCTTTTAATTTATAATTAGTAAAGTGACTTCTACAGAATTTTTTTTACATTCTGCAAGTGTATCATTTTATTTTAACCCTTCAACTTGAATCATTAGACTGGCCTAATTTAGGCTTGACATAGAATATTAGCCTTGGGATTGCTGCATCTGCAACTTTTAGTGATATGCACCATTCTCCCATAAAATCAAATGTTCCCGTAAATGTTTAGGACCCAAGCAATAAGCTGTTAATCACTCATTATGAATCACACGGAATATCCAGTTCTCAAAACACAGTGTGGTGTTGTTTAGTTCATTATTCATGTCTGACTCTTGTGAGGACACCTAGGAGGATGCCTAGTATACATCTACAGTTGGTCCTATTCCAGTGGCCTTATCCTTTGCTCAATTTCCCCAGTGGACTGTGTAACTCAAGAAAGTAAGAGCTAGAGCATAAGTTCAACAAAGCTCACTTTTCAGCTTGTAGAAAGTGGCATAGTTCTCCCATTCCCTTATATAAAACCTTACTACCCCACTTGCTTAGGAGTGGGGCCATTGAGAATATATTCTGGGATATAGATTGGAGTAGGGTTGCTGGTGATACAGAAATGCTTTTTCCCCTATTTTTTCTTTTATTTACTATATTGCTAATGTACAATATGCCTGTTTACCAATTGAGCACTAGAAAAAGGTACATGGAACACAGGTGAGTAAGGAGATAGAAGAAGGTGGGGGAAGGACAGTTCTTGCCAAGCACTCACTTCCTATAGGGGAGGGGAGGACTTGGCAAAACTTGTTATAAATATGTCATTTTATTTTCAGAAATTTTATATTCATTCAACAAACATTTATTAAGTGCCTACATAATCCTAAGGACGATGGTCTGACAGTACAGTAAAGTCTATGGATCGCTTATCAGAATAATATTTTAAATGCATAAAATAAAACACATGGGATTATAAATAAAACCAATTATACTGAGATGCAAGTATTAATATATATATATATATATATATTATTATTTAAAGACCTTTATTAACAGGTGCTTGCAGTTTGTGGATTTTTTAAAAAAATCAGGTGTACTTTTATACAAATTAAAAATGAGGTTCTTAAAAATCTCAACTTGATTAGACATGAAACAATTAAAAAACCTTCAAAGATGTATTGGAAAAAACAGGCTTTTAAAAAAAAACATGTTTGTCATTCCCAAAAAGAGATTTATTTAGGTAAAAATAGTAAAAACCCCATGCTCCATTGATAATACAGAGAGTTCTAGTTTTTCAGTCAACAGTAAAAAGCAAATACCTAGGTTTTCCATTCCAAATCTTCTGTTCATTTCTTATTATTGCTGGAATTTCATATTCTTTCTTCTTGTATGGGATGGCTAAATCAGATGATGGTAGAGATAGTAAGCTGACATTTACTCAGCTCACCCTGCTCAGCCTTGGGAGATGGCACATTTTCAGCTGGTGGTTCAGCTGCTTTTGTCTCTTTGCCATCCTGTGGTTTAGGGTTCTCTGGGTATCTGCGTTGGTATGCTTCTCTTTGTTTTCTTCGTTATCATCCTGCTACTGATCAAACTCTAATATATACATATATAAACCAAGTTAATGGAGGCCATGCTAAGATCCCTTGTTTAAATAAACATTACAGAAATAGAATCAGGTATCTACATAAATGTAGATGTCTTGACTTCACAAAATTTTGCAATTTTTACTGAACAATGCATACTCAGTTGAAATTCACGCTGTCTTGCCACTAAGTTATGTCAAATAGCTTTTCCTGGTACATCTTATCACCATTACTGAGCAGAGAGCACCCAAAGAATCAGGCAACTGTAAATAAGTTTGGGGGCAATCTGTTTATGAGTGACCTGTTTTCCAAAGACTTTTGTTTCTTACTATAGTCAAAATAAATATTACACAATAGTTTCACAACATACTTGCAAAAAGACCATTAGTCAACATTATCTTTTAAACTGAAACAAGATCAGGGAAATTCCTGATACTCTGAAATTTGCAAAAGATTGGAGCAGCAACAAACTTTCTCAAGTCCCGAACCCAAGAAAGCAGCACAACTCAATACGTTTTGTATAGATGATATTCTATTTTCTTGGGGTCTAAGTATAAAATTTGCAAATGTGTATGTTGCTCTAATAAGCACAGGGCTATCTTTAGGGTATTTGCCAACCCAGTTTAATGTCACTGTGGTTGTGACTCCACTTTTGAAGTAGCAAATGGAGACTTATTATTTGGTTACTTCAAGCAGGAAGAGTATTTGCCCTTCACTTGTCTCAGCATTCCAGAGAGACATGCCTGGCTTTCAGTTACCAAATAATAGCCTGTATTCCATAGTTCAACAAAGCCATGATTATCCCCATTTGTTTGAATTTGATATTTCTAGAAGGTGTCATTCCCTCTTTTCTGTAGTATGTTCAAAAGGTTCCCACCAATAGAAAGACAGGTATTTCCAAGTCCACATCGCTAGAGGGCCATGTTTAAACTGAACAAAAGAATCCTCGTGACCTCTTCTGCTATGTTTTTTAATAGGTCTGATATATGCATTTGTGCCTGTGTATTTATGTATACAATTCATTGTCCAAGGCACCAGAAGTAAAAATAGATAAGAAGGAAAAGGTGGAATGGTTTTCTTGATGAAGCCAGAAGTACCCAGAATCCAGGGAGGAAAAAATCTAGTGAAACGTTGTCTGAACTCATGATTCATTTAATCTTAGCTAAACTGACAAGAAGACTGAAAGCAGTGCCAAATGTGATGTACTACAGACCTACCAGAGACTTCCACACTGTGGTACAAAATAAGGAATGCCTTAGCCTTATCATAGGTCATTGGCAAGGATTCCACAGATTCCTCAGAAACGACAGACTAGGTAATAATCTAGGATTACTTCTAGGTTTTCAGGCAGTCCAAATTTCCCATATGGGATATGAATTAAGGCTAACCTTGGCAAAGGAGATCTTAAAAAAAAACACTTCATAGGACAGTCAAAAGCACTTTAAAAGAGTAACTACATGGAGGGTTCCACAGGATCTATATATAATGTTAAGGTGAAAGGGATAGGATGCTGAGTCTCTGCAAAATATTCCAATTCTCCTTTAGGGTCTCTACTAACTGAGACAGCTGGAAATGAAGGTGAATGCCTTCTCCTGGGGATAATGGAAATGAGCTGGAGGGGTCTCAGATGAGCACCTAATAAACTGGAGTCTTATCACAAAAGCCACTTCCCTAATTGGGCCCCTTGTCTCTTCTCAGCTGAGCAGCCAAGGACAGAATAGGGAGCCCTGATTGAATCTACCTCTGATTCTTAGAGGTGTTTCCCTCCAGAGCCAGGCTGAAGAATTTTGTGATGGGAAGACCAAAGCTGCTCATCTCCTTTAAAGGCTCACAGAGTGTTAGGGCTGGTAGGTATCTGAGAAATCATCTAATTCAACAGCTTCAGTTGAAAGCCTGGTAGACTTGAATGCTCTTTTCAAAAGGCTACATGGTTTGGAACAATCAGCCAAAGGAAATCTATCCTCAAGCAACACACACACACACACACACACACACACAAGGAAGCTATATTCAAGCCTACACTACTGGAGCCGTGCTGCTTTCAAAATTTTCTTTGCAACACACACACACACACACACACACACACACACTCATGCATGCTGTATATTTCAAAACTGGGACTTCGTAATGAAAGCAATTGATTTTCTCCACTGTCTGTGTTGACCCAAACAACTTGCAGGAAGGATTACGTCTTTGTTGCCGCTTTTTAAACAGCAGAAATATCATTTTAAAATGTCAAGAATGATGACATTAATCTGCTTACATGAACACTTTTTCGTAAAAAGGCAAGCACTGATTGCACTTCCCTTAAAATTTAGAACAATCTCTGATGTCTTAGCAGGAAGTTTAATTATTTAAAATCTAATTAAATGAACTCATATCTGTCAAGCCTTTGGGGGTTGTGACAAACATTGAGCTATTGAGTAGCAAAACAGAGCCATCTAGTGGCTAGAACAATGATTAGTTAATCAAACTGCATTTCCTGATCATGGCACTTAGCCATAATGCCAGTCCATTGGAAGTGCTAATCAGAATTCAAACAGATATAACCAAAATCTTACTCTGCCCAAGGTGATAATATCATGTATATACTAATCTTAAGGAAACAGAAAATTATTGACATATTTTGAGAGTACATTTATCAAGATCTTAAACATTTAAATATTATCTCTGGTTCTTGGGTCCATCAAATATTTGTTTTAACAAGACTGAAGCTATTTAAAACTGACCAGGCTATCCTTCCCTCCATAATCATATGCTCTTCTCCTCTCCTTACACCCTCAATAAACAGTAATTAATTTTTATTTACATTCCTGGAGTGAATGATGAGATGTGCCCCTCAGTGGTCCTTAACTTGGGAATCTGTATCCTAAATTAAAAAAAAAATTATAGGTATGGTTTCCTTTACATATATACATATATATATATATGTATATATGTATATATATATATATATATATATATGTATATATATTTACTTTATACATTTAAAAACACTATTCTGAGAAGTGGTCCATAGGCTTTGCCAGATTGCCAGACTGTTGTTATTGTTGTTGTTTTTACTTTAAACTATTTAAAATGTTCAGAGAATACAGAAAATCAAACGAGTAGGGTAACAAAGTTAGCTGGGACAGGAAGGTACAAGGAGATTAAGGTGTATGTTGCTGGAAAAGCCAGTGAAACTCAGAATCTAAGTGTAGGTTTAGGGAAAATTCTGAGAAAAATATGTAAATGATTGCAGATTGAACAGGTGCTTTCCCTTGTTTTGCTGGAGGCAACAAAATTCCCTTTGGGAAAAAATTTTTCTCAATGTCCTTCGTGGGAAATATCAAGCTTTCATGGCCAAGAAAAGGTTAAGAACTCATGCTTTGGTAAGAAAAAGGTAAGGGAGTCACTGTGTAAGTCCATTTAAAACCTTTTCTATTCAAGCAATATTTAAAGGATTCAGAGGGGAAAATTGGAGACGGGAAAGGGTCTATCTGAGGCACATTTCGATCTGACAGAAAGCCAGATTATACAATATACCATTAAAAAAAACACTGTCAATGTAGGCGAGTTATTAACCAATAAGGACAGAGGAAAAAAGTGTAGTAGCAGAGAACTATGATTGTCCTAGAAACCAGATAGACAACAAATGTATTCTAGAGCTAGATAGAACCTTAGAGATCATTGAGTCTAACCTCATTTTATAGATATTTCTTGATGGAAGAAGGGAAGAGAGTTATAGAAAAACCTCATAGGGGGAAATAAATATACCTTCTTAGGGCAGTGGGGGGGGCGTGGGGAGTGAGGGTAGAAATCTGTTTAGAACCAAGAGAAAAAAAAAAACAGGAGAATGTAGAAAGTAACAGAGACAGTTACCTTAGGAAGCTTCTCTCCAAGTTGACAGAACTGAAGAGACTAAGAAATACTTCAGTTCAGATTAAACTAAGCAGTTAAAGATCTAAGACTAGAGACAGACTTAGGAGAAGAAATGAAAAAGGCCAAATGAAAGCCAAAACATAAATAGCCCGTGGAAGACTTCAAAGCCCAGGGTGTTTTGGTTAAAAAGTTTCCTGAAAGTAGAATGGAAGCCAGAAGAATTTGTCATAATTGATGACAAATGAAATTCAGAGTTAGGAGATATCACGTATTTTACTTGCAGGTTCAGGGGCAGTGATAGCATCAATAGGTAAGAGATATGTAAGAGGGACAGAAATGTGACCTTCAGGATAATAGGCAAAGGTTACCACTTGCACCCTGCCCTCACCTGTATTATTAAATACTTGTCACCTGTTGAAACTCTAGTGTTATTTTTTGCTAGTTTCCAAGGGCAAGATGAAAGTTGAATGGAATTTCCTAGTATCAACCTAAATATTGAGAAATCTGGGAGAAAACACACTGAGGTGTGGTAAAGTTGTTGGGAGGGAAAAAAACCAGTTTTGGTTAGAGGGATTTCCTTCTTTTTCCCTGTTGGGTATACCTTTGAGCCCTAGGTATACTTTGACCAGTGCTGTAGTATCACATGAAAAAGTTCTAACTAAAGGCCCTGCGAAAGAAGAAACCCTAGTAGCTCGTGACAGTGGCAGCAGATTGAAGCAGCCCAGCCTCAGAGGAGAGCAACAGTTCTACAGACCAGCAACGATCAGCAGCTTCAGAGACAGCAAGGAACGACAGCTGCAAACACAGAGTGTAGCTGGAGTGAGACACGTTAGGTTGTTGGGAATGGAACCTTAAAAGTTTTTCCAGGTAAGAAAGAGCCCCAGGATGTGAGGTTTCCTGGGAATATTCCCTCTCTGACAGATGGCACGGAGAATAGTACATTTGGAGCTCAGGGGGAATTTTCCTAAATAAAAGTTTTACTGTTTGATTTATCACTCTTAATCTTTGGATAGAGGATTCAGTGGGGCTTGAGTCAGACACCCTATATCCAAAATACTCTGCAGTAAACCTGAGATAGCAAGGGATTCTAAGGTCATATGGGAAACCCAGGAAAAGCTACATGAAGGCCAATTTTGGGTCAGACAATAAACATTTATTTAGTGTCTACCATGTGCCAGGCACTGAGCTAAGTGTTACAAATTCAAGTAAAAGGCAGTTTCTGCTCTTAAGAAGTTTATATTCTAACTGGGGAAAATAACTAATAAGATGAAGTTGAAAAGTGGGGGAGGTGGGGAGGAGAAGGAAGTGGAGGTACCCAGCACCAGGGACATGATGAAGACCAAAGAAGTCCAAGAGCAGTGTTGCTGGGGAAGAATGGAGAGAAGACTGTGCTAAATCCCCAGAGCTCATGGCTCTGCCCTCTGTTCCAGTTAGGGGAGCACTGATGAGATATGTTTACTGAACTAATTCAATTTTGTAAGATGATCAGATTTCCCAATGTGTTTCTTAAAGAAGGAAGGATGAAGAGGCCCAGAGATGTTCAAAAGCAGTTTAGATGGTGGGAAATAGAGACCAATTTTGGGTCAATACAAGGAATAATTAAAAAATTGGATTATAGGGAAACAATTGAAACAATTAAAGCTGTAACCAAATGCAATTGCCTGACTTGTGAGGGTCCTGTCACTGAAAATCTTGTGGTGATGACCACCAGATGACCGTTTATCAAGGATATGGTAGAGAAGATTCATAAACAAGGTAAGTTGTTTGACTATATGACTTCTAAGGTCTTTTTATAGTCTAGGATTCTATGATCATAGTTATTCAGATCTTGCTCCAAATAGTATTTGTACTTATAGTTAGCATATAAACCTAGGTGATTAGTGTTTAATCAATGTTTATATGATTTTGTGGAAGTTTCCCCCCCCTTTTTTTTTAATAGAAAAATGTCCATTAAAGACCTGCTTATCAGTATAATTACATTTCTCTCAATATGAGTCTATAGCTAATTTCATCTGAGTGGAGATTACCTATCATATTACCTAAGGATGATTCTTTGGTGGGAGGTAATTCATCAGTAGCAGGCCCACTGAATTTCTCCTTTTATAGTGCTTTTTTAAAAAATCTTTCTGGCTTTGAATCTGTTATTTCTAGTCTGAGTAGTCTATATCCTTCTTGTCAAGCTGCCTCAATCTTAATTTTGTTAAGGATTTCTTACTTGTGGGCCTGGGACTGCTTACCAGCTGGTGTTTGGGATTTTTAGAATGGGATATTATACCTGGATCATCTTCCTTTCTCTACCAGTCACTTGGCACACTCTTGTCAAGTTTTTTGCAATTTGGGGGCATTGCAAAATATGATTTCAGTAATTTAGGAAATTTCTGATATGGACATTTCCTTCACCAAAGATTAACAGCTCTCCTTCCACTTTGGGTCTTGGAAAGTTGCTTAGATCACGGAGAGGTTACATGACTTACCTGTGGTTGCAAAGACAGTACATGCCAGGAGAAAGACACGAACTCAACCTTTTTGTCTCCAAACCTAGGCTTTTCTATCCCCTATGATTCCCTTACACACCACTTAGTCCAATTTTGGCATATAATAAGTAAATCCCTTAATAAATCCCTGTTGACTGAGATAGGTTGAGAATGATGAAGACTGAAGAAAGAATTAGATATGGTCATTAAAAATTGTTGATTATGAGAAGCCAAGATGGCAGAGTAAGAAGTAAGTAGCTCTCACTGTCCCTCATTGACCTCTGAAAGCCCAGTAAATATCGATCCAGGAAAAACCCCGAGCCAGCAAAAAGACAGGGCACAGCAGTCTTGTCCCTAGGAAGCTAGGGGGATTAAGAGGAAAGGCCTTTCTCACTCTGGGGGAGGGGGAGCAGTACAGGATTGGAGGCACCCCAGCAAGCCAGCTTCAAGCCCCACCTCAGCATACCAGTGGGAGATTCTGAGACTCAGGTTGATGGAACAGGCAAGTACCAACACCAGGACTCCTGAGAGCCTCAATACAGGAATGGGAATTGGTAGACACTAGCCCAGAAAATGATGGCATACTCTAGCAGCAAAATCACTCAGCGCTTCAACACAACTCTGAGAAGCACAACTCCAGAAGGAAAGCTCCAGGCTAACAGAAATCCACCAGCAGCAAAACATTCCTGCACAAGGTCCAGGCTACCAGGAGCCAAACATTCAAGTGCAAGGCCCTGGTGAGCAGGAAAAGAAGCTTGGGTAAGTGTCCCCTTCACTCCAGCAGGCAAACTCAATAGTTTTTGTTTTTGTTTTTTGGGTTTTTTTTTTTTGTAAAAAGTCAGAAAAAGGCAAACACCATGAACAAAAACCAGAAATGCAAAACGACCACAGATTCTTATTTGTGGGAAAGGGAAGATCAAGGCATAAATTCAGAAGAGGACAACATTGTTAATACATCCACATACGAAACCTCAAAGGGGAATATGAACTGGTCTCAAGCCCAAAAAGCCTTCTTGGAAGAGTTCAAGAAGGATTTTAAAAGTCAAAATCATAGGGGTAGAAGAAAAATTGGGAAAAAGAAATGAGAGGTATGCAAGAGAGGGCCAATAGTTTGGAAAAGGAAGGACAATAATTCATTGTAGAAAACAAGTCCCTAAAAAGTAGAATTGGCCAAATGGAAAAGGCAGTACAAAAACTCACTGAAGAGAAGAACTCCTTAAAAAGTAAAATGGGCCAAATGGAAAAGGAGGTACAAAATCTAAATAACTCCTTAAAAATTAGAATGGGGCAAGTGGAAGCTAATGACTCTATGAGAGAGTAAGAATCAGTCAAACAGAAACAAAAGAATGAAAAAATGCAAGAAAATGTAAAATACCTCATTGGTAAAACAATTGACCTGGAAAACAGATCCAGAAGAGACAATTTAAAAATAATTGATCTACCTGAAAACCATGATAAAAAAAAAAAGAGCCTGGACCCCATTCTTCAGGAAATTATCAAAGGAAACCGCCCTGAGGTCCTATGACCGGAGGATAAATTAGTCATCGAAAGAATCCACTACCCATCGAAACTGAGCATAATCTTTCAGGGGAGGAGATGGATATTCAATGAAATAGGGGACTTCCACTCTGATTCTTATAATCTAGCCAATAGTTCACAGATGCTCAGATTCCTTAAGAGTCTGGCCAATATGGCGGATCTTTAATAAACCTTGTCTTTGGTCGAAAAAAAAAATTGTTGATTGCTTTAGAGTGAGCAGTTTCAGTTGAATGATGATGTGGGAAGCTATATTGCAAGGGTTAAAGGGTGCATAAGAGGCAAACTCTTAGACAGCTTTTTCTAGGAGTTTGGTGAAAAAGGGAAGAGAGGTATAGGATGACAGCTTGAGGGGATAATAGGTTCTTATAAAAGCTTTTTAAGGATAGGGGAGAGGAGCATATTTGAAGGTAGTAGAAAAGAAACCACTAGATTAGGAGAGGTTGAAGATTAAAAAATGGAGTATTATTAAGGTTATAATTTGCAGGAAAAAATATGAGTAAATGGAAATGAGGGCACATATATAGGGATTTGACCTTGACAGAAAAAGGCCACATCATTGTCAAAGACTAGGGAGAAGGAAAAGAAAGCTGCTTAAGGCTTTATGAGATGGAGAGAAGGGGACAAGAAGGAGCTTCCCAATTTTCTCAGTAAAATAAAAAGCAGCATCCTCAGCTGAGAGAGAGGAAAAAGAGGGAGGTGTAGGAGACTTGACAAGAGAAGGTATGGGATAGCATCTATGCAGAAAAAGGCAATTAATTAGAGAGACATGAAAAGTCTGCCTTTATGAAATGAAGGCTCAGGTAAGATGAGATAAAATATATTTAGTGTTCCCAGTCAGTACAGTTGCATATCTTCTAGCTTCGTTCAGCAGCACATGCATAGGAAAGGAAGAGATAGATGACAGGAGGAATTCTGTACTAAGGTTTGACAAGCGGTAAGCAGCAACAGGACAAGGAACTAAGGTGAGTGAAGAGTATAGGGCAGTATGGAGCTAATTGACTAGCCCCTAGGATCCAGATTGGTAAGGGAGGAAAATTAAATTAGAGCAGGAGTAATGGATTGAGAAAATCCTGAGGGGTGGAAGAATTGGAGAACATAATGAGAATAAAGAGATGGTTTGGGAGTGGTTAGATAGGATGGAATAACAAGTAATGATCATATCAAGGAATATTAATTAAGGAACTGTAGGCAATGGTGGGATCTACTCTTTCCTATCATCATATCATCTAGTCCATCATTCCATCTCAGCCACACAAAGAAATAGTAGACAGTGTATCTCCCCATTTCCCACAAGTATTCTCTTTCTGTGACTGAGATGGAATGATGGAATAGGTTATAAGACTGTAGGAACCTTAGAAATTAGGAAGCAAGGGAGTTTGAGGGAGCCTCTCTATGGATGTTGAAGCTCTCTAGTATAAAGTCAAGAATTGGGTAGGAGAGAAAGATTGTGAGTCACTTGCTGAACTTGAGAAAGAAGGGAGAATGACCTGGAATTTGGTCATGTCAGTCAACAGGGATTTATTAAGTACTTACTCTATGCTAAGTGTAAGTTAACATGGAAATACAAAGAAAAAGCTGCCATGACCTGAATTACGTGGAAATTTTTGTTGGAGTTAAACCTCAAAGGAAGAGAGATTGCTAAGAAAGAATAGGAAAGTGATTCTTGAAAGGGCAATGGAAAGCCAGGAGTATCCCTACTTCCTTCTAGGGACAGAAGAAACAGAATACTTTGCATATGTGGGGAGTGGGGAGAAGTGGTAATGAAGTCTTCTCTATCCCGTTCTAGGGAAGATGATAAAAGAGATACAGTGTTATCAAAGGGAAGCTAGCCATTGAGACCTAATATATAGTGAAAGAAAGAGGTATAGATTGATGGGACTTTTGATGATATGGAAGAGCAATTCCATGGTACAGTGGAAGGGGTAGGCAGGTTTGGAGTGGGGGAAGGAAGAGAAGCATAGTCAAGACAGAATGAGAGTGGGGAGGGTATGAACAGTTTGCTCATGTATGGCCAAAATTTAAATAATACAGGGAGAGGAACAGTTGGTGTGAGGAGGTTATTAGCCATTGGTGTGGCTAGAATAAGAGGAAAACCTTAAGTAAGTACAGCTGATAGTTATGAAATGAGTTATGAATTATGAAACATAGATTCAGTTCAACAGGAAAAAGTCTGGTACAGTGGAAAGAGCATTGGACTGGGAAACAGAGGTCCTTGGTTTGAATACTAGTCCAAAGACTTCTGTAACCTTTGGCATCTACAAAACAAGGGAACTGGAAGAGAAAGATGGCTCCTAAGATTACCTCCTACTCTAAATCTTTGATCCTAGGACCATTCATTAAGCACCTGCCATTTTCCTGGTACTGTGCTGGAGATGCAAAACAAACAAACAAAAACTAGTCCCTGCCTTCAAGGAGCTTACATTTTATGGAAAACTAAAAGATAATCTTGCTATTAGAAATCCTCTGAACTATTATAGGGGGCCTAATTTTCTCTTCTCTTTAACTTTTCTCATCAGCAAATAAATATTAAATATCAACATCAGGGTCTCTTGGATAGGCAAAAGCTGGGAAAAATGGTAAGGTAAGTTAATATGAACAGAGAAATATAACAACCAATATTCCAAAGAAGCAGTTTGTTCAAAGCAAGTAGTCTGAATGAGGTCTTCAAAATGGATTCCTTAACCTTTTTGGTGTTATGAACCCCTTTGGCAGTTTGGTGATGCCTATCCAGCGGTAGGCAACCTGTGGCCTCTAGGTCCTCAAGTGCAGCCCTTTGACTGAATCCAAATTTCACTGTGAAGGACCCAGAGGGCCACATGTGGCCTGGAGGCTGCAGGTTCCCCACTCCCGCATACAGAACCTTTCTCAGAATAATGTTTTCAAATGCAAAAAAAAAAATTTCTAGGATTGTGAAGGATACCATTTAAATTAAAACAGTCATCAAAATATATCTTTAAAATAAGTTCACGTAGATCAGGGTAAGCACCCCTGGTTTATAAAAAGTGTGGCAAAATTTGGGTATGCCAATTCTTTCAACAACAGGATTTCCATATAGTGGTGGGCAAATCATGTGACTGAAAAGGAAAAGAAGATGCCTTATGTTCTGCTACTGCAAGTTAAAGTAACTGTACTGCTATCTCTGTTGTAAAATGTAGCAGTGATATATGGAATTTAGGGCTCTGCTGTCTAAGAAAACTTTAGCAGCAATTTTCTGGAGAGCAGCTACATCAATGAACTTTAGGCCCTTTGTCTAGAAATCAAATTATGGTTAAGCATATTCAAGGAAAGACTGTATCTAATAGGGAGCTACTTACCAAAGGAGGATTTTAATCTCGGAATCATTGGTTTATTTTGTTAAAAGAGGGATTAGTGAGAGGAAAAGACTGGAAGCCACAGTCAGCAAAGATCCAACTGCTTCTCCTTCAATCTGTGTAGTGATTATACTCTTCTTTTGATGACAGTGTGGGTAATTTTGCTTCCACGTATTGAGCAGTTAAGACAGGTAAGGGTCATTAGCCTGCATCTTATCTCAGGAGTCAGTTCAACAAAGATTAAGTTTTTTGTTGTTATAAGGTCTTTTATTTTATTGATTGATTGATTTTTGGTTTCAATAGAATAAGCAGTATTCCAAAGATAGTTTAAATGAATAGACGTCCAGGAAATATATAATCATTTCCTGCTCCCACTGAGTTCTGCAATTAATGAACAAGTGAATATTAGTCAAACAGCATGCTGTTGACGATTTTCATGAAAACATAAACTGAGATGTTTCACAGTTACTAAAAAAAATAGAGAGGGCAGCTAGGTGGTGCAGTGGATAGAGCACCAGCATTGGAGTCAGAAGGACATGAGTTCAAATCTGACCTCAGACACTTACTAGCTGTGTGTATCAAGTCACTTAATCCTCATTGCCTCAAACAAACAAAAAATGAATGATGAGGGACTAGGGTTCAGAAGAGAGATTAAGGTTTTTGTCATTTACTGGTTTTCCAGTTATGTCCAAATCCTCATGATCCCATTTGAGGTTTTCCTGGCAAAGACACAGAAGTGGTTTGCCTTTTCCTTCTCCAGCTCAATTTACAGATGAGAAAACTGAGGCAAACAGGGTTAAGCAACTTGACAGGACCACACAACTAGTAAGCGTAGCTTAGCAAATAAGATTTGAACTCAGGATGATGAGCCTTCCTGACTCCAGGCCTGGTACTCTATCCAGTGCAACGAATGATGAGAGACTTGGGTTCAGAAAAGAGATTAAAGTTTGATACATTTATTTGGGAGCTATTTCCATGGGGATGATAATTCAACTAGTAGGAGTTAGGAACAGTGAGAGAGGTTACTTAAAGAGTAGAAGGTCTAGGGTAGACTGTTAGGGGACACACATGCTTGGGGGGTGGAAAGTGCATGACACCAGCAAAGAAGACTAAGAAACAACAATCAGACAGAGGATGAGCAGGAGAGAACAGTAGTACGCAAGCTAAGACAGAAAGCTAGAAGAAAGGGATAGTGAACTGTTAAAAGCTGCAGAAGTTGAAGACGGATGAAGACTGGAAAAGACAATTATATTTAACAGTTAAAAGATTGTTGCCAACTTCAGGGAGAGTAGCTTCAGGAAGCGGTGGCATTGTAAACTAGATTCTAAATGGTTGAGAACCAAGACTTGAGAACTAAGTGGGTGGTTAAAAAAAAAAAAAAGAAGTAGAGGCAGCAAGACTTCACTATAGTAGATAAAAGGAAACGTTACCAAGGAGAGAGAATCTTCTTGAGCATGTCTCCTATACTATTTTTTCAACTAAATACACACACACACACACACACACACACACACACACACACACACACACACACACACACACACACACACACAGTGCTTTAAGGCTTCTAAAGTCCTTTGCAAATATTAGCTCATTTTATCATCACAACAACCCTGGGAGATAGGTGCTATTATTACCCCTATTTTTATCGATGAGGAAACTGAGGTAGTCAGAGGTTAAATCACCTGCCTAAAGTCACAGCTATTAAGTGTTTAAGGCCCGATTTGAACTTAGCTCTTCCTGATTTCAGATCCAGTACTTTAACCATTGTAACGCATACCTGACCAGAAAACATCCCTAAATGTATTTAAAATTCTGCCTTTTAAAATTAAATGGAGAAAATTATAGCTTGAATCACTTAGCAAAATAAATTTCTGAAATTTTTTTAAAGTAATTGTAGATTTAAAACCAGAAAGGACCTCACAAGCTCCCTCATCCCTTAAAAAAACAGATGAGTATACTGAGCCCTGAAGAGGTTAAATCAATTTCTTGAGGGCGTAAGGTAAGAAATACCATAGCCAGGATTCAAATCCAGATGCTCTGACTCCAAATTCAGTGCTCTTTACCATGTCATGTTTCTAGTACTAAATTACTCAACAGACACATTAGGTACATGTCAAGAAACTTCCAAAGTCAGGAGAAATGAAGCAGAAAACAGAAGTGATATTGGCAATTATGCAGAGATGTCTTGCTATATAGTACCATTTTCAAACCATTTCTTTACATGCTGGCCATGTCCACATCCATCTCTACCAATCATTCTTCAATCACAACAATGGAGCCCTGTCTTCTTAGTCTTGACATAGCACAGAAGCTGTGCTTGAGGGATAAACTCTAGAGAGTTTTATGGTGATGAGGCTCTCCAAACATGGCCAAGCTGGTCCTCAGATAATAGATACCCAGTTTATCAGATGTCCCATATTTGAAGCTTTTCCAGCTTGGAAGGAGGTGCCAGAGTTCACAGTTGTCTGGTATAGCCTTTGAGGACCCAGGGTCATCTCCAAACCACGATAAGGTATCAGAGAGCTCCAGTGACAACCTGGTGATTGGTTTTTAAGTATAAATGATGGGAGAAGATTTTCAAAGTCTTGGTGTCAAGGGGCCACTCAGGGTCATAATCTATCATTGCTGGATTCCAGAGATTTACTGCAATTCATTATTTGAAACCAGTGAGACAGTACTCTAATTTATATTCTTATTTTATAGGAGAAATCCCAGAAAACCAACTGATGCATTGTGGAGCAAGTGATTGTTTCACAACCAGCACACCTATAAACAATACTAATTACTAAATACTAATTACGCCAAAAAATGAGTTATTCAACACCCTGCTGGGCATCTATACTGGTATGTGCCTACAGTAAATACCAATTAGTTATCAATAGCAAGGAAACTCTGGGCAACTGGAATTCTCTTCCTTTTTCTTGTGCTTACCCAAAAAAGGCCACCTCCCACAATTAAAGAATTTCTCTTCTAGAAGATATCTGATAAATTTGTGAAGGGTTGGTTTGCCTTGGCAGGTCTTTCTCATGTGAAGTTAGATATATCAGAGTTACCCTTATCCCAGTGTATTGTCAAACTAAGCCTAATGATTCATTGGTGAAATAAACAAGGATGAAAGGCTCAGTGAACCAAAACTGTCACATTTGGTGGTGGTCTCCCCTTAGCCCCAGAAGAAGCTCATGTACACAGCCAACTTTTCATGGCATTTCAGCCCGGAAGCATTTGGTGGTTATGCCCATTCCCTTCTGTCTTCAACTTCCCTTTCAGGCCAGAACCTTGGGCTCTGGTTCATGGCAGGCATTTTATCTTTTGTGTCTTCAGAGAATGACTCTGTAGATCCTTGCTTGCCAGTGGGTGTTCACAGGATCCAAAGAATTATTCTCGGTTGATGAGAGGTTGGGAATTGCTGATTAAGAGTCAACTTGCAGGCAGTACTTACATACACTTTTGTGAGACAGTATTTCTGAGGTCTCACTTGTGTCTGAGATTAGAAGGTGCAACAAGAGATGATAAATGACCCTCACAATCAGGAATCAGTAGCCATATTTCATTTATAGGATTGCATAATTCAAACATAGAGTGGTAAGACAATAATGTACTGCTCATCCTAAGATACAGTTCTAATTCCAGTAAGTTCTAAAATCTCTAAGTACACAGTCAAGGACAAATGATGTCAACAAAAAACAAAGTCACATTTACCTGATCTCTCTGCTTAAAGGTGGCAGCTTTTATAACATCCCTTTGCATTCTAGTTTAGTTCTGTCAACCATAAAAGAGACGTATAGAGAAGAGATTATACACCAGTGCTTCTCAAATGTTTTCTGCCAAAGATTCTTCTCAGTATCCAAGAAGCAATGCAGTAGAAAAGTAAAAATGAGATGGGGCTGCATTGCAGGATTGAGTTTCAATCTTACCTCTTCCCCTAGCTAGTTAATGGAAGCTAGGGAAATCCCAAATTCTCTAGACCTCAGTTTCTTTATCTGTAAAATTAGTGCACTGGACTTGATAACCTCAACAGTACCTTCCTGTACTGTTGCTCCTATGATCCAATATAGTATGATCCTATGATCTCTAAAGTCTGTTCCAGCCTTCTGTGCATAGTTTTTTTTAGTGTTTTCATGTTTTCCTCCTTTGTTCTATTACAGTGAGTTCATTTTTAACCTTCCTAACTATTTATAGATATCCATCCCATTGTTTTCCTTTATTCTCTGTACATAAATGGATCACTATGACTTTTCTTTTGCTTGAAGAGCATATCCCCAAGTGAATTTTAACACCTTCTCTGATGGCTTCTTCTGGTCTGCTTTATAGACAACAAAAAAATCTTGGGTGACCCTAGATTGGTTTAGATTGGCTTAGATTAGAAAAATCTAATGACCTATTGACTTTTCAAGTCTAAAAATGCAAAATAGAAATAATACATATAAAATATAAAAAAACTATTATTATGTTAATTTGACCCATCAACTCCCCTGAATATATACATATTGATAATAAAAAGTCATACTCAAAGGATTAACACAATGTATTAGGAAACAGAAAAATAAAGAGTATGCTATCATGAGAAAAAAATTTTTTCAAGCTCCAGAAACCTTGTATTCCTGTGAGTTTCTTTCAAGGAGCCATTCTTTTTTTTTTTTTAGGTATATAATGTATTTTTTCTCTTTTGCCCATGTTCTAATTGTCACCTCTCCTGAGTTGCTTTTGGAACTAAACTTTACCTAGAAACAAGACAGGTATGAGACTCCACATATTTTCAGTAACATCCTTGGCAGCTTTATCTATTTCTCACTTTCTCTCCTTTTCAGGAGAGTGTTTTGACATCCTACAAAGAAATTTTGAAACTAAAGATCCTAATAACATGATGGAACCATGGGAGGAGAATTCTATGTAATAAGTGAAGATAAGAGAATTCTATCTCAATAATGTTTATATAAAGGGAAATCAGCTAATGTAGTTGACTTAGAAATGTACTATAATAATTAGAAATCTCTGAGAGAGAACAATGTGAACAACTCAGGGGTATAGACTAAAAGAAACCTTTTCATACCACACTAGTAAAATATTGTACCTTTGTATTATAAAGATGAGAGATCAGTGAAGTGACACTGAGTATAATCTCTTGAGACTTTCAAATAGTCCTCAATAAGATTCCATTCTAATTCACTAGCACCATCAAATTAGCATGATTTTTGGAAGGATATGGAGTTGGGGAGATGGTAAAGATATATTTGGTAATGGAAAATGCACTGACTGGTTCAGCCACAAGAAACAAAGAATAAGAATGAATGAGAATGCTCTAAATGAAGCAGTGCTTAAAAATGTGGATCCTAAGAGAGCAGTACTGAAACTAGTCATAGTGAATTTTATGAATGTTCTAAAAAGGCCATAATCATTGTAATGTAGTTTTCAGTTATCTGAAAAAAACCCTGTCTTTTCCAAATAGTGAAAAGTAAAATCTATTGGGACAAATTGGGAGAAGGTTATATTTGAATTGTAAGACTGAAAAAGAAAAAGTCAATACATTTCAGTATGAGTTAGTATAAAGTAAAGAAATATAATCCCATGGATTCCTAGAATGTTAGAAATGGAAGAGCTATTAGAGATTATGTAGCCCAATTTCTCCCTCAAGCATAAACTGCCTCTACAACCTCCCCAATGAGTTCATATCCAGGCCTTCACTCAGAGACCACTAGTATTACAGAACTTATTGGAAGTTCCCTTGTAAAGTGTCATTCAGGTTAGTATGCAGAGTGGCAGGGCAGATACAGGGGCAACTATGGGTCTTTGGTGTGTTTCCCTGTAATAATTAACATCAAATGAGGAATTAAACAGGGATACAGAGGTTTGCCCAGGGATTTGACATGGTCATGAAGAATATTCAGTGCAATGTCCAAATGGAAGAGTGTTTCATTGTGGATGGTTGGGTCCTCCACATGCATCTGTGTGCGGACAACTTTGTCCTGACTGAATCAAGACTTGAGCATCGTAAAATCTCTAAATTAGAAGCATAATTACTCTAAAGATATTGACCTGAATATCCATACAAGAAAAACAAGTGGATGAAGAATGCATATTGAAAGGGCATGATAAGCAGCTGAATAGAAGACCTATGGATCTGGTCCATCAATACATGTAGCTTGGACAGATACTGTGCATGAACAATAGCTGCACCCCAAATTGAATCAGAAAAGGAGGAGAGAAACCTGGGTTTCTTTGGGGAAATTGAGTAATGTTTTCAGTGATTTTGAGCTAGTCCCTGAGTAATGTCCCATCTTATCGACCACAACAAGAACAAAAGCTAGCATTCACCTTAAGATTTGCAAAGCACTTTACAAATATTATCTCATTTCAACTTCACAATAATCCTATGAGTTAAGTGCTACTAATATTCCTCATTTTATAGTTGGGGAAACTGAAGAAGACAGAATTTAAGTGACAGTGGCCCAGCATCATGGAACTAGTAAGGATTTGAGAGTGTATTAGAACTCAAGTCTTCCTGACTCCAGGGTCAATATTCTATCCATTGTACCACTTTAGCGGCCAATATTCTTGTGTTGATGCAATATGACTGTGAGTCATGAAATGCCACCATCTCTGAAGAATTAAGATTGAGGATCATCCAAAGACCAATAGAAAGGTGGGCATGAATACACTCCAACACAATAGCAGCCAAGAACACACAGATGTGTATGATAGAAAAATAAGTCATTTACTGAAAATGAGAGATGAGTGGTTTACAGGTTCCTTTGGCATCCACGCAATAGCAAGAGTCTAGAAAAGCATACCTCCCTATCTCTCATCCCCTGCCTTTCCCTGGCATTTTGGTTGGCTGCCATTTTGTGCATTTATGGGTAGACATGGACAAGAGTTGTACAAGATGAGAAGGAGTAGATGGTTTGTAATCCACATGTAGGTGGAGTGTAAAAGTCATAAGATTATAGATCCATCAAAGTATTTAAGTATCATTTGGAAGGAAGAAGCTTTAGACTTGTTCTATTTCAGTGAAGAGACCAAAATGAAGACTAGTGAGAGAAACCTGCGGAGAGACAGATTTAGGCTAGATGTAAGGAAAAGCCTCTGAGTAAATAAAGTTGTATACAGGTAGAATGGGCTGACTTGGCAGGTGGTAGGTTCCCTCTTGCCAGAAGTTTTTAAGCTTCTTTAAGTTTTTGGAGGAACATCGTAAAAGGAATTCTTTCCAAAGGAAAAGTTAGACTAGAAAGCCTCTAAGATTCCTTCTATCTCATTTAGTTTATGATTTTGAGAGACTTAGGTTTATCAACTAAGGAATCAGCACTTTCCAACAAACATGGACTTCATTAATTGTAGTCTATTTTAGGATAATGAATATATCATTTTTTCACCTTTGGATCCTCAGCATATAATATGGTGCCTTGAAAATAGTAGGCGCTTTATAATTGTTCAGTTGAATTGAATGGATTTCTACTCTAGAATCAGTGTGAATCAATCTAGTTTCAAATTCAGAGCTTTGACTTTTGACAATGCTAATTCACCTCTCTGGCATTGCCATCCCTTCTGCAACTGCTTCTGC
This sequence comes from Phascolarctos cinereus, assembly GCF_003287225.1. Taxonomy (NCBI): domain Eukaryota; kingdom Metazoa; phylum Chordata; class Mammalia; order Diprotodontia; family Phascolarctidae; genus Phascolarctos; species Phascolarctos cinereus. The sequence goes on from NW_027555958.1 coordinate 83,371,072, forward strand.
ACCCTCAATTTCCTTTTTGCATTTGACGATCAGCAGAGTACAATAATTTGTCATTATGGCTTGAATAAATATAGTATTGGGGGTGCCTGCTCTATTTTCCATTGGCTGGATTATCCTCCTAACATCTTCAGCAACATAGATAAAACCTCTAGGATTTCTTTGATTCTGTAACCAAAAATCTGAGTCTACATAACTATTTCCACCAAAGAACAGTGACTCAACTAAGTTAGAGAAAGGTGAATTAAATTCAACTTCAATGACGTAAAAATTCAGAAAGAGATTGCTCTATGCTAGTTACGTAGTTACAAAGATGAAATTTGACAAAGTTCCTGATGATAATCACAATCTGGGGTGGTGGAGATTAGTCTTTTACACAAATAATTATAATACAAATCAGACACTAAATGAAAAAGAGAGATCTAGATAAGTGTTCTGAAAACTATAGCAAGAATGCCAAATCTAGCCTTCCTTCTTGTTTTTATATGGATGTGAACTAAAATTGTTTTTGGCAATTTAAATACAATAAAATTTTATTTTAAAATGTAAAAACAATTCTTCACTTACCTGTTGCAGGAAAACAAGCAACAGGCCATAGTTTGCCACATCTTATCCCTATCCCCTCATTCCCCCTTCTAGACAAAGTACAGCGACAAAATTTCAGAAAGGAGATATAATTTTCATCTGGGGAGATTTGAGATTGCACTTCATGAAGAAGGAAACAGTTGATCTGAACCTGAAGAAAGATTTCACCAAGTGAAGGAATGTGCAGGGAACTTTATGTTTCGGAGATGCAGCATAAAATTTAGGGGATCTGATTTTGTTGCATCTTTTGTTCAATCTCACCATAGAAAGCCTCAGTTCATCAATATATACAAATGGAATGAATTTTTAATGTAATATCTCAAAGCCACACATACAGGACATCTATTTCGTAAGATAGATATCTTAGACACAGCTAGTGACACAGGTACAAGGACAATTTTAGATGGGAGGTTCATCCTTGGGTTTTCATCCCACAACCAACTATAGCAGAAGGTTGTTATCAGATGTCATGGCAACAACACACACACACACACACACACACACACACACACACACACACAACACACACACACACACACACACCCCTTATAGCAAAGAAGGCCACAGACTCACAGATGCATTTGGTCATCTGGTTTCTTTTCTTGAGGGATACCTCAGTTAATGGAAAGGCTGGACTAAAACAACCAATACCTAACCTGTTTTGCCAGCTGAAATGTACTTCCACAGCAGACGTCAAGCCTAAAAGCCTGCTTACCTCACAGAGTCCTTTAAATAGGCAGTGCTTTTGGGGCTTTCTGGCAACCAACCTGGAATGGGTATGTACCCAGGATCTCAGGGCACTTCCCTTGAAGATAAGAGCTAGTCACATCTTTCAGGTTAGACTTACCTGTTCCTAATAGCCTACCCTCCTTCCTAAAGGTAAAATTAGGATTACTTGAACTGGAGAATTTGCAATGTAAGGTAAATAAAGGGCATAATAGAGCTCTGAGTTGGTTCTAAGCAGGTGGGATCTGGCCTCTCTCACTTTTCCTACTAATAAGCTTTTTCTCTCTCCTGTCACTAGCCATATCTTGTGTCCCATTCCTGTTAATTAACTCATAAAGAGTTAGAGATGAGAACTTTTAGAGTTTTTTTTTATTTTGATTAAGAGTTCTTAAAAACCAAGATGTCTCTCAGAAGAATAAAATTGTAGAGCTAAAATTACGTGAAAGATGGTTTTGGTTTCCACTTTTCTCCTCTCTCAACATCAGGAATCCTGAGCTGGAGGGGATGAGATAGATGTGGTTGGGGAAAAATGAAGAGTGAGGCATGGATTCTGACCCACCACCAGTGTCCCCCTTATTCACAAAAGAGCAATGCCCCACCTCCTACCCATTCTAGAGAAGAGTGACAAAGAATAGCTGACATTCCTAGAGTTTTACTAAGGTTTATAAAGGACTTCACACATATTACTAAGAGACCAGAGGAATGTTGTAGACATAATTTAACCAGATTTTAGAAAAACATTTGACAAAGTCTCTCATTTTTTTATGCAAAGGATGGAAGAATGCAGGTTATAAAGAATAAAATTAATTGAACTTGGAACTGGTTTAATGGCTTTACTTAAATGGCAGTCTTTACCAATTAGCTTCAACTGTGCATGTTGTAAGCTGCTTATCATTTTTATCAATGACTTGAGAAAATGCCGTGCTTATAAAATTGCAGATGGCCCACAGCTGAGAGGGATACCTGACATACTGGTTAACTAATGGAGTCAGGATTCAAAAAGATCTTGACAGACTAAAACAATGGGCTGAACCAAATAAGGTGAAATTTAATGTGAATATCCACTTAGGCAGCTAGGCAGCACAGGAAACAGAGGGATGGACATATAGTCAGGAAGACCTAAGTTCACCATCCTGAAATCCTTACTAGCTGTGTGACCCTGGGCAAGTAACTTAATTTGTTTGCCTATTTCCTTGTCTGTAAAATGGGGGTGATAATAACACCTAGGATTATTGTGAGGATGAAATGAGTGATATTTGCACAATGCTAAAATAACTACCTTCTGGCACATAATGCTACTGTATATATAGTAGCTATTATTATTAAATTGTAAGTATAAAGTATTACATTTTTATTTTTAAAATCAATTTCACAAGCAGAAGATTAGCAAGGCTTGGTTATAGGGCAGTTAGTCTAAAAGAAATAAAGGGGTTTTACATTACTGTAAGCTCAACAAAGTCAAAAGCGTCAGCCAAGGAAGCTAATAAAATCTTGACATGCATTGAGAGAAATAGGGAGGTAATAGCCCCCCTCTACTCATCCATGGTCAATTCAATGGGCATTTGTTAAGTAGAAGAGAAGAGTGAGGACTGAGGAAAATCTGCTAGATTTAGCCATCAGGAAATCATTAATAACCTTAGAGAGAGATTTCAGACGATCTGTGGAGTGGGACATCATGGTAAAAGGGCATAAAGTGAGTAGGAAGCAAGGGAGTAGAGGAAATGAGTGTGATAGCTTTTTGTTAGGAGTTTAGCAGTGAAAGGAGAGCTATGGGGCAGTAGCTTGAGGAGTCAAAATGAAAGTTGTTTTCAAGGATAGGGGAGATCTTGAAGTATTTTTTGACACTAAGGAAGGATAAAAAGGAAAGATAAAAACTTTAGATCAGAAAAAGAGAGAATGAACAAAGGAGCAAGTTTACAGAGGAGATGGGAGGAGATAGGATTCAACAGCACAGTCTTTATAGTCTGAGGATAAGGTAGGTTGGAATGTATACCAAGGAGCTGGAGTGACCACCAGTTTATTTTATTTTATTTTCTGTTATTTCTTTTTATTTTTTCTCAATTACATGTAAACAAAAATATTTTTAACATTTTTTAAAAATTTTGAGTTCCAAATTCTTTTCCTTCTTGGAAAAGGCAAGCAGTGTGATTTAGATTATACATGTGTAGTCAAGCAAAACATTTCCACATTAGCCATGTTGCAAAAAAAAAAAAAGATTAAAAAAAGGAAAAAAAAACTAAGCTTCAATCTGCATTCAGATTTCATTAGTTTTTTCCTCTGGAGATGGATACCATTTTTCATCATAAGCCCATTGGAACTGACTTGGATCACTATGTTGCTGAGAACAGCTAAGATATTCACAGGTGATCATCACATAATATTGTACTGTCACTGCGTACAACGTTCTGATCATTTCACTTTGTACTTTAGTTCATGTAAATTTTTCCAGGTTCTTCTGAAAGCATCCTACTTCTTGTTTCTTATACCACAACTGTATTTCATCACAATCATATATGACAACTTGTTTAGCCAATTGATTCACCCAATTGATGGACATCCCCTCAATTTTCAATTCTTTGCCACCACAAAAAGAGCCGCTATAAATATTTTTGTACATATAAGTCCTTTTTCTTTTTTAATTTGATCTCTTTGGACTACAGACCTAGTAGTGGTATTGCTGGGTCAAAAGGTAGTCACAGTTTTATAGCCTTTTGGGCATAGTTCCAAATTGCTCTCCAGAATTTTGAATTAGTTCACAACTCCACCAATGATGCATTAGTGTCCTTATTTTTCCACATCCCCTCCAACATCTGTCTTTTTTTTCTGTCATATTACCCAATTTGATAGGTATGAAGTGTTACCTCAGAGTTGTATTAATTTGCATTTCTCTAATCAATAGTGATTTAGAGCATTTTTTAATATGACTATAAATAGCTTTGACTCCTCTGTCTGAAAACTGCCTCTCCATATCCTTTGACCTTGTATTCTTATAAATTTCACTCAGTTCTCCATATATTTGAGAAATGAGGCTTTTATCAGAGAGATCTGCTACAAAATTTTGTTCTCCAGTTTCCTGCTTTCCTTCTAATTTTGGCTGCATTTGGTGTTGTTTTGTGTAAAAGCTTCTTCATTTTTATACAATAAAAATTATCCATGTTCCTTCTGTAATGCTCTCTACTTCTTACTTAGTCATAAATTCTTCTCTCATGCATAAATCTGGCAGGCAAAATATTTCACGCTCCCCTAATTTGCTTATGGTATCACCCTTTTCATCTAAATAATACGCCCAGTTTGACTGTCTCACAGTCAACAGCGTGAGATGTTTTTTGATACCTAGTTTCTGCCAAACTGCTTTCCAGTTTTCTAAGCAGTTTTTGTCAAATAATGATTTCTTGTACCAAAATCTTGGATCTTGGGGTTTGTAAAACACTGAATTGCCATAGTCATTTACTATAGTGTATTGTGTACATACCTATTCCACTGATCCAGCATGCTGTTTCTTAGTAAGGACCAGATTGTTCTGAGGCTTGGTAATACAGGTTG